>NC_134359.1:261125855-261433355 GCF_048569485.1 Anomaloglossus baeobatrachus
GCACGCCCCCAATGGCGTGCGCTTACAGAGGAGCGGGCTTCATGGCGTGTGCTCACAGAGGAGCGGGCGTGATGGGGCGTGCTCGCAGAGGACCGGGAGCTATGGCGCGCTCACAGAGGACCGAGAGCTATGGCGCGCTCACAGAGGACCGAGAGCTATGGGCGCGCTCACAGAGGACCGGGAGCTATGGCGCGCTCACAGAGGACCGGGAGCTATGGCGCGCTCACAGAGGACCGGGAGCTATGGCGCGCTCACAGAGGACCGGGAGCTATGGCGCGCTCACAGAGGACCGGGAGCTATGGCGCGCTCACAGAGGACCGGGAGCTATGGCGCGCTCACAGAGGACCGGGAGCTATGGCGCGCTCACAGAGGACCGGGAGCTATGGCGCGCTCACAGAGGACCGGGAGCTATGGCGCGCTCACAGAGGACCGGGAGCTATGGCGCGCTCACAGAGGACCGGGAGCTATGGCGCGCTCACAGAGGACCGGGAGCTATGGCGCGCTCACAGAGGACCGGGAGCTATGGCGCGCTCACAAAGGACCGGGAGCTATGGCGCGCTCACAGAGGACCGAGAGCTATGGCGCGCTCACAGAGGACCGAGAGCTATGGCGCGCTCACAGAGGACCGAGAGCTATGGCGCGCTCACAGAGGACCGGGAGCTATGGCGCGCTCACAGAGGACTTGGCATGAGGGCACGCTCACAAGGAGCAGGAGTGATCTGGGCGTACGCGTGTGCAAACAAGGCGAGATGATAGGGTTTATGACAGGCACATTAGTCCTGCTCATGTTCGGCTGAAGCATTAAGGCTTATCAGGAGAAGGCTTATTATGAATGATTTATTAATGACTTCCCTGTTCTACACAAACACATTAATTCTGTGCTGAACCACTCGGTGGTTATCACCAGGGAAGCTGTGGGCGGTCAGATGTGGTATTACATGTCAGCCACGCAAATGAATGGGCAGCCGTGTAATACATCGCTCTAATCCAAATCATAGGGATCAATGTCTGCCGAGACACATGACGAGGCCAGGCACGGAGAGTTAATACAATCACAACTCAATAACGTGGGGTTTTTTTTTTTTAGTATTTTTTAATGGTCTGTCCAGTACGAGTTTTTTTGTAGGAAAGTTCATCAATATCAGATTGGCAAAGCGCCTCTGTAGTGGCCGTTTTGCAGCACAGCCCCTATTGAAGTGAACGGAGCTGCAGTACCGGAGCCATGCTGTTCTGGATCTGTAACCAGTTTTGTCCGTTGCGGCCCCCTATATCAACCAATTGGTGGGGAGCGCAGGGGATCTAGATCTACATTAGGAAGTTAAACTCTTTATTAGTTCCGTACCCTGGCTAAAACAATATACTTATAGATCAGTCTAGTCAATTTCCTAATGATGGCTCGCACCCAAGGGCCGGCAGAGAGAGCGCGCACACCCAAGGGCCGGCAGAGAGAGCGCGCACACCCAAGGGCCGGCAGAGAGAGCGCGCACACCCAAGGGCCGGCAGAGAGAGCGCGCACACCCAAGGGCCGGCAGAGAGAGCGCGCACACCCAAGGGCCGGCAGAGAGAGCGCGCACACCCAAGGGCCGGCAGAGAGAGCGCGCACACCCAAGGGCCGGCAGAGAGAGCGCGCACACCCAAGGGCCGGCAGAGAGAGCGCGCACACACAAGGGCCGGCAGAGAGAGCGCGCACACACAAGGGCCGGCAGAGAGAGCGCGCACACACAAGGGCCGGCAGAGAGAGCGCGCACACACAAGGGCCGGCAGACAGAGCGCGCACCCAAGGGCCGGCAGAGAGAGCGAGCACCCAAGGGCCGGCAGAGAGAGCGAGCACCCAAGGGCCGGCAGAGAGAGCGCGCACCCAAGGGCCGGCAGAGAGAGCGAGCACCCAAGGGCCGGCAGAGAGAGCGAGCACCCAAGGGCCGGCAGAGAGAGCGCGCACCCAAGGGCCGGCAGTGAGAGCGCGCACCCAAGGGCCGGCAGTGAGAGCGCGCACCCAAGGGCCGGCAGTGAGAGCGCGCACCCAAGGGCCGGCAGTGAGAGCGCGCACCAAGGGCCAGCCGTGACGGCATATCCTACATAAAAAACAAACAGTGAAGGAGGAGGAACGTTAGTGGATATCGGCACAAAAAATTAAGAGGCCAAATACGGTAAGTGCAGAGTGTCTCCAGGATAAGGCCATGTGCGCACGTTGCGCTTTTTTTCTTGCGTTTTGGTTGCGTTTTAAACTGCACTGTGTCATTGACAAACTGCATCTCATACTCACTTCACCCGCTCATTAGGCTCATCTCATATTCCCCGCTTCCCCCGCCCACCGGTGTCTATGATTAGTTGCAGTCAGACACGCCCCCACACTGACATACAGCTGTCAGATTGCAACCAATCACAGCTGCCGGTGGGCGGGACTATATCGTGCAGTACAATAATAAAAAAAAAAACAAAAAAACAAACACATGGTGTGCAATCCCTCCAATTTTGATAACCAGCCAACATAAAGCCACACAGCTGAGGGCTGGTATTCTCAGACTGGGGAGACCCACGTTACTGGGAGCCCCTCAGGCTATATATAAAAAAAAAAAAAAAAAAATCAGCCAGCAGCCGCCCAGAATTGCCGCATCCATTAGATGCAACAGTCCCAGGACTTTGCCACCGCACCAGGGTATTCGGCATGAGCCGGGTAATCGAGGTAATAAGGAGTTAATGACAGCCCATAGCTGCCACTAAGTCCTAGCTTAGTGATGGCAGGCATCAATGAGACTCCCCTCCCCCCCATCACTAAGCTGTAAGTGAAAGTAAATAAACACAAACACTTAAAAATCCTTTATTTGAAATAAAAGACAAAACAAAATCACCCTCTGTCACCACTCTATGAACCCTAACACAACCCTTCAGGTCCGACATAATCCACAAGAGGTCGCACGACGCTTCCAGCTCTGCTACAACTGACACCCAATTAATATCGCCACTGGTATAGTATTAATAGATCAACAAGACTGTATACAGCAAAAAAATACACATAAAATATAACCTTTAATGAGTCTCTTTAAGAAGAGGATTCACCTTACCTCTGTAAAAACAAAATCTGTCACAGAGACTGCCGTGCTATATTGCCCACGTCTATTAAAGGGATCAATGCACTGTCACAGAATATGTATATAAAACAGCTGACCACCAGGCCAAAGATTAAGTACAAAATCATCCGTTGACAACACACCTGGGAAAAGAAGTGGCTACCCCCACTCATGTGTTGTCCACACAAATATGCAGTAGTCCTTAAATAGGGGACCAATGCAGACTAATACGTAACCAGTTGGTCAAGTATCACGTATATCATTTCTGACCAACAAGCACCAGTGGTTCAGAATAGACATGGCAATGCTCCTAGATACCAAAATTCACCAGAACAATGTACATGTGGAAAAATTGGAACAATCTCACCAATTCAGGTGCATTCAGTTTCCACAATCATCCGACGGACAATTTCCCATGATTATAGGCGTCTCCACAGTCCCTTTAATACTGGACCTGGGATCCCTTTAGATTAAAGGTCACTGTCCTTCCCAGATTCTCCTTCCCCCGACGCGTTTCATATGTCCCATAATCATCAGACATCAAATTCGGGACTGGAGAAAACAGGTTTAACACCGCGCTTGAAGACCACGGACATCAGTGTTGAACACACAATTCTTTTATTTTACTTCATTCCTACGCGTTTCGGAGACCACAACTGCCTCCTTCTTCAGGGAAAATTCTTTTCCCTGAAGAAGGAGGCAGTTGTGGTCTCCGAAACGCGTAGGAATGAAGTAAAATAAAAGAATTGTGTGTTCAACACTGATGTCCGTGGTCTTCAAGCGCGGTGTTAACTTAAACCTGTTTTCTCCAGTCCCGAATTTGATGTCTTGCTTGTACAACAGGGCTGCTGCTGGACCACCTTAGCACTCGCCTATGCCATTAAAGGGGTTGTGACTGGCACAACCCGACCAGGTGAGTGCACCATTTCCTTATACCTTTTACCCAGTAAATCGGGTAATACCCTATTGCGCCTTTTCTCTCCTAATTTTAGTTTGCCCATAATCATCAGGGGAGCTTGAATGAGGAGATATAGGTTCCTGTTATGAAACCTTTCATGGGTTTACTATAAATAAAGCAGAAATTGTAGGGAATAAACGGGGGATGTATGTATAAATGAACCCCTCTAAAAGAGGCTTTCCCAGTAAAGGTACAATAGAGAGCAGGTGACTTACCAGACGGTGACGGCACACATCATCCAGGCTGCACACCGCTGTTTACAGTCACCATGTTTAAATGGTCACCGCTCCTTTGCCAGCGTGTGACGTCACATCCGCACATGCGCTCCTCGCCTCCATATTAAACCGTGGAACGCAGCAGTGGAACGCAAGGTCCCTCAGGAAGTGACGATCACTCTCCTGGCACCTCAGTGACGTTCCCATACTAGAACGTCTATGTAGAACACACGTGCGTCCACAGCGCCCGCCTCCATGACGTGATCAGAGCCGAGACGCCTCAGTGGAACGCAGATGCGTCCATAAAGACCGCCCCATTTACAGAAGAGCAACATCTCTCGGCCAGCACTTCACTGCGCATGCGTGAGGTTCATTATTAAAATGAACAATGCTACCCATATGCTATAAACCGCCCTATTGATATGCAGTAAATATAGATAGAAAGCGGGACAAATTCGCTACCAGATGACATGTGCAAGTTTAATAAAACCCAGGGATTATCAATCAAAAGCTAGATCTTATTAGGAAGTATTAGGCTATGTGCGCACTTACCGGATTTTGCCGCGGATTTTCCGCGGATTTGCTGCATGTTTCGCTGCAGAAAATGTTCATAACATCTCTGCAGTGAATCACCAGCAAATCCTATGGAGAAAAAAAAATCCTGTGCGCACTGGGCGGAATTTGACAGCTGCATGTTTTGCTGCGGGAATCCCGCAGCAAAAACAAGTGCATGTCACTTCTTTTCCGCACATCGCTGCGGGATTTCACTCCATTGACTCCAATGTTAATCATGAAATCCCGCAGGGAATAACGCAGGCAGCAAATTCTGTGCGGTTCACTGCGTTTTCCTGTGTTATTCCCTGCGGTATTTCGCGGTTTACCTCCGGTAATGTACATCGCTTGTCTGCAGTTTTGCAGGGAAGTGATGTCATTACAGGAAGAGGAAGCAAAGCAGAGAGTAAACACACACAGACACCACAGACATAGAACACAGACATAGAACACATAGACACAGACACATAGAACACACATAGAAATAAAACGGAAATATAGAAAACAAAGAACGTGGGCTCCGCTGCATATTTACCTTCCAGCCGAGGTAAGCACACAGCGGCGGCCGGTATCCTCAGGCTGGGGAGGGAGAGGGGCAGGGGTAATGTCCCCCGCCTCACTCCCCCTCCGGCAGCCGAGAATATCAGCCGCAGCTGCCCCGGCACTGTCGCATGCATTATGCAGCAGCACCGGCGTGTCCCCGGCTCTTCTTGCCGCCGTGTAGCAGTGGCAGCAAGGTAATACAAGGGGTTAATGATGGTGGGGGACCACCGCCATTAACTCCAGGCTTGATCATGGCAGCGTCTATGTGACAGCTGACATGATCAACCCGTAAGTAAAGTGAATAAAACACAGACACCGAAAAATCCTTTATTTTAAATAAAACAAACAAGCCTCGTTCACCATTTTATTAACCCCTCCCGCACCAAAGCTCCGGCGTAATCCACCGCTCCGGCGTAATCCACAGGTCCTGCACTGCTTACATCCAGCCGCGACTGTCACAGACACAGCGCTGAATGAAAGCAGCAGACAGCAGAGGTAATTACCGGTCATTTCCCACGGCCGGTAATGTGAACTCACTGCCGACCGTGGGAAATGCAGCGATCTGTCCTCTATCTATCCCTCTATCTATTCTTCTGTCTATCTATCTACTATCTCAGGATTAAATGACTTTTTTTTTTTTTTTCCTTCAATGTGCTTTATTGCATTGAATGCAATAAAGCACATCCCAACCCGCACGCGGCAAAACCGCGGCAAAACCGCGGCAATACCGCGAACAATACTGCGGTAAAACCGCATGCGGTTTTCGGGTGCGGTTTCCCGCGTTTTTTTACCGCGGGTGCGGTAATCTTTGAGAGCATGCGGAATTTTTCTCAAGAAAATTCCATTTCCCAGTGCGCACATAGCCTTAATCTCAGGGAGTAGGCAAGAGGATATGGAAGGAAAGGGGGGGTGGGGAGGGAAAATTGGGGGGACCCTTGGGGACAGGGACTATAATCACCAATCCACTTAGAGAACTGTTAAAAACACATTACCAGAGAGACACGGTCCCATCGGATTGAATAGGCTACGACCAAGAGGGAACCCAGAAGCCGACACGAGACACCAAATTAATCTAATAAGAAAGAATAGTCAAACTAACAACTCCACCAACTATTCTAACTCAAAATGACTTTCCCTACCTGACTGCGGAGGTTGGCACCCTAAAAGTGCGGTGTATGGCGCCCCCGCTCATGCGATGGCTATCCCTCCTAACTACCAATAAACCTCCACCTACAGAAAGGGTGCATAGGAAAGTGTCTCGTTCAGACCAAGAGGGTAAACCGTCTTTAACCTAAATGTCCATCTTGATTCTTTTTGAAGGATTGTTTTATCCCAGTGACCCCCTCGTTTAAGTGGGGGAACAATATCAATTCCCTGAAAGGTCACATGACCCTCGGCCCCTCCATGGACAATATTAACATGGTTAGCCAGTGAGTGTCGTTTCTCAGTCTTATGTCCCTCAAATGCTCTCCTATCCTCCTGAATTCCCTCTTGGTCTTGCCTATATATTCCTGCCCACAAGAACATGTTGAAAGATATCCTTTTGAAAGCAAAAGATAAGGGCTTGATAGATAAGGGCGAGTTTGATTTTTTACTCCCTAGATTCCCAGTGACCCCCACCTTCTATTGTCTCCCAAAGATACATAAAGGAACCAGCCCGCTTAAAGGAGAGCAATAGTTTCAGGGGTGGGGGGGGCCTCACTCAAAATCTAGGTGTCTATCTTGATGAACTTTTAAAGCCCTTCGTTGCTTCGCTCAACTCACATCTTAGGCTATGTGCGCACTAGGCGTTTTTGCCGCGTTTTTAGCGGCGTTTTTTACCGCGTTTTTGTGCTGAAAATGCAGTGACATTGCTTCCCCAGCAATGTCAATGGGTTTTCATAAGAGCTGTCTGCACACTGCGTTTTTTTTTTAGCTGCGTTTTTGTGGTGACCACAAAAACGCAGCATGTCAATTATTTCTGCGTTTTCCACTGCGTTTTTCACTCATTGAATTCAATGAGATGTTAAAAACGCAATGAAAAACGCATATAGCCGCGTTTCTATGACTAAAAACGCAGCTATAAACGCAAGGGGTGGGCACTACAGTGACGTATACAGGAAGAGGATTCCTTCTGTTGGTAAACACAGAAGCAGGAATCCTCCCGGTACCGTCACCGCTGCGTCCACCTCCCGTCCTGTGCATGTCAGCTCCGTGCGGGCGCCATGTCCGGGGCGGGAGGTGGAGGCAGCGGCGAAAACAAAAGTGAACAGTAGAAAAAAAAAAAAATGTCATATACTCACCTGTCTGCAGGGTCCCGGTGCCATGCCCGCTCCCATCTCCTCCCGGTACCGCCGCTCTGGCTGTGTGCAGTCTCCCCGGGGCAGGACCTTGCTTGCAGGACCTGGCGGTGGATCACCTGATGCAGTCACCTGACGCATCAGCTGATCGTAGTCTCGCCGGCTTTTTCGCGCCCGGCCGGCTATCAGCTGATCCTGCCGTCAGGGGACTTAATCAGCTGATTACCGGCAGCTGCTGCAGCGATCGGACGGGATCAGACTCCTGTCCAATCGATCGCTGCAGGAGCTGCTGGTAATCAGCACAGCACATAAGTGAGTATTATTTTTTTTTTTTCTACTGATGCATCTGCTGATTGTATAACCGGCTTTTATACAATCAGCTGATGTGTGATGGGATTCAGGCACTTGATCCTGACACATCATCTGATCGCTTTGCCTTCCAGCAAACCGATCAGATGATATTGGATCCGGATTGGACGGCGCGGGACCCTGACCCAGGATTACCGCGGAGGGGGGTTCTTTATTTCAATAAAGATGGAGTCACTAATTGTGTTGTGTTTTATTTCTAATAAAAATATTTTTCTGTGTGTTGTTTTTTTTTTTTTATCATTACTAGAAATTCATGGTGGCCGTGTCTAATATTGGCGTGACACCATGAATTTCGGGCTTAGGGCTAGCTGATAATATACAGCTAGCCCTAACTCCATTATTACCTAGCTAGCCACCCGGCTTCAGGGCAGCTGGAAGAGTTGGATACAGCGCCAGAAGATGGCGCTTCTATGAAAGCGCCATTTTCTGGGGTGGCTGCGGACTGCAATTCGCAGTGGGGGTGCCCAGAAATCTTGGGCACCCTGCACTGTGGATTCCAATCCCCAGCTGCCTAGTTGTACCCGGCTAGACTCAAAAATTAGGCGAAGCCCACGTCATTTTTTTTTTTTTTTAATTATTTCATGAAATTCATGAAATAATTAAAAAAAAAAAGGGCTTCTCTATATTTTTGGTTCCCAGCCGGGTACAAATAGGCAGCTGGGGGTTGGGGGCAGCCCGTACCTGCCTGCTGTACCCGGCTAGCATACAAAAATATGGCGAAGCCCATGTCATTTTTTTTTTTCTTTTGGGCAAAAAACTGCATACAGTCCTGGATGGAGGATGCTGAGCCTTGTAGTTGTGCAGCTGCTGTCTGCTCTCCTGCATACACTAGTGAATGGAGGATGCTGAGCCTTGTAGTTCTGCAGCTGCTGTCTGCTCTCCTGCATACAATGAACATTTTGAAGAAGGAAATGACATCAGACCTTTTGTTTTTCTTTTTTCATCAACAATCTTTAATGGCATTGTGCACTGATTAAAAACGCAGTGAGCAAAAACGCAGCAAAAAACGCACCAAATCGCGGCAAAAACGCATGCGTTTTTGCCGCGGTTTTTAGCCGCGGGTGCGTTTTTTGAAACAAAAACGCACATAAAAACGCAGTGTGAAAAAAACGCCTAGTGCGCACATACCCTTAGAGACACTTCAGATCTTTTGAAAAAGCTTGATGGCATCACCATTGAAAGAGATGTAATACTAGCCAGTATTGATGTAGAATCTCTGTATTCTTCAATAAGACACGAAATAGGTCTAAAAGCTGTGGCACACTTCCTGAATAGCAGAGGTAGGCAATTTAGTGAACATAATGCCTTCCTACTGGAAATCTTGGAGTTTTGTCTCACACGCAGCGTCTTCACATTTGGGAACCAGCTTTACCACCAGCTCAGGGGCACTGCGATGGGCAGCCCTTGTGCGCCATCGTGTGCAAATTTGCTCCTGGGCTGGTGGGAGGAGGCGTTAGTGCTTGGCGACGAGTCCACCCTGCCCACAGACAAGATTCTGCTGTGGTGCAGGTTTATTGATGACATTTTCATCTTATGGAAAGGCTCAGAGGTCGAACTATCTCAAATGATACAAGAACTTAATAGGAATAACCTTGGTTTATTTTTTACATTTGAGGTGAACAGCTCAAAGTTAACCTTTTTGGATGTCCTCATTGAAAAAACTAGTGAGGGAAATATTGTCACCAGCACCCATCGGAAAGAGACGGCGACTAACTCACTTTTACGGTGGGAAAGTGGTCATCCAATAACGTTGAAAAAGGGCATCCCTAAGGGCCAATTTTCCAGAATCAAGAGAAATTGCTCCAATACAGAGAAGTGTGCGTTACAGTTTGATGACCTTGAAGATAGATTTAGGGAAAGAGGATATCCCAATAAGATCATTAAGAAAGCACGGGAGGAGATTAGCAAAATTGATAGACCAAAGTTACTCTTCCCCCCCACCTAAAATGAGGAATACAGATGAAATAATACGTTTTGTCACAACCTTTAACAACGGTTCGAAGGCCATGAGAGAAATACTGGAGAGGCATTGGCCCATTTTGAAAATGGATTCTAATATTGGTAAACTCATTCCTGACAAACCCCAGATCACGTTCAAGAAAGCGAGATCACTACATGACAGACTGGTACATAGCCACATTGTTGATAGCAGAGGCACGGGATGTGATTGGCTGAAAAGCAACCTGAAAGGGTGCTTTCGATGTAGTGGATGTCTGGCGTGCAGTGTTATAAAAGTAGGGAAAAAGTTCCTGAGTAATAACACTGGTAAAGAATTTGACATTCGATGTTTTGTCAACTGCCGCACAAAGGGGGTTATTTATAAAGCCACATGTTCTTGTGGGCAGGAATATATAGGCAAGACCAAGAGGGAATTCAGAAGGAGGATAGGAGAGCATTTGAGGGACATAAGACTGAGAAACGACACTCCACTGGCTAACCATGTTAATATTGTCCATGGAGGGGCCGAGGGTCTTGTGACCTTTCAGGGAATTGATATTGTTCCCCCACTTAAACGAGGGGGTCACTGGGATAAAAAAATCCTTCAAAAAGAATCAAGATGGATATTTAGGTTAAAGACGGTTTACCTTCTTGGTCTGAACGAGACACTTTCCTATGCACCCTTTCTGTAGGTGGAGGTTTATTGGTAGTTAGGAGGGATAGCCATCGCATGAGCGGGGGCGCCATACACCGCACTTTTAGGGTGCCAACCTCCGCAGTCAGGTAGGGAAAGTCATTTTGAGTTAGAATAGTTGGTGGAGTTGTTAGTTTGACTATTCTTTCTTATTAGATTAATTTGGTGTCTCGTGTCGGCTTCTGGGTTCCCTCTTGGTCGTAGCCTATTCAATCCGATGGGACCGTGTCTCTCCGGTAATGTGTTTTTAACAGTTCTCTAAGTGGATTGGTGATTATAGTCCCTGTCCCCAAGGGTCCCCCCAATTTTCCCGTCCCCCCCCCCCTTTCCTTACATATCCTCTTGCCTACTCCCTGAGATTAATACTTCCTAATAAGATCTAGCTTTTGATTGATAATCCCTGGGTTTTATTAAACTTGCACAGGTCATCTGGTAGCGAATTTGTCCCGCTTTCTATCTATATTTACTGCATATCAATAGGGCGGTTTATAGCATATGGATAGCATTGTTCATTTTAATAATGAACCTCACGCATGCGCAGTGAAGTGCTGGCCGAGAGATGTTGCTCTTCTGTAAATGGGGCGGGCTTTATGGACGCATCTGCGTTCCACTGAGGCGTCTCGGCTCTGATCACGTCATGGAGGCGGGCGCTGTGGACGCACGTGTGTTCTACATAGACGTTCTAGTATGGGAACGTGACTGAGGTGCCAGGAGAGTGATCGTCATTTCCCGAGGGACCATGCGTTCCACTGCTGCGTTCCACGGTTTAATATGGAGGCGGGGAGCACATGTGCGGACGTGACGTCACACGCTGGCAAAGGAGCGGTGACTATTTAAACATGGTGACTGTAAACAGCGGTGTGCAGCCTGGATGATGTGTGCCGTCACCGTCTGGTAAGTCACCTGCTCTCTATTGTACCTTTACTGGGAAAGCCTCTTTTAGAGGGGTTCATTTATACATACATCCCCCGTTTATTCCCTACAATTTCTGCTTTATTTATAGTAAACCCATGAAAGGTTTCATAACAGGAACCTATATCTCCTCATTCAAGCTCCCCTGATGATTATGGGACATATGAAACGCGTCGGGGGAAGGAGAATCTGGGAAGGACAGTGACCTTTAATCTAAAGGGATCCCAGGTCCAGTATTAAAGGGACTGTGGAGACGCCTATAATGATGGGAAATTGTCCGTCGGATGATTGTGGAAACTGAATGCACCTGAATTGGTGAGATTGTTCCATCTTTTCTACATGTACATTGTTCTGGTGAATTTTGGTATCTAGGAGCATTGCCATGTCTATTCTGAACCACTGGTGCTTGTTGGTCAGAAATGATATACGTGATACTTGACCAACTGGTTACGTATTAGTCTGCATTGGTCCCCTATTTAAGGACTACTGCATATTTGTGTGGACAACACATGAGTGGGGGTAGCCACTTCTTTTCCCAGGTGTGTTGTCAACGGATGATTTTGTACTTAATCTTCGGCCTGGTGGTCAGCTGTTTTATATACATACTAGAAGGTGGCCCGATTCTACGCATCGGGTATTCTAGAATTTACGTATTGTGTAGTTCATGTATGATTTTTGTTATATATATATATATATATATATATATATATATATATATATATAGATGTTGTTGTGTGTAGTTACCAAGTGTTTGTGTAGGGCGCTGCACATGTTCTGAGTGTCGCGGGGGGTGAGAGCGGTGTTCTATGTGTGTTGCGTGTGTTGCGTTGTTTGTGGAGCGCTGTGTGTCTGTAGCGTTGTGTGTGTTGTGCGGTTTGTGTGTGTGTGGTGTGTTTTGGGGGGAGGTATGTTTTGAGCAATGTGTGTGTTGTGCAGCATGTGCGTATATTTGTGTGTGCAGCGTTGTCTGTGTGTGTGGGTGTCTGTGTAGGGCGTTGTTTGTGATTCCTAGTGTGTGTGTGTTGTGCAGTGCGCGTGTGTGTGTGTGTGTGTGTGTGTTGGGGGGAGGTGTGCACCTCCCATCGTGCTCCATCCCCCATGCTGCGCACCCCCCATCGTGCTGCATCCCCCATGCTGCGCACTCCCAAACGTGCTCCATCCGCCATGCTGCGCACTCCCAAACGTGGTCCATCCGCCATGCTGCGCACTCCCAAACGTGCTCCATCCGGCATGCTGCGCACTCCCAAACGTGCTCCATCCGGCATGCTGCGCACTCCCAAACGTGCTCCATCCGCCATGCTGCGCACTCCCAAACGTGCTCCATCCGCCATGCTGCGCACTCCCAAACGTGCTCCATCCGCCATGCTGCGCACTCCCAAACGTGCTCCATCCGCCATGCTGCGCACTCCCAAACGTGGTCCATCCGCCATGCTGCGCACTCCCAAACGTGCTCCATCCGCCATACTGCGCACTCCCAAACGTGCTCCATCCGCCATACTGCGCACTCCCAAACGTGCTCCATCCGCCATACTGCGCACTCCCAAACGTGCTCCATCCGCCATACTGCGCACTCCCCATCGTGCTCCATCCGGCATGCTGCGCACTCCCAAACGTGCTCCATCCGTCATGCTGCGCACTCCCAAACGTGCTCCATCCGCCATGCTGCGCACTCCCAAACGTGCTCCATCCGCCATGCTGCGCACTCCCAAACGTGCTCCATCCGCCATGCTGCGCACCCCCCATCATGCTCCATCCGCTTGGGAGTGCGCAGCATGCCGGATGGTGCACGATGGGGAGTGCGCAGTATGGCGGATGGAGCACGTTTGGGAGTGCGCAGTATGGCGGATGGAGCACTTTTGGGAGTGTGCAGCATGGCGGATAGAGCACGATGGGGAGTGCGCAGCATGGCGGATGGAGCACGTTTGGGAGTGCGCAGCATGGGGGATGGAGCACGTTTGGGAGTGCGCAGCATGGCGGATAGAGCACGATGGGGAGTGCGCAGTATGGCGGATGGAGCACGTTTGGGAGTGCGCAGCAAGGCGGATGGAGCACGTTTGGGAGTGTGCAGCATGGCGGATAGAGCACGATGGGGAGTGCGCAGCATGGCGGATGGAGCACGTTTGGGAGTGCGCAGCATGGGGGATGCAGCACGATGGGGAGTGCGCAGTATGGCGGATGGAGCACGTTTGCTCAGCCTCTCTCCTTCCAGCCTCCCTCAGCATCAGCCTCCCCCTCCCAGCCTTCCCCAAGATCAGCCTCTCTGCTCCCAGCCTCCTCCAGCACGCCGTGCTCCTCTGCCGACACTCACCCACACCCGATCGCATCCACTCACCCACACAACCGATCGC
This sequence comes from Anomaloglossus baeobatrachus, assembly GCF_048569485.1. Taxonomy (NCBI): domain Eukaryota; kingdom Metazoa; phylum Chordata; class Amphibia; order Anura; family Aromobatidae; genus Anomaloglossus; species Anomaloglossus baeobatrachus. The sequence continues at coordinate 261,139,732 of NC_134359.1, forward strand.
ATCCACTCACACACACAACCGATCGCATCCACTCACACACACAACCGATCGCATGCACTCACACACACAACCGATCGCATCCACTCACACACACCCGATCGCATACACTCACACACACAGACACTGACGATATTGCACATACGCGCTGATACTCACAACATCCGGGGATATCACATGCTTCTGGCCATGTGATCCTCCGTCAGGTCCTGGAAGCTCACAGCACAATATCGCCGCCGAGAAGCAAGCGATATCCCAGGATGTTGTGAGTATTTGGATGTGATGTGATGTGTGAGGTGTGTGTGAGTGTGATCTGATTTGTGTGTGTGTGTGTGTGTGTGCTGTTATGTGTGTGTGCTGTTATGTGTGTGTATGTTCCGCAGCTGCAGGACCTTGATGTGTGGATGCGATGTGATGTGTGTGTGAGGTGTGTATGAGAGTGAGTGTGAGCCGGTGTACACTGGTAACTATGATACACATCGGGTAACTAAGGGACCTTAGTTACCCGATGTGTATAATGGTTACCAGCTTTCACGGCCTCCGTTAAGATCCCAGCATCGCAAGGTTATGTCTGGCGCTGCCGGGATCCTGACGCAGCCGGTGTAGAAGCAAGCGATATCCCAGCATGTTGTGATGTGTGGATGTGATGTGTGGATGTGATGTGTGAGGTGTGTGTGAGAGTGAGTGTGATCTGATGTGTGTGTGTGTGTACTCACCTGGGAATCGGAGCCCCGTGTCAGTTAGGCCAGAGCGAGCGTGCATTGCGTGAGGGGGGCGGGGCCTGCAGAGAGCCGGGGCGAGAGGCCAATCCGTGTGGGGGGGCGGGGCCATGGCGAGCCCAGCGGCCAATCAGCTTTGTGTCACCGTAAGGACACAATTTCGGAGCATGACAGACAGACAGACAGACAGACAGACAGACAGACAGACAGACAGACAGACAGAATAAGGCAATTATATATATAGATTCTGTGACAGTGCATTGATCCCTTTAATAGACGTGGGCAATATAGCACGGCAGTCTGTGACAGATTTTGTTTTTACAGAGGTAAGGTGAATCCTCTTCTTAAAGAGACTCATTAAAGGTTATATCTTATGTGTATTCTTTTGCTGTATACAGTACAACTGACACCCACATCGAGCGGTCGTAGAGCACGACCGCTCGCTGTGAGCTCCACACGGAGCAAGTGAAGTGAGTCGCGCCATCAGCGGTGACATCACTCAGGTTATCCGCGGCCACAGCTGGAGTCCTCCACCTGTTACAGCAAACCACCCGAGTGAAGGAAGGGAGCCGTGTGATCAGCGGTGCCCTCACTTAGGAGAGCCCTTTACCTGTGACCGCAAATCAGTCCAGGACACAGAGACAGAGCCACGTGATGACAATGAACTCGGGTGAACCTCAACATCACAGCTGCGGGCCCCGCACTATTGAATGTGTCACGGCACTTACATCAGCGGTTCAACAGAGTTCATTCTCATCGCCCGGCTGTGTCCGTCAGCGGGCAGTCATGCTCTAAAGGTGCTGCGCTTGCGTTTTGGATGCATTTTCTTTATCAAACGCAGTGTTTACAGTTGTCAAAGTCTGCCAGAGGGTGCATTTTTTTTTGTCAAATCAGGAACGCAGCGTGCGGACATAGCCTAATAGTAGTTATAAGATTACAGAGAACTGGAGAATGATGCAACCAGGATGCAATATGTGATAGGAGGTAAACAATGCCACCCTGCCAAGAAAAAAAAACTCCCAGAAAACGCGGCAGCTCTGTAAGGTGCTGCGAGACCCCTCCAAACCCAAGCGCAGATCTGAGCAAATCCTCACAAACACAGGCGGAATATAGCCGGCTAATGGAGGCTGCAAATCCCCGGCGGCAGGAGAGAATACAGATGAGTCACAGATCCTCCGATTTGGAGCCTACGCACTGCGCTCGTCATGTGAGCACCGGAGGCCGGAATACGAGGACTAGTCACACCCAGCTTTTCACTACCTTTCCCTAGTGGAAGTGAGCACAGCGGATATGTTGGCCTCCATTCTCCAAGCATTTCGCTCTCCGTTGTGCCGGCATATGTGGCACAGAAAGCCTGGACCACACCATATAAAATGTAGACAGGTATAAATAGTGGCACGTGCCGTTAAGTCGTACACCAGGATGATCATCCTAGAGAAGTACCCCTACGAATACCTTTAACTTCAATTTTTCTTCTTAAGTTCATATAATTTGTCCAAATCCTATTTTTTGCAACATATTTTCAATATAAAATGCGTCACTTTTTGCCTCTGCGTCTATAGCTGGCTGCAGAATGAGTTAGCGAAGAAGCCGTCAGCGAGCTCATTGTTACAGCAGAGTTTATTGGGCAGAATCCAGTTGTCCATGAAGCAGACCCGGCCATGGGTCTTCAGCTCTGAAGTAGACAGGATTGTTGGATTCAGGTCAGGAGAGCCTGATGTCACAGTCCTTGCTCGGACACTTTCATGGATATTTGAACTCCGTCTAATAAGGATTCGATAAAAGTGCGAGAAGTAGCGCTAAATGGCCGCCAATAATATTGGCGCACTGAACAATCTGTAAAAGGACAACGCGCTGCCAAGAATGATTAAAGGAAACCTGTCACCTAGAATATGCGTTCTGACCTATCAGCAGACGCATGGGTGCCCTAATTACACCTCCCTACCCATACCTGTGCTGTATAATTGTATAATATGAAAGTAATAAACGTTTTATTACCTTCATATTTCATATGCAAATAGCAGGGAATGTGGTCACAGGGGCGGCGCCTTGCCCTATGGACGTCTGCATATTTCCCCTGTGGGCGTGATACCATGGAGCGACGTCCCCGTCGCTCATTCTATCCAGCGCATTGCAGCAGGCTTCTGTTCCGGGTGTTCAATCGCCGGTTTCAGACGCGCAGTGCGCATGCACAGTACGCGTCTGAAACTGACAAGGAAAACCCGGAAGAGAAGCCTGCTGCAATGCGCGATACCACGGAAATATGCAGACGTCCATAGAGCAAGGCGCCGCCCCTGTGACCACATTCCCTGCTATTTACATACGAAATATGAAGGTAATAAAACGTTTATTACTTTCATATTATACAATTTTACAACACAGGGATGAGTAGGGAGGTGTAATTAGGGCACACATGCGTTTGCTGATAGATTCCCTTTAACTTTTATGTAAGCCAAAAGATAGTTTCACCTGACGAACGTTTTGATTGTTCATTGGCAGCCTGTTTACACAGCAAGACTGAACTGAAACAAGTGATTCTAGGAACACTCCTTCACGATATCTTCAGCCTTAGCGCCGTGAAACTAATTCAGTAGCATAAACTTCAGCTCAACTTTCGTGTGGTCATAAATCGAGGAGCTCAGAAGGAAGAAAGGAGTTAAAAACTCTACTGTCAGAAGGAGTTCACTGACCAATTCTAAGTTACTGCATTTGTCAGTACAGAGGCAAGAGACGGCTGAAGATGCCAAACTTTTTTTTTTTTTTTAAGAAACACAATTACAAAATATATATTTTTAAGCAAAAATACATACAAGTAAATAAAATTGCTCATGAAGTGAAGGCATCCAAATCCTCTTATGTACATCTGATAACTATGGGGAAGCCATTCCTCCCACCTCCCCCATATATGTGCTCGCCAGCCATGCTTTTTAATGGGGGACAGGGAAACAAGCTCCGGACACACTCTTCACCACTGCAAGAACAGGATTGGGCATGACCAAATTCAACATGCCTAATCCTTCCTCCTCCAATGTCTGCGGTTGGGTAGGGATTAGAGCTGCTCGGTCTATAGCTACAGAATATCTAATAGGTGGGTTGGCTTTTGCTAGTAATTCCCGCCGCTGTCTGCCTGCCTGTCCTTCCTCCCCCTGTAACAACAGAGACAGGGAGAGGAAGGATAGGCAGGCAGACAGGGGCGGTAATAACTAGCAAAACCCGACCCACCTATTAGATATTCCGCTGCTTCTATCAATCAAATAACAGTGCAATGCACAAACTTTACTTGCCTGTATTTCAGAAAGTATACATCCGATCTCACAACTAAAAGGTATGTATAGAATCAGCATGATAGTGCCAGTATAGCACTGGCTTTAGCTTATATAGGAGAATCCTTGTGGTTGGTCCTATTTAAGCCTCACATAAGGTATAGCCTTCTATAAGGGGCATATATGTACGTAGCACAGAGCCATAGTGACCCCCTGTGACTGCATAGTTAGCCTTTTGTAACAATTGTTTGTATACAATAGCTTACGCGTATTTTTCAAAAGCCTAAAGTTGAGCTCTACGAGCTGAGGGACATTTTCCACTATATATGATCAGCGATGTCTAAGGCTAGGTTCACATTTCCGTTGTTTTAAATCCGTCAGCAACGGACCCATCTTTTTTAAGATGTCAACTGACACAATGGATGTGTCTTTCACAGGAATCCTGTGAAAAAACTGATCCTTCGCGTCCGTTACATCCGCTGTGCGTCCGTTTTTTTTTGACGGATCAGTCATGATCCGTTTGTGTTTGTGACAGCCCAGTGGGTGTGCCAAACATGCTGGGCATGCTCAGTAGAGCGTGACGGAATCCAGCGCCATAGACATACATTACAAACTTGACGGATGGCAACGGATTCCTGCGCGGTGCGTTAATTTTGACGGCTCGAAAAACGTTACATTCTGCGTTGTTTCCGCCCGGCGGTCAGTCCAAAAACGACTGACCGAGGCGCAGCGGATGCAACGCAAGGTAATCAGTCGCAATACGCCACTAATACAAGTCTATGGGACACGTCGGAATCCGCTAAACGGATTGCGTTGTTTACCATAGCCGCGGATTCTGACTGATACATTTTAACGGAAATATGCACCTAGCCTTACCCGTTGCTTTCCAACTCTTATAAAACTACAATCCCCAACATGCTGGAAGTAGTAGTGGTGCAAGAGCTGGAGAAGCGCAGGATGGCCTCGCTGCGTCAGACGAGGAGTGGATATCATACAGATATTTCTGCGTTAGGGTACTTTCACACTTGCGTTTTTTCCTTCCGTCCCAATCCGCCCTTTTGGAAAACAGCGGAATCCGTTAACGGATTCCGCTGTTTCCCATAGACTTGTATGGATGACTGATTGTGCCGAAAGTACCTGCGTTGCTTCCGCTGGGCGACGCTGCGTTGCTTCCGCTGAGCGGAAGCAACGCTGAATGTAACATTAATTGCTTGCGTTTAAATGATGCCGAACAGCGGATTCCGTTGCTTCCATTAAAATTTACAATGGCTCCCTATGGTAGCGGATTCCGTTGCTTCCATTAAAATTTACAATGGCTCCCTATGGTAGCGGATTCCGTTGCTTCCGTTAAAATTTATAATGGCTCCCTATGGTAGCGGATTCCGTTGCAAAGTGCTTTACAACGGAATCCGCCGCTGGATTCCACTAATTTCTACTGAGCATGCCCAGAATGAAAAAAAAAAAAAAAAAAAAAAAAACGGAGCCGATGCATTCCACGGACGCCTAACGGACGCTAAACGGATGCAACGGGTCCGTTATTTCACAGGAATCAGCTAACGGATTCATGTGAAATAACGGATCCGTTGCATCCGTTGACACCACAAAAATAACGGATGCGTCAAAACGACTCAGCAACGGACCCAGCGGATTTGACCCAACGCAAGTGTGAAACTTGCCTTACCGGCACACTTTGGGTCGGACTGGCTCGTATAGTGCGGCTGCTCATGTTTAGCCGCCCTAAACCTTTTGCAAAAGGCTTAAGAACTGAGCAGGGCCGACATTCGAGAAGCAATTTTAAAAATGGGCTTTTAATTATATTTTTTATAAAAAAACAAAAACAAAACAAAAACAAAAGCCTGAATTCTTGGAGCGTTACATACAAATTGCATAACTGTGAGCGTCCACGTGCCGCAGGCAGCAGATACCAGCAGTTAATAGCACACGCGGGGAGGGGGGAAGGGGGGGGGGGGGGGACAGGTGTGATATGTGTAACCAATAACACAATACACCACAGTTTCTGATTCTCTATGCACTGGATGCGATCGGCTAAATACCTGGACATGTTGAAATTGGTAGAAAAGTTGGGTGACTTATTTTTGGCATTTCATGTGCTGTTGAAAGAAGCGTCCATTGGTTCAGTAAATTCCTGAGGGGGAAAGAGGAGCAAGAATTCTAGGTCGCATACCAGACGCTAGTTACGCACCTATCGAATTTCAGATACAAAGGCCAACAGGAACTTTATTATGTGTCATTCAGGGGTGAGGGTTTCACCGCAGGACGACACAAGTGCTACAAGAAGTGCGATTCATTAACCACAGCGATGTCCAGGAAAGCTTAGGTTCATTAATGGTTAACACTGAAAAAGCGCTTGGAAAGATAATGGTCACAATTCACTCTTTTTTTTTAAAAAAAGTCCCCTAATCTCAAGACTGTAGTATCCTGATCATTGCCTAAATTACCGGCCATTCTCCACCGCAAGGAGTGCGCGCTTCCAAGCTTCAATGTCCCGGCATTACTCCCATGCTGTACGGGCACCGCGGCTTCTGCTTGAAACAACGGAGTGAGCACCACCTTCCATCTTCCCCAACAAGCAGAAGCCGGAAAACGGTCAAACTGCACTACTGAAGAACACAGATGAGCACAGCCCTTTAAAGGGAACCTGTCACCAGTTTTTTGACTATTATACCAAAAGTGTCCCCTTCTGCAGTTCCTGGGCTGTATTCTATGAAGGTGCACCTTGTTGCAGACCCCCAAAAGAACTTTATAAAATCTCACCATGTTGTATGCTAATGAGCTGTGTTGGCTCTATTTCGGCTCCTGCCCCTCCTTGTCACCTTGTTTGCCATCCTCCTGTCATGATTGACAAGGATGGCGCCGCCGTCATCATCCCACGCTGCTGTCCATGTCTTGCGCAGGCGCAGTTCTCTCTGCCCCTATCGCGGGCCGAGCATAAAAAGTTAACCTCGCGCATGCCGATGATGTATCAGCGCAGGCACGAGATCATGGTCGGCGCTGTGCGTGATCTCGCGTCTGTGCAGATACATCACCGGCGTGCGCGAGATAAACTGGTTTTATGCTCGGCCCGCGAAAGGGGCAGAAAGAACTGCGCGAGACCTGGACTGCAGCATGGGATGATGACAGCGACGCCATCCTTGCCAATCATGACAGGAGGACGGCAAACAAGAAGGGACAGGAGCCGAAATAGAGCCCGCCCATCTGGCCAACACAGCTCATTAGCATACAACACGATGGGATTTTATAAAGTTCTTTTTGGGGTCTGCAAGGGGGAAGGGTCAGCAACAAGGTGCACCTTCATAGAATGCAGCCCAGGAGCTACAGAAGGGGACACTTTGTAGTAGTTTTGACTATTAAACTAAAAGGGTACCCTATCACCAGATTTGGCGACTATAAGCTACAGCCACCACCACTGAGCATTTATATACAGCATTCCAGAATACCATATATTATAATAATAATAATAATAATAATAATAATAAGCTTTATTTTTATATAGCGGTAACATATTGCACAGCGCTTTACAGACATCATCACTGTTCCATTGGGTCTCATAATCTAAATTCCCTATCAGTATGTCTTTGGAGTGTGGGAGGAAACCGGAGAACTCCTTGCAGATGTTGTCCTTGGTGGTATTAGAACCCAGGACCCCAACACTGCAAGACTGCAGTGCTAACCACTGAGCCACCGTGCCTCCCATAGAGCCTGAGTCGCTGTGTATAACGTAAAAAACACTTTTATAATACTCACCTAAGGGACAGGGTGGTCTGATGGGTGTCGCTGCTCTCCGGTCCGGCGCCTCCTCTCTGCGGTAATTGCCGTCCTCCTTCTGAGGCTCATGTGCCTGATGCGTCCTATGCCATTCACACTAGCCAGCATTGAGGTCCTGCACAGGCGCACTGATCTGCCCTGCTGAGGGCACATCACAGTATTGTAGTGCGCAGGTGCGAGCGGTGTTTAACCTTTCCTCGCGACTGTGTATTAGAGTACTTTGATCTGCCCCCAGCAGGGTAGATCAGTGCACCTAATGCTGGCCTGTCCTGTGTGGATGACATAGATGCGTCATGCACACTGGGCTGGGTATAAGGACGACAGAGGAGGCACCGGACCGGAGAGTAGCAACACCCATCGGACCGGACCGCCCATTAGGTGAGTATTATAAAAGTGCTTTTTACATTATACACAGCGGCCTGGGCTCTTATATACAGTATTCTACAATGCTATATATAAGGGCTCACTGGTGGTGGCCGCAGCTTAGTCGCCAAATCTAGTGACAGATTCCCTTTAAGCCAAAAAAGTGGAAGTGAAAGAGTTCTGAACAAACGATAAAACGTATTGAATAAAAGTCAAAATTCAAAAATATATACAATATATAAAAATATAGTAGTACTATTTTGTCTCATTTCAGTCTGGGGTTGTTCAGTTTATTATGACACTGTCTCCTTGTATAGATTTTTGAATTTTGACTATTTTAATTAATAAAACTTATCGTTTGTTCAAAACTCTTTCACTTGCATTTTTTTTGGTTTTCTATTCTATTCTATTTCAAGCCATAAGTATTATAATAAAGCGGTATTTCCATATCAGAAATTTATGGTACTCAGAAAGACGGCCATAAAAAGCTCAGTGGTGCCGTTCTTGGACTCCAACCTGTCAGTAAGGCTACTTTCACACTTGCGTTCAGCGCAGTCCGTCACTATGGAAAATAGCGCAGTCCGTTAACGCACTGCGCTATTCTCCATAGACTTGTATGGACGACGCACTGTAACGCAAGTGTCAGCATTGCATCCTATGGACGACGCAGCGTTGTTATTTTGACGCTGTGTCGGGCAGAAGGAACGCAGCATGTAACGTTTTTTTGAGCGGCGGGAACCTTTTTTTTTTTTTTAAATCACAGAAACTTTATTTTGTTTCTCGGTGGCCGAACGTTCAGCTGAGCACCCGGCCGCCGGCATGTGAGAGCGCTCAGTTGAGCGCCCGGCCGCCGGCATGTGAGAGCGATCAGCTGAGCGCCCGGCCGCCGGCATGTGAGAGCGCTCAGTTGAGCGCCCGGCCGCCGGCATGTGAGAGCTCTCCGCTGAGCGCCCGGCAGCCGGCATGTGAGAGCTCTCCGCTGAGCGCCCGGCAGCCGGCATGTGAGAGCTCTCCGCTGAGCGCCCGGCAGCCGGCATGTGAGAGCTCTCCGCTGAGCGCCCGGCAGCCGGCATGTGAGAGCTCTCCGCTGAGCGCCCGGCAGCCGGCATGTGAGAGCTCTCCGCTGAGCGCCCGGCAGCCGGCATGTGAGAGCTCTCCGCTGAGCGCCCGGCAGCCGGCATGTGAGAGCTCTCCGCTGAGCACCCGGCCGCTGGGTGATCAGCTTATCATTCACAATAGTCTGCTGCCGGTAAAACTGTAAAGAAGAAAAAAAAAAAAAGCTTTCTGTTTTGTACGATCCGTTGCATCCGTCACACAATACAATGCAACGGATGCCGTTCAACGCAAGTGTGAAACTAGCCTTAGTTGGGTCCCCTTCTTCCCACGTTATATTGCGGAGAGGGGCATGATTGCTCAGTTTCTTTCCAAACTGTAGTTTAAATCTATATTAAAGGGAACCTGTCAGGTCCAGTATGCAGCCAGAGCCACGAGCAGTTCTGGGTGTATATTGATAATCCCTGCCTAACTGTCCCTCTATACACTAGCATAGATAAAGAGATCTTTAGAAAAAGTATTTCTAAAGATCTTTTACGGTATGCTAATGAGCGCAGGGACTAGTCCCCTGGGCGTAAGTTCCCTGGCTAGTCGGCCCCATTAGCATGTTAGTACACCCCTGTGGGTGTGCTAACATGCTAATGAATGCGCGGTGTCAGAGGATGATCTCACTCGCCTCTCCGCCGCCATCGCGTCCAACAGGGGATTTCGCCTCAGTGCGCATGATCCCGGAGTTTGGGTCATGCGTATTATGAAGCCGGGTGTGCGTGTCCCAGCTTCAAACTGAAGTAGTGCGCATGACAAACTCCGGGGTCATGCGCACCCAGCCGAAATATCCCGTCGGACGCGATGGCGGCGGAGAGGTGAGTGAAATCATCCTGTGATGTTACGTATTCATAAGCAAGCCCACATGCTAATGGAGTCGACTGGCAAGGGGAAGTAACACCCAGGGGACTAGTCCCCTCGCTCATTAGCATACAAAAAATAAGTATTTCTAAATAAAGATCTCTTTATCCATGCTAGTGTATACAGGGACAGTTAGGCAGGGATTAGCAATATACACCCAGAACTGCACGTGGTTCTGGCTGCATATTGGACATGACAGGTTCCCTTTAAATCCTATCAAGCTTTAGTGGCCTTCAAAAAAAATGGACATTACCGGAGCAGAGGCTAGACAAAGTCCAAAGTGACTCCCTCTGCCCCATAATACTTAACAGTTTGGTACTTGCATACTTGAGATCATGTGCCAACTAGACGTGCCCGGCCCTGCTCAATGCAAGTGTACTGAGTGAGGCCAGATAAGTCTAGTTAGAAGGTGGCCGGACGTATGCCAACCGTATAGCCCAGTCACATGACCGCCCGCTCTGGCACCGGAGAATCCTTAGAGTGACTGTAGACTAGTATCTCAACACCAGATAATCCCTTTAATGATTGTTCTGTGAACATTAAAGTGTGGTGGGTCGGTCTAAAAAGCTAGACTCGGCTGGTGTAAAGTCACCATTACCACTGGCCATCGGCTGTGTTTATTGTTGTATCTCATCTCAGGCTATCGCTTTAAGGCAAATGTCACTTTTGGTAATACAATCAGATCACGTAATGCCCTTGTGCGTCAGACGCACAGCGTAAACATTCATTTCATCAGAGCTAATTTTAGGTCCTTTAAGTAGGAGGCGGAATGAGTTAAAATGGTTTACAAAATATTCGGTGAGCCAAAGACATTTCAACGGGTCCAGCAGAAATCTATAGATGTAATATACGATTAGACAAGAGACGGTCACCTGCATTGACCATCAAGCCCTCAGGCGCCTTCTCATTAGGGTATGTGCACAAGTGGACGCCGCCTAAAAAGCGGTCACGTCATTTCTATTACCGCTTTCTAAGCCCGAAAGGATTAAAATGTCTGTGATATGCGGTCTGTGCTCGGATCACGGCACCCGGCCCAACTTGGCACTTCTCAGAATATCTGCTGGTCGGGCCGAGTACTATGATCCAAGCATAGAAGGTATATCACAGACGTGCAATCTCGGCCTAAAGCGGGCTTTACACGCAACAACATGTGGTTGAGGGGGTCACTGAATTCGTGACGCATATACCGGCCTCGTTAGCGACGTTATTGCGTGTGAAACGCAGGAACGACCGTTAACGATCAAAAATACTTACCTAATCGTTGATCGGTCATTCCTATCCCGATTATCGTTGCTGTTGCAGGTTGTTCGTTGTTCCTGCGGCAGCACAGATCGCTATGTGTGACACCGCAGGAACGACGAACCTCACCTTACCTGCGGTCGCCAGCAATGAGGAAGGAAGGAGGTGGGCGGGATGTTACGTCCCGCTCATCTCTGCCCCTCCACTTCTATTGGGCGGCCGCTTAGTGACGTCGCTGTGACGCCGCGCGAACCGCCCCCTTAGAAAGGAGGCGGTTCGCCAGCCACAGCGACATCGCTAGGCAGGTAAGTCCGTGTGACGGATCCTAGCTATGTTGTGCGCCACGGGCAGCGATTTGCCCGTGACACACAAACGACAGGGGCGGGTACGCTCGCTAGCGCTATCGCTGGGTGTAAAGCCCGATTTAGCATTGGTCTATGTATAGAAGAGAATGTTAGGGGAAATGCTGTATTAGGCCATGTGCACACGTTGCATTTTTTTTCTCGCGTTTTAAACTGCACTGTGTCATTGACAAAATGCATGTGTTTTGCTTTCTCAGCAAAGTATATGATAAATCAGAAATTTCCATGCACACGTTGCTTTTTTTTAGGCAGTGTTTTGTTTACAATATCTGTCAAAATCGTTGCATAAAGAAAAGCAGCATGTCACTTCTTCATTGCATTTTGGTTGCATTTTCCACCCATTGAAATGAATGAGGCGTGTCAAACCGCAACCAAAATGTTTAGCTGTGCGCTTGCACTAAATTTTGGATCTGTTTAACAAAAAGGCAGGTCTCCCTCTCTCTCTCGCCTTCATACTCATGGATCACCGGCGCAGTACGGCTGTCACACTGCTCCCGCCAGGGCTGTGGAGTCGGGAAACCAAACCTTCAACTGCGACTTCTCAATTTCTCTTGCACCGACTCCGACTCCTACATATGTTGCTTATAGTTAGGTGAAAAATGTATTGTAGTACATGAACATGTGTATGTGAACATCAGACATTTAATAACTTTTATGATCCAATAATCAAAATATTTGGATAGAACATAAAATATATTTATGCACTCCTGCTGCAAAAGATGAGACAACCCCTTTAAGTGCTTGCCGCCACTATACAGTGGAACCTTGCTTAACGAGTAACCCAGTTAGCGAGTATTTCACCTAACGAGCAAAGCTTGCTGTAAATTTGTAACTCGATTTATGAGCAAGCTTTGCTGTACGAGCAAAATACTCACCGCACACACTTCCGGTCCCATACATCCACCGCGCTCTGACCCGCACTTGCAGTCCACACAAACACACACAAGCACGCACAAACACACACAAGCATGCACAAACACACACAAGCACGCACAAACACATATTATGCTCACCTTACCTTCCGTTCCCTCGCCGGCACAGGCTGTGTATCGGGTAACCAAGGCAACCGATGCGAGTCCTTCAGCTCCCAGCGCGCTGAAGTCAAAGGCAGGAGCCACTTGCCTCTGATTGGCCAGCGCGCTGCCTTTGAGTAGCGGCTGACAGCGGAATATCCTCCATCGTCGCAATGCCTGCCCATACACATGCTGTACCTGCGGACTACAAGACCCAGGAGGCCGGCGATGGAACGGAAGGTACACATTATGCTCACCTTACCTTGCGTTCCATCGCTGGCCTCATGGTTCTTGTAGTTCGCCGCTCCAGGATGTGTATCCGGTAACCATCGGCAACGAGGGAGGAACGTCCCCTGTCAGGTGCTACTCAAAGTCAACGCGCTGGCCAATCAGAGGCAAGTGGCTCTTGCCTTTGACGTCAGCGCGTCGGGAGCTGAAGGTCCCGCATCAGTCGCCTTGGTTACCCGATACACAGCCCGTACCGGCGAGCTACAAGATCCAGGAGGCCGGCGATGGAACGGAAGGTAAGGTGAGCATAATGTATGTATGTATGTATGTATATATATATATATATGTGTGTGTGTGTGTGTGTGTGTGTGTGTGTGTGTGTGTGTGTGTGTGTGTGTGTGTGTGTGTGTGTGTGTGTGTGTGTGTGTGTGTGTGTGTGTGTGCGCATGCATGCATGCATGTGTGGAATGGCACAATAGGGGACCAGGATGGGACATTAAACAAGTTGTGGAAGGAATTGTCTGCATTGCAATGATTTCCTATGGGAAATCTTGCTTTGCTGAACGAGTAACTTGATTAACAAGCACAGTCCCAGAACGGATTGTTCTCGTTAACCAATGTTCCACTGTATAATGTATTCCTCAATAGTACAGCCCGACCAAAGCCAAAAAAATATTATAAAAAAATAAATAAAAAAATAAAAAAAAAATAAAACATTTTAAAACAAAGAAACAATTAAGAAAAAAAAAACTTATCTGGCAAAGTCAAACAAATGTCACATCCACATTCCAGGCACATCCACAAGTAGTTACATGTCCCGTAATTACCCAATACAACGCCTTCCATAAATGTGGGAGAGAAACTAGGAGGGAGCCTGGCAGATGCCAGTAACAGAGCAGATTAGCAGATTGCCTCCAATTAATGCCTTTGCCCTGAATGACACTGCAGTTGTGAATGACTTGTAGAAACCACAGCAGTGCGCGCCGCACCATTCAGTAAAGCGGCTTGTTTACCCTGATGATTCGCTTCCCATTTTTTTTACTCCCCAAAAAGGGAACTTGGCCGTTGTTTACGAACTGGAGAGTAAAACACATGAGAGTCGGGGCAGTCAGTGAGGAGAGTGACCGCCCGTCACCGCGCATGACGTGTATGCTGCTGTCAACTCTGTATGGTTGGTCAAGTGCAGCCAGCTTAAAGGGCTTTTCCTAAAAATCAAACTCCTTCCATCTATAGGACAGGGGTTAACTTGCTGACACTCAAATGCGGAGCGCCAGGCGCTGCCTTGGCTGCAGCGCAAGTGAGCAGTCCCTGCCTTAGCCGGAGCGCAGGTCAGCACGCTCCGCGCCTCGGCCGGAGCGCAGGTCAGCACGCTCCGCGCCGTGACCGCAGCGCAGGTCAGCACGCTCCACGCCGTGACCGCAGCGCAGGTCAGCACGCTCCGCGCCGTGACCGCAGCGCAGGTCAGCACGCTCCGCGCCGTGACCGCAGCGCAGGTCAGCACGCTCCGCGCCGTGACCGCAGCGCAGGTCAGCACGCTCCGCGCCTCGGCCGGAGCGCAGGTCAGCACGCTCCGCGCCTCGGCCGGAGCGCAGGTCAGCACGCTCCGCGCCTCGGCCGGAGCGCAGGTCAGCACGCTCCGCGCCTCGGCCGGAGCGCAGGTCAGCAAGCTCCGCGCCTCGGCCGGAGCGCAGGTCAGCACGCTCCGCGCCTCGGCCGGAGCGCAGGTCAGCACGCTCCGCGCCGTGGCCAGAGCGCAGGTCAGCATGCTCCGCGCCGTGGCCAGAGCGCAGGTCAGCATGCTCCGCTCCGTGGCCAGAGCGCAGATCAGCACGCTCTGGCAGGAACATATTGGACACCACCATTTCCGGCAGTTCCATAGCCAACGAATGGAGCGTAGGTGGCGGATGCGTAGTACCATTATCACGATGGGGTATAACTTGTGATTTGGGGAAAAATCCCTTTAACACTCCTCACAGTGTTAGGCCGAGTTCACATGTCCAGTAATCATCCGACAGAATGGATCCTGCAGAGATCCGCTGTGAAAAACGCTCTGCAAAAAGCAAATTTTTTTTAACTGACATCTGCTGGACCTCTGCTTTTTTTTTTTTTTTTTTTTTAACATTGGAGACCGGATCTGTTAACGGATTGCTAATTAGTCATCCGTTATTCTTCCATTTGTAACGGATCCTCGTTTTTCTTACGGGATCCGTTACAAATGGAAGATAAACAGCAATACGCCAACGGATCTGTTCTACATAGGTGCCATTGTTAGCAAAACAGATCCGGCAGAAATCATTTTGCCAATGGATCTCTGCAGGATCCGTACTAACAGATTATTACAGTATGTGTGAACTCGGCCTTGTATAGAATGTAAGCCATTCTCTGTGAGATAAAGTGATCAGGTGCACTGAGCTCACAGAGGATTGTCAGGACTGGAGGGAACTGAAGCAAAAGTGCAGGGGTGAGAAAGCTTCCAGAATCCGGGTGTAATCTATGATCACTTCCATACACTGACAGCAATCAGAGATCTTAAAAATAGGAATGCCCTGAATAAGAAAGTATCAGAAAGTTGTTAGGATTTGCCATCGCTTAGAAGGGTCATTATTCCTGGGCAGCCCTACATTGACAAACCAGGGTGTAGGATGAGCTGAAACAGAAAAAAAAACATCTATACTCGCCTCCGGAGCAGCGCTCTCAGCCCCATATTCCCTGCCATACAGAAAATGTCACGTCAACGCTGCAGCTGATGATCGTCTGCAGCAGTCACATTTTTGTCTGAGTAGAAGAAACCATGTTTTTCCATTCTGACAAAACTGTGAAGCCTGCAGTGGTCACGTGACAGTGAGACCGTCAGGAAACAGCGCTGGTCCGAGGTGAGTACTGATATTTTTCAGGCCATTTTTAAAGGGGATATCTAGTAGACAACCCCTCTTCTGACCTCCAGAAAATAAAGGCGCCATAGCCCTACATCACCTGTACAGTGCCTCTCCTGGTTGTGCAGGGAACTGCAGCCGGCCTTAGATACTTGAATGGATCCGCACTGCTAGGAACTTCTTTTTCTATGGACCCCGATCGACATTAGGTGGCGAAACACGTCATCACTTACTACAATGGGCAAACCCCTTTACATGCTGCAGATTCCTCCTCACCGCTTCATACCCTGCCAGAAATTAAAGGGGTTCTCCTAATCTGACATTTACATGGGGCCCATCATGTGACCACTTCAGCCAATCAGCGCCCTTCCTGGTCACATGACGCACGCCTGGCAGAACCGCTCAGCCATGGGGGCCGCCATGCCAGTAGTGCCGCCATGCCAGTAGTTAGTCATGTGACCACCGAGAAGGCCGTAAACAGCGACTGGGCGCAGAGATGGGGGTCATAAAGAGAGATTTTGGGGTGATTAGTAACATTTTCCATAGGGGGGAAGGCCAGTATATAACACAGCACAGAGGTTACACAGACAGCTATAGAAATAAGGGGGGGATATATACAGGGGCAGACATATGAGCAGACGCGGCCCCTGCCCACTCCCCGGGTGAGGGCACCTGCGAGGCTCTGGGCACAGGGCTACATGCCCATCCTTATATCTATGGAGGGGAGGCCTGCAGCCGCCGCACACACCTCCCTGCGTCCGCAGCCCCTCACCACAGCCTCCCCCACCCACCCCAGCCCCCCGAAAACACGGCGCACGTCTCACCACTTGGCTAGTGGTCCTGGCCATGGCCTTCTCCCCCTCTCCTCAGATGGCTCCAGGAATCACACAGCGGCCAACAGTAATGGCCGCCCGCATCGTCTGGCGCTGACGTCACTCCACAACAATGTTCGTGGTGGTGAAGGGAGGGGATTATTGGAAAGACGCCGTTGCGGATTGGTTGAAGCTGATCCGTGCTAGACTATGATTGGCTGCCGTGGATGCTTGTTACTCCCGCTGGACACGCCCTTCTCCGCCTCCTCCTCCTCCTCATTCACAGAAAAGAGACTTCGTTTCCTTGTTTGTTTCCTCCATTTTGCAGCGAGGTGAGCGGGGCCGGAGCGTGCGCGACTGTGCGCCTCCCTCACACCGGCCCCTGCCTCACACCGGCCCCTGCCTCACACCGGCCCCTGCCTCACACCGGCCCCTGCCTCACACCGGCCCCTGCCTCACACCGGCCCCTGCCTCACACCGGCCCCTGCCTCACACCGGCCCCTGCCTCACACCGGCCCCTGCCTCACACCGGCCCCTGCCTCACACCGGCCCCTGCCTCACACCGGCCCCTGCCTCACACCGGCCCCTGCCTCACACCGGCCCCTGCCTCACACCGGCCCCTGCCTCACACCGGCCCCTGCCTCACACCGGCCCCTGCGACCGAGGCAGGGCGGGCATGGCGGCGGCCGGCTGCTCATCCTGGTGCCCGGCACTGCTGCACATACCCCGCTGCTACACACTCTGCTGCTGCACATACACCCTGGTGCACACTGCTACACACTGCTACACATTCACACTGCTGCACACACACACACACACACACACACCCCACTGCTACACACTGCTGCTGCACATACACCCTGGTGCACACTGCTACACATTCACACTGCTGCACACACACACACCCCACTGCTACACACTCTGCTGCTGCACATACACCCTGGTGCACACTGCTACACATTCACACTGCTGCACACACACACACCCCACTGCTACACACTCTGCTGCTGCACATACACCCTGGTGCACACTGCTACACACTGCTGCACACACACACACACACCCCACTGCTACACACTCTGCTGCTGCACATACACCCTGGTGCACACTGCTACACACTGCTGTCCACGCTGCTACACATTCACACTGCTACACATTCACACTGCTACACATTCACACTGCTACACATTCACACTGCTACACATTCACACTGCTACACATTCACACTGCTACACATGCACACTGCTACACATTCACACTGCTACACACTGCTACACATTCACACTGCTACACATTCACACTGCTACACACTGCTACACATTCACACTGCTACACACTGCTACACATTCACACTGCTACACACTGCTACACATTCACACTGCTACACATTCACACTGCTACACATTCACACTGCTACACATGCACACTGCTACACATTCACACTGCTACACATTCACACTGCTACACATTCACACTGCTACACACTGCTACACATTCACACTGCTACACATTCACACTGCTACACATTCACACTGCTACACATTCACACTGCTACACATGCACACTGCTACACATTCACACTGCTACACATTCACACTGCTACACATTCACACTGCTACACATTCACACTGCTACACATTCACACTGCTACACACTGCTACACATTCACACTGCTACACATTCACACTGCTACACACTGCTACACATTCACACTGCTACACACTGCTACACACTGCTACACACTGCTACACACTGCTACACACTGCTACACATGCACACTGCTACACATGCACACTGCTACACATGCACACTGCTACACATTCACACTGCTACACACTGCTACACATTCACACTGCTACACATTCACACTGCTACACATTCACACTGCTGGTATAACAATTTCGCCATCATACTTATAACATACTTACTTTTTCTGTTTTATGTCTGTTTTTCTCTTTTTAGGTCCCTTTCACGTCTCCTCCTTTTGGACAAGATTATCTTGCTATTTGATATTGATTTTATTGCGTCACTGGTGGTCTTAATATATGCAATTCTGGTTTCATCTAATGTATTGTATACTTACACAGTGTCCGACCGCCAGTGTACGTCTTCTGTGATCACCTGGCTGTGGTGTTGCGCGTCCCTCGGCGCGCTGACTGCGGGCGACGGTGGGGAGCGAGCCTGGCTGGTGCGCGCGCCCGGGTACCATAGCGACGCGTCCTGTGGTCCCGCGCGTGCGCCTTACACAGCGGGCTCCTTGTTCCCTGCTGCCCTCCGTACTCCGGCGCCGGCGCACGCGCAGTACACACGTCACAGTCAGTTTGATCACACACACCTGTTGGTTCCTAAATAAAAATGGTGCAACATGTAGTATCTACACCTCCTTTCGATAAAGCCATAGGCGAAACAGCTGTCAAGGAGGCTCTCTGCCCCCACAGCCTGCCCTGCTACACTTCAGGTATTGTTCACGCTCCCTGTGTTGTTCTGACAGCCGGGCCACTCATGCTGGGACATATCCATCAGTGCATACTTATGCTGGGATAGTATTTCCCTTTTTGTCCTTGCCTGAGTGCCCCTGTGACGTGGTGCCATTGTTGTTATGATGTGCCTACATGGAGACAATATAATTTTATATTAGTCTTTTATACTTAAGACTCTAAATATTTAGCACGCCACTTTATGCCTGCTACAGTTTTTCTCCATTAGGCTGTCACTCTATTGCTATATCACCACGCCAGATATCCGTGGAATGTGACGCCCTTCTACATTCTTACTCCTGTATAGTATATGGGCAGGCTGTGTGGCATTGACTTACCCACCTAATTTTTACCACCTTTTCCTATTGTTCCTCATCCTGGTATGACTTGTCTCACTATATGTCTTTTGTACTAGTCGTTTTTCACATGATTTTATCTAATAAAATTGAACTTTTTATGTGCACGTTGTTGCCCAATCTCCTTTGTCCTCCTATTATACATTCACACTGCTGCACACACACCCCACTGCTACACACTCTGCTGCTGCACATACACCCTGGTGCACACTGCTGTCCACGCTGCTACACATTCACACTGCTACACATTCACACTGCTACACACACACACACACACACCCTGCTACACACTCTGCTGCTGCACATACACCCCCTGTTGCCCCCCTCTGCTGCGCACACACCCCCTGTTGCCCCCCTCTGCTGCGCACACACCCCCTGTTGCCCCCCTCTGCTGCGCGCGCACACCCCCTGTTGCCCCCCTCTGCTGCGCGCGCACACCCCCTGTTGCCCCCCTCTGCTGCGCGCGCACACCCCCTGTTGCCCCCCTCTGCTGCGCGCGCACACCCCCTGTTGCCCCCCTCTGCTGCGCGCCGCGCGCGCACACCCCCTGTTGCCCCCCTCTGCTGCGCGCGCGCGCACACCCCCTGTTGCCCCCCTCTGCTGCGCGCGCGCGCGCACACCCCCTGTTGCCCTCCTCTGCTGCGCGCGCGCGCACACCCCCTGTTGCCCCCCTCTGCTGCGCGCGCGCGCACACCCCCTGTTGCCCCCCTCTGCTGCGCGCGCGCGCACACCCCCCTGTTGCCCCCCTCTGCTGCGCGCGCACCCCCGTGTTGCCCCCCTCTGCTGCGCGCGCGCACGCACCCCCGTGTTGCCCCCCTCTGCTGCGCGCGCGCACGCACCCCCTGTTGCCCCCCTCTGCTGCGCGCGCGCACCCCCTGTTGCCCCCCTCTGCTGCGCGCGCGAACCCCCTGTTGCCCCCCTCTGCTGCGCGCGCGCGCGAACCCCCTGTTGCCCCCCTCTGCTGCGCGCGCGCACACACCCCCTGTTGCCCCCCTCTGCTGCGCGTGCACACACCCCCTGTTGCCCCCCCTCTGCTGCGCGCGCGCGCGCACACACCCCCTGTTGCCCCCCTCTGCTGCGCGTACACACACCCTGTTGCCCCTTTCTGCTGCACACACCCACACTTTGCTGACCCCCTCTGCTGCACGCACATACTTTGCTGCCCCCTCTGCTGCACAAACCCTGCTACCCTCACTGCTACCCTGCTTTACTGCCTACACACACTGCTGTCCCCGCACTCTTGTCTAATGCTGCAGCGCCCACTCTACTGCCCATCCTGCTGTCCACCCTCTTGCCCCACTCTGCAGCACGCATACACTGCAGTCCCTCTCTGCTGCCCCCACTGTACACACCCTGCTGCCATCCACAGCTGCACTCACGTCCGCCCCACTTACAGGGATATTCCATTGAGGCCAGATCCAAACGGACATATTTCATTGAATACGTTCAGCCTCAAGTGTGAGACTCGCGGTCAGACCGCTGTGTACATAGACCAGAAAATATGACTACCTGGTCCATGTACACTTCCATAGCGAGACATTAGCATTTGTCCACCTAGATAGAAGTGGTCCGACCGCTGAGACCCCCATAGAAACATCCCAGAATAGGGATGTTTTCAATGAACCAGCAATACATATGCTCAACCGCTGCACCACTCACTCTCTAGGGGACTTCCAGATACAACCGGATATCATAATATACGTACCTACTGTTTCTAGTAAAGCAGGGTGACAACCTATCCAGTGACCATTACCGCTCTCTGGGGTTGTCACCCAGCTCTCCCAGACTGCTGAATGGAAGTGAATTAATACTGATTTACGCAGAGTTCATAAATTGCAGAGCGACACCATTGATTATTATACGTTTTTGTTATGTTTCCGTTTTTAGAATGGAAAAAAAAAAGTTTGCAAGCTGCACTCTTCACTTGGCTCTAAATATGGACACTTAACAAAACCCAGACGGACCCCATAAGAATCCACGCGGGTCCGCCCTGCATCCTTTGCATTACTAATTTTGCAACGTATTTATATTTGTTTCCGTTTGATTCTAAGGATGGAACAGACAACTTCGACTTTCTCAATTTCAGTTTAGAATTTCCAATAACCCAATGCAATGCTAGATTACTTTTTTTTCTGGGAATAGTAGAACATAAGACAGGTGGGTCAAGGGGCTATATTTCCCCCCCCCCTCCCCCCCTCAAAGAGCAGGATGGGATTCAATCAAGCAGAAAAGGGTCTTACCGGACTCTTCTAGAATGGTTGACTGCCCAAGTGAGCGAACCATTGAAAAGTTGTGATCTTATGCTGTAGGGGGCTAAAGGGTGGGAATAAAAATTTGTGTGGTATTAGATGAGAAATAGGAGAGGACAGGAGATGGGGTTTTTAAGGTAAGAGATGGGGGATTTACCACGTCAGTGGTAAATTTAAACCGACCATTTTTGCGTTTATTTGTGAAAATTTAGGAAATTTTGCGAAAATTTTGAAAATTTCGCAATTTTCAAACTGAAAATTTATGCCCATGAATCTGAGAGATATGTCACACATAATAGTTACTAAATAAACTTTCCCACATGTCTACTTTGCATCAGCGCAATTTTCGAAACAACATTTTTTTTCGTTAGGCAGTTAGAAGGGGTCAAAGGTCATCAGCAATTTCTCATTTTTCCAACAAAATTTACAAAATAATTTTTTTTAGGGACCACATCACATTTGAAGTGACTTTGAGAGACCTAGGTGACAGAAAATACCCAAAAGTTACCCCATTCTAAAAACTGCACCCCTCACACTGCTCAAAACCACATCCAAGAAGTTTATTAACCCTTTAGGTGCTTCACAGGAACCAAAGCAATGTGGAAGGAAAAATTTAAAATTTTACTTTTTAACACAAAAATGTTACTTTAGCCATAAAATTTTCATTTTCACAAGGGAGAAAAGAGAAAGTGCACCCTACAATTTATTGTGCATTTTCTCCTGAGTAAGCTGATACCTCATATGTGGTAAAAATCAATTGTTTGGGCGCACAGCGGAGCTCGGAAGGGAAGGAGCGCCATTTGAATTTTTGAGTGCAAAATTAGCTGCACTCATTAGCGGACGTCATGTTGGGTTTGAAGACCCCCTGAGGTGCCTAAACAATGGAGCTCCCCCACAAGTGACCCCCATTTTGGAAACTAGAGCCCTCAAATAATTTTTCGAGATGTTTGGTGAGCACTTTGAACACCTGGGGGCTTCACAGAAGTTTATAACGTGGAGCTGTGAAAAGAATTTTTTTTTTCTTCGGCGCTCTATTGGGAGACCCAGACGATTGGGTGTATAGCACTGCCTCCGGAGGCCACACAAAGCAATTACACTAAAAAGTGTAAGGCCCCTCCCCTTCTGGCTATACACCCCCAGTGGGATCACTGGCTCACCAGTTTTCTGCTTTGTGCGAAGGAGGTCAGACATCCACGCATAGCTCCACTGTTTGTAGTCAGCAGTAGCTGCTGGCTATATCGGATGGAAGAAAAGAGGGCCCATATGGGGCCCCCAGCATGCTCCCTTCTCACCCGCGGTGGTGCTTGTAAGGTTGAGGTACCTATTGCTGGTACAGAGGCTGGAGCCCACATGCTGTTTTCCTTCCACATCCCCTGGAGGGCTCTGTGGAAGTGGGATCTTGCCGGCCCCCAAGCCCTGGGGCCGGGCTCCATCCACAGACCCAGAGAACCTGCTGGATTTGGAGCGGGAGTGCCATTCAGGGACAAGGCCCTGCAACTTTCAGGTACTCTGTGTCCCCGGCAGGCACGGACACTCTCAAGGCTTGCTGAGCGTTATAGTGCGCCGGGGACAGTAGCGCTGTGCGCTGGGGTTAGGTCACTGCAGCTTTGCTGAGTGACGTTACATGTTGGGAACTACTGCGCCGACCGCTCCTGGAGCGGCGGCGCAGCTGCGACTTGTGGTGCGCCGGGGACTTTGCGCCGACCGCGCTTTTACGGCGGCGGCGCTTCTAACTTTAGCCCCCGGCTTCTGCGGCCTAGCGCCGCTTCGTTCCCGCCCCCACCCTGTCAATCAGGGTAGGGGAGAGACGCTGCTCAATAGGCAGCGCCGAGGGCTGGAGCTTTATTTACATGCTCCAGCCCTCTCACTAGGCACAGTGGGAAGCAGGCTTCCCGCTCTTCGTCTGTATACGCCCAGGGCCCGCTCCCCCTCTCCACAAGGACGCCGGCAGCCATTACACATGCGGTCTGGCTGGGGAAAGGCAGCAGGCTCTGGGAGACCCAGACTAAAGGGATTTCGACGCCCATACACCCGCTCCTAAGCGGGCGGTAAGCAGCACTTTAGTGCTGGCCCCACTAGTGCCTCAGTGTTATATTAGTGTACTTTTTTCTTGGTACCATATATATATATATATAGTTGCACTGTAAGGTCGCTTCTTGGCTGGACACCCTGTACTGCTCTGAGGAGGCAGCAACATGTCATCCGCAAAACGCAAGGGTGCCAAGGCACAGGCTGTGTACACTGTTTGTACTGCATGTGGGGCTAATCTACCAGCAGGCTCCAACGACTCTCATTGTGTGCAATGTTCAGTCCCAGTGGCACTTCGTCAGCCAGAGCCTATTGTGGTGGTAGCCCAGGCAGAGACGCCTGTGAACCCTGCCCCGGTGACGGGGACAGACTTTGCAGTTTTTGCTGATAAAATGTCTGTGACTATGACAAAAATCCTGGAGACCTTGCAGTCCAGGCCAGTTACTCAGACCATGGACACTGCTGTGTCTATGCTCTCCGGTCCCCCTCAGTTGGAACTAATCCGTGCTCCAAGGGGGTCTCAAGCATCACAGGCTGAAGTCTCTGACTCAGATGACAGTCCCAGGCAGCCTAAGCGAGCTCGCTGGGAAAGACCCTCCACGTCATCACACTGCTCAGGGTCTCAACGAGAAGAGTCTCTCTGTGATGAGACTGAGGACGGTGATCAGGATTCTAATCCTGAGGCCCCTCTCAATCTGGATGCCCCTGATGGTGACGCCATGGTTAATGACCTTATATCGGCAATTAATAGACTGTTGGATATTTCTCCCCCAGCCCCTTCTGCAGAGGAGGCAGCTGCACAGCAGGAGAAGTTCCATTTCCTGTATCCCAAGCGTAAATTAAGTGCTTTTTTGGACCACTCTGACTTCAGGGAATCGATCCAGAAACACGACGCTCATCCAGACAAGCGTTTCTCTAAACGTTCTAAGGATACCCGTTATCCTTTTCCCTCTGAGGTGGCCAAACGCTGGACCCAGTGTCCAAAGGTGGATCCCCCAATTTCCAAGCTTGCGGCTAGATCCATAGTCGCAGTAGAGGATGGCGCTTCACTTAAAGATGCCAACGACAGACAGATGGACCTTTGGTTGAAATCTGTCTATGAAGCTATCGGCGCGTCGTTTGCTCCAGCATTCGCGGCCGTGTGGGCACTCCAAGCTATTTCAGCTGGTTTAGCACAGGTGGATGCTATCATACATCCAGCAGTGCCGCAAGTGGCGTCCCTAACTTCGCAAATGTCTGCGTTTGCGACCTATGCTATCAATGCTGTCCTAGAATCTACGAGCCGTACCGCTATGGCGTCCGCCAATTCTGTGGTTTTGCGCAGAGCCTTGTGGTTAAAGGACTGGAAAGCAGATGCTGGTTCCAAAAAATGCTTAACCAGCTTGCCATTATCTAGAGACAGACTATTTGGTGAGCCATTGGCTGAAATCATAAAACAGTCCAAGGGTAAGGACTCTTCCTTACCACAGCCCAGAGCAAGTAAACCTCAACAGAAAAAGTGGCAGTCGAGGTTTCGGTCCTTTCGAGGCTCGGGCAAGGCCCAATTCTCCTCGTCCAAAAGGACTCAGAAAGAACAAGGGAGCTCAGATTCCTGGCGGGCTCACTCACGCCCCAGGAAAGCAAATGGAGGAACCGCTTCCAAAGCGGCTACCTCATGACTTTCGGCCTCCTCCCTCCGCATCCTCGGTCGGTGGCAGGCTCTCCCGCTTTTGCGACATTTGGCTGTCACAGGTCAAAGACCGGTGGGTAACAGACATTTTGTCTCGCGGGTACAGAATCGAGTTCAGTTCTCGGCCCCCACTTCGGTTCTTCAGAACCTCCCCACACCCCAACCGAGCAGATGCCCTGCTGCAGGCGGTGGACTCTCTAAGAGCAGAAGGAGTCGTGATCCCTGTCCCCCCTCAGGAACGGGGGCGAGGATTTTACTCCAATCTTTTTGTGGTTCCAAAAAAGGACGGCTCCTTCCGTCCTGTTCTGGACCTAAAACTGCTCAACAAGCATGTGAACGCCAGGCGGTTCCGGATGGAATCCCTCCGCTCAGTCATTGCCTCAATGTCTCAAGGAGATTTCCTAGCATCAATAGACATCAAAGATGCTTATCTCCACGTGCCGATTGCTACAGAGCACCAACGCTTTCTACGCTTCGTGATAGGAGACGACCATCTTCAGTTCGTAGCTCTGCCATTTGGTCTGGCGACAGCCCCTCAGGTGTTCACCAAGATCATGGCGGCAGTGGTAGCAGTCTTGCACTCTCACGGACACTCTGTGATCCCTTACTTGGACGATCTACTGGTCAAGGCACCCTCTCAAGAGGCATGCCAACTCAGCCTGAATGTTGCACTGGAGACTCTCCAGGCGTTCGGGTGGATCATCAACTTCCCAAAGTCAAATCTGTCACCGACCCAATCACTAACGTATCTTGGCATGGAGTTTCATACTCTCTCAGCGATAGTGAAGCTTCCGCTGGACAAGCAGCGGTCTCTACAAACTGGGGTGCAGGCTCTCCTTCAAAGTCAGTCGCACTCCTTAAGACGCCTCATGCACTTCCTCGGGAAGATGGTGGCGGCAATAGAGGCGGTTCCGTTTGCGCAGTTTCATCTGCGTCCACTTCAATGGGACATTCTCCGCCAATGGGACGGGAAGTCAACATCCCTGGACAGGAAAGTCTCCCTTTCCCAGACGGCCAAAGACTCTCTGCAGTGGTGGCTTCTTCCCACCTCATTATCACAGGGAAGATCCTTCCTACCACCGTCTTGGGCGGTGGTCACGACAGACGCGAGTCTGTCAGGGTGGGGAGCAGTCTTTCTCCACCACAGGGCTCAGGGTACGTGGACTCAGCAGGAGTCCACCCTTCAGATCAATGTTCTGGAAATCAGAGCAGTGTATCTTGCCATACTAGCCTTCCAGCAGTGGCTGGAAGGAAGGCAGATCCGAATTCAGTCGGACAACTCCACAGCGGTGGCATACATCAACCACCAAGGGGGGACACGCAGTCGGCAAGCCTTCCAGGAAGTCCGGCGGATTCTGATGTGGGTGGAAGCCACAGCCTCCACCATATCCGCAGTTCACATCCCCGGCGTAGAAAACTGGGAAGCAGACTTCCTCAGTCGCCAGGGCATGGACGCAGGGGAATGGTCCCTTCACCCAGACGTGTTTCAGGAAATCTGTCGCCGCTGGGGGGTGCCGGACGTCGACCTAATGGCGTCACGGCACAACAACAAGGTCCCAACCTTCATGGCACGGTCTCGCGATCAAAGAGCGCTGGCGGCAGACGCCCTAGTGCAAGATTGGTCGCAGTTCCGGCTCCCTTATGTGTTTCCACCTCTGGCACTCTTGCCCAGAGTGCTACGCAAGATCAGATCCGATTGCAGCCGCGTCATACTTGTCGCCCCAGACTGGCCGAGGAGGGCGTGGTATCCGGATCTGTGGCAGCTCACGGTCGGCCAACCGTGGGCACTCCCAGACCGACCAGACTTACTGTCCCAAGGGCCGTTTTTCCATCGGAATTCTGCGGCCCTGAACCTGACTGTGTGGCCATTGAGTCCTGGATCCTAGCGTCTTCAGGATTGTCCCAAGGGGTCGTTGCCACCATGAGACAGGCTCGGAAGCCCACGTCCGCTAAGATCTACCACAGAACGTGGAGGATATTCTTATCCTGGTGCTCTGCTCAGGGAGTGTCTCCCTGGCCATTTGCATTGCCTACCTTTCTTTCTTTCCTGCAATCTGGGTTAGAAAAAGGTTTGTCGCTCGGCTCCCTTAAAGGTCAGGTCTCGGCGCTATCCGTCTTTTTTCAGAGGCGTTTGGCACGCCTTCCTAAGGTGCGCATGTTCCTACAGGGGGTTTGCCATATCGTACCCCCGTACAAGCGGCCGTTAGATCCATGGGATCTGAACAGGGTACTAGTTGCCCTCCAGAAGCCGCCCTTCGAGCCTCTGAGGGAGGTTTCACTTTCTAGACTATCACAGAAAGTGGCTTTTCTGGTAGCGATCACATCTCTTCGGAGAGTGTCTGAGCTGGCAGCACTATCATCCAAGGCTCCCTTCCTGGTCTTCCACCAGGACAAGGTTGTGCTGCGCCCCATTCAGGAGTTTCTCCCGAAGGTGGTATCCTCTTTTCATCTTAATCAGGATATCTCTTTGCCTTCGTTTTGTCCTCATGCAGTTCATCGGTATGAGAAGGATTTACATTTGTTAGATCTGGTGAGAGCACTCAGAATCTACATTTCCCGCACGGCGCCCTTGCGCCGTTCGGATGCACTCTTTGTCCTTGTCGCTGGTAAGCGCAAAGGGTCGCAGGCTTCTAAGGCCACCCTGGCTCGATGGATCAAAGAACCAATTCTTGAAGCCTACCGTTCTGCTGGGCTTCCGGTTCCATCAGGGCTGAAGGCCCATTCTACCAGAGCCGTGGGTGCATCCTGGGCATTACGACACCAGGCTACGGCTCAACAGGTGTGCCAGGCAGCTACCTGGTCGAGTCTGCACACTTTCACCAAACATTATCAGGTGCATACCTATGCTTCGGCGGACGCCAGCCTAGGTAGAAGAGTCCTGCAGGCGGCAGTTGCCTCCCCGTAGGGGAGGGCTGTCTTGCAGCTCTAACATGAGGTATTTCTTTACCCACCCAGGGACAGCTTTTGGACGTCCCAATCGTCTGGGTCTCCCAATAGAGCGCCGAAGAAGAAGGGAATTTTGTTACTTACCGTAAATTCCTTTTCTTCTAGCTCTTATTGGGAGACCCAGCACCCGCCCTGTTGTCCTTCGGGATTTTTGGTTTGTTTGCGGGTACACATGTTGTTCATGTTGAACGGTTTTCAGTTCTCCGATGTTACTCGGAGAGACTTTGTTTAAACCAGTTATTGGCTTTCCTCCTTCTTGCTTTTGCACTAAAACTGGTGAGCCAGTGATCCCACTGGGGGTGTATAGCCAGAAGGGGAGGGGCCTTACACTTTTTAGTGTAATTTCTTTGTGTGGCCTCCGGAGGCAGTGCTATACACCCAATCGTCTGGGTCTCCCAATAAGAGCTAGAAGAAAAGGAATTTACGGTAAGTAACAAAATTCCCTTCTTTTTTTACCACAAAACTGTTGCTTCAACTAGGTAGCTTTTTTTTCACAAGGGTATCAGCAAAAAATTCACCATAAAATTTATAGTGCGTTTTTTCCTGAGTACGACGATACCTCATATGTGGTGGAAAGTAATTGTTTGGGCGCATGGCGGGCTCAGAAGAGAAGGAGCGCCATTTGACAGCAAAATTGGTTGGAATCATTAGCGGACGCCATGTCACGTTTGGAGACCCCCTATGGTGCCTAAACAATGGATCTACCCCACAAGTGACACCATTTTGGAACTAGACCCCTCAAGGAATTTCAGAGAGAGGAGGACAAGAGTTTTTTAAGTGCAAAAATTGAACAAAGTTTATTAGACATAGTGGGGATACACATCCAAATAGTCATTAAAAACAGGTTAAAATTTAGTGACGGGTCACCCCCACATTTGACATAAGCTGAGGTGTATACATTTAAGACATATGGGTAAAGCAAACTCAGTAGTGCAAAGAAAACATGTGGGTATAATCTATCAACCTGCTGTATGTCTCAAAGCCGTACTGCCAGACATATCTTGCTGCAGCGCTAGACACAGCTCTTAAGGCTGCTTTACACGGTACGACCGATTGTGCAATTTCACAATCGATCGTACCCGCCCCCGTCCTTTTTGCGTCACGGGCAAATCGCTGCCCGTGTCGCACAAAGTCAGTAACCCGCGTCACACATACCTCTCGTGCGACCTCGCTGTGGGCGGCGAACGTCCACTTCCTGGAGTGGGAGGGACGTTCGGCGTCACAGCGACGTCACACGGCCGCCGGCCAATGGAAGCGGAGGGGCGGAGATGAGCGGGACGTAAACATCCCGCCCACCTCCTTCCTTCCACATAGAGCCGGCGGCGGCCGCGGGAGGCAGGTGAGCTGCTCATCGTTCCCGTGGTGTCACACGGAGCGGCGTGTGCTACCACGGAAACGATGGTCAACTAAATTAAACGATATTATGGAACCTAGCGAGCAGTACCCGACTCACGATTTGTGAGCGATACTGCGTCGCTAGGAGGTGTCACACAGGCCGGCATCGCCAGCGATGCCGAATGTGCGTCACAAAAACCGTGACCCCGACGATCTATCGCACGATAGATTGTCTGGTGTAAAGCAGCCTTTAGTGTATATCAGACCCCACCAAGGCCCCTGCACAAACAAGTACCAATACCAGTGACACCCTGTATCAATCAGCCGGGTGGAGAGGGGAGCTCCGTCAGGAATAGAGCCTCAGGAAGACCTACGTACATTTCGATATTAATATATGGCTATCTTCATCAGGGAGGAGGCGTCTTCATCAGGAGGGAGACGCCTCCTCCCTGATGAAGATAGCCATATATTAATATCGAAACGTACGTAGGTCTTCCTGAGGCTCTATTCCTGACGGAGCTCCCCTCTCCACCCGGCTGATTGATACAGGGTGTCACTGGTATCGGTACTTGTTTGTGCAGGGGCCTTGGTGGGGTCTGATATACACGAAGAGCTGTGTCTAGCGCTGCAGCAAGATATGTCTGGCAGTATGGCTTTGAGACATACAGCAGGTTGATAGATTATACCCACATGTTTTCTTTGCACTACGGAGTTTGCTTTACCCATATGCCTTACATGTATACACCTCAGCTTATGTCTAATGTGGGGGGTGACCCGTCACTAAATTTTAACCTGTTTTTAATAACTATTTGGATGTGTATCCCCACTATGTCTAATAAGCTTTGTTCAATTTTTGCACTTAAAAAACTCTTGTCCTCCTCTCTCTGATATGCTAATGAGTTTGTGCTTATTGGGTATGACTCCAGAAAAATCTGGACCTACCCTTTATTTTGCTATGGTATTTTGGAGTACTTCTTCCCCTCAAGGAATTTATCTAGATATTTGGTGAGCCCCTTGTACCCCCAGGGGCTGCACAGAAGTTGTTAACGTTGAACCGTGAAAATTATTTTTTTTTTTAACCACATAATTTTTGTATCAACCAGGTAGCTTTTTTTTTTTTTACAACTGTATCAGGAAAAAATGCACAATAAAATGTATTGTGCAATTTTTCCTGAGTACGTAGATACCTCACATGTGGTGGAAAGTAATTGTTTGGGCACATGGTGGGGTTCAGAAGAGAAGGAACGCCATTTGACTTTTCAAACGCACAGACGCGGTGCACTGATCGGCCGCTGCAGGACACACGGTCGCTTGAGATACAAAAAGCGTTGGGGATACGGAAAAAAAAAAGGTCACGCCAAAAATTGAGCAGGGATGCCGATCCGTTATGTGCATCCCCGATCAGCGCTCGGCGGGACGCACGGACGGATGCGATACAAAAAGCGTCGCAAATACGGAAAAAAGTGACGCCAAAAATTGAGCAGGGATGCTGATCAGTTATGTGCATCCCTGATCAGCGCTCGGCGGGACGCACGGACGGATGCGATACAAAAAGCGTCACGAATACGGAAAAAAGTCACACCAAAAATTGACCACGGATGCAGATCCGTTATGTGCATCCCTGATCAGCGCTCAGCGGGACGCACAGACTGATGCGATACAAAAAGCATCGCGAATACGGAAAAAAGTCACGCCAAAAATTGAGCAGGGATGCCGATCCGTTATGTGCATCCCTGATCAGCGCTCGTCGGGACGCATGGACAGATGAGATACAAGAAGCATCGGGGATATGGGTAAAAAAAAAGTCCCACTGAAAACTGACCACGGATGCAGATCCGTTATCTGCATCCCTGATCAGCGCTCAGCGGGACGCACGGACGGATAAGGTGTAAAAATGGACAGGATACAAGAAAAAAAAAAAAAGTTATACTCACAGTACCAAGAGGATCACTGACCAGAGGAACTGCAGAGGAACAAGAAGGCAGTGAGATGGACAGCTTTGCACGAGCAGCAAGCAGGACGTTGGACAGATCAGCAGAAGGACCCAGCGATGGAGGCAGATGTGATCGGGCCAGTGAAGACCTCGGACGACCCGTGAAGGCAGGTAAGAGGACGGGGGGGGGGGGAGAGCAGGGGGATGGGGAGAGGGGGGGGGCAGAGAGGGAGAGCAGAGGGGGCGGAGAAGCAAAGGCAGAAGGAAGGAACTTTGGAAGCAGAATAGAGATGACAGAGGAGGCAGGCAGATCACGTGGGGAGCAGATCGGGATGCCAGGGGGGGCAGATTGGGGCGTAGGGGGGCACGGGCAGGGGCCTTCACGGGAGCTCGCAGGGGCCTTCACGGGCGCACGCAGGGTCCATCGCGGGAGTGCGCAGGGAGCGGAATACTTACCATTGGAGCAGGAGCGGTGACATCAGAGGTGGCGGCAGCAGCAGCGGTGGCAAGGTACCAAAAGTACCAGCCAGTGCACGCTGCAGACATGTTGGGGGAGGGTCCCCAGACCAGCACAGGCCTGGGGAGGGCGGCCACCTGCAGATCACACCGCCCCACTGCACACTGATTGGAGCGATTGCGCGTCATAGCACGATCGCTCCAATCAGTGCTGCAGGGGCTGGGGGCGACATGTTTGAGATCCATCTATGATCTGCTGTAGCTGCTACAATAGATCATAGCAGGATCTCACAGTATCACACTAATTCGGGCATTATTTTTGCCGAAATTAGTGCGAACGATGTGGTTGGCGGTTCAGATTTGAACAGCCAATCACATCGATCGCCTATGGGGGGTGGCGATGCCACCCTCCTGGGGTCAAGCAAAGGTCCCCTGTTGTAAGAAACAGCAGGGGACATCATTTGAAAGCCGTTGCTATGGCCACGGCAATCAAATGAAGTTTAGGCCGTAAAATTACGTCCCTGGTCGTTAAGTCACGTTAAAATAGGACGTAATTTTACTGCCCGCGGTCGTGAAGGGGTTAACAATATATAGCCAGGGTCACGGATTCTGTGACGGACATTCGACATCGTTAGCGACGTCGTTGCATGTGACACCAACGAGCGGCCGTTAACGATGGAAAATACCAAATCGTCCATCATTGACACGTCGTTCATTTTCAAAAAACCGTTGATTGTTGAGGTTGCAGGTTGTTCATTGTTATTGTTCCCGAGGCAGCACACATCTCTACGTGTGACACCTCGGGAGCGACGAACTACAGCTTACCTGCGGCCGCCGGCAATGAGGAAGGAAGGAGGTAGGTGGGATGTTACGGCCGCTTATCTCCGCCCCTCCGCATCTATTGGGCGGCCCCTTAGTGACGCCGCACGAACCGCACCCTTAGAAAGGAGGCGGTTCGCCAGCCACAGCGACGTCACTAGGCAGGTAAGCCCGTGTGATGGCTCCTAACGATACTGTGCGCCACGGGCAGCGATTTGCCCGTGACGCACAAACGACGGGGGCGGGTAAGCTCGCTAGCGATATCGCTGCATGTAAAGCCCCCTTTAGGCTGCGTTCACAGTCCGCATACTGACTGCTGGTGGAGTAAGAACTACAGTCAGACCAGGGATTGCGGT
Organism: Anomaloglossus baeobatrachus; assembly: GCF_048569485.1. Lineage (NCBI taxonomy): Eukaryota > Metazoa > Chordata > Amphibia > Anura > Aromobatidae > Anomaloglossus > Anomaloglossus baeobatrachus. The sequence goes on from NC_134359.1 coordinate 261,172,970, forward strand.
TGGGATGTAGATTGTGAAAAATGGACCCGTGTCCTTAACCTTCGTCAGGCTGCATAATTTTACAACGTTAACAGGCTGCAGAGGTACAATTGTACCTTCATATATACCTCCACTGTGGGAAGACTTTCTCCTTTACTTGGTTTCAGAAACTAAAGTTCATTCAGCTGCAAATGTTCTGCTGATATCTATTGGCCAGTGTTGTTACGGCTCACTGTTGCTGTCAATTAAGTTGATTCAAACTGGGAGTGGCTTCTACTTCTCTTCCTGCCTCCCTCCTCTCAGTAGCCATTTTGCTGTTCATCTCATTGCTGTGAGCACACACATTTCTAGGCTTGTGAAGTCTTCACTTTCTTGGATACGAAGGTAGGAAAGTCTCACAGCATCTAATATACCTTCATTCGCCTTATGTGGGGACGGAACAGTCAGAAATTGTCTTTGAGCCTGGACTTGGCTTACATATATTTTGTATGAAACATCACTATAGGTACGATTTTTATACGAAAAATGGATAATAATTAGTATCTACATATTGTTTTACTTATATTTAGCACAATAAAGATGGTGGCTCTGTTACAATTTTCCTATTGGTCGAAAAAACTGTCAAAGATGGAATGAAAATTCTGAAACCGTATACGGTTTACATAATATATAAATGACATTTATAAGTAATTATCACTAGAAATAATTTACTTTTTTATCTGCACTTTAGAATCGAGTTTCATTCTACTTGCCACGTGTTACTGAACTAAATTACGAAGCCAAAATTCATCTACCAAGTCATCATGAGTGATAGTGATGCTGGATCTAGTTTCGGCCATAATCCAAGAAAACGTGTTTGCAGGTTAGTATCATTTTGTGAAAAGCCAATAATGTAGTATTTCGGAAAATTATTTATATTTCATTTTTTCATATTTACAGATTTACGTCTGACGAAATAATGCGAATGCTAGAATCTGATTCTGAGCATGAGGAAGAACCATATGTTGCATCTGATGATGAAAACTATGTACCACAAGTGGATGTTACTGAAGATTCAGACATTGAACAAGAAATGGTCATAGAGCAGGAAAAAGAATACGACTCAGACGAAAGTGTTGAGGATGAGTCTATGCCTCAAAGTGCAGGCGACATTTGGACTGCTAAGGATAAAACTCAATGGTGTAGTGGTCCACTGCCAAATGCACAAACAAAATCTCATAATGTCCTACAACAAAGAGGTGGCCCTGCAGCAATCTGCAACCTGTATACAGCAAAAGAGCTATTCAAGTCAATCATGACTCCCGAGATGTGTGACATCATATTACGAGAAACTAATCAAAAGGCCAAGAGAGTTTGTGATGCTTACAACAACAAACTGGTACAACGTTTTCCTGATTCTTCTGAACGGCCACCACAAAAAACATTCAAGCAATTTACTGAAACTGAACTCCATGCATTTTTGGCCATACTGATTGCTGCTGGTGTGCACAGAGACAACAAAGAGAATCTGGAGGAAATGTGGAATGTTGCTGCTCTGCCTCTTATACGTGCAGCCATGTCTCGTGACCGCTTCAACATGATACTCAGATTTATCAGATTTGACAATGAAAATACACGTGCGGAATGTGTGCAAACAGATAAAGCTGCACCAATACGGGACATCTGGACAATGCTGAACAGAAATCTGAAGAGAGCCTACAAGCCATATAATTGTATCACCGTCAACAAGCAATTATTTCCATTTAGAGGCAATACTAAATTTACCCAGTATAGAGTTAGGTCCAGAAATATTTGGACAGTGACACAAGTTTTGTTATTTTAGCTGTTTACAAAAACATGTTCAGAAATACAATTATATATATAATATGGGCTGAAAGTGCACACTCCCAGCTGCAATATGAGAGTTGTCTCCCTCGTTAACCTGTAATCAATGAAGTAGTTAAAAGGTCTGGGGTTGATTACAGGTGTGTGGTTTTGCATTTGGAAGCTGTTGCTGTGACCAGACAACATGCGGTCTAAGGAACTCTCAATTGAGGTGAAGCAGTACATCCTGAGGCTGAAAAAAAAGAAAAAATCCATCAGAGAGATAGCAGACATGCTTGGAGTAGCAAAATCAACAGTCGGGTACATTCTGAGAAAAAAGGAATTGACTTGTGAGCTTGGGAACTCAAAAAGGCCTGGGCGTCCACGGATGACAACAGTGATGGATGATCGCCGCATACTTTCTTTGGTGAAGAAGAACCCGTTCACAACATCAACTGAAGTCCAGAACACTCTCAGTGAAGTAGGTGTATCTGTCTCTAAGTCAACAGTAAAGAGAAGACTCCATGAAAGTAAATACAAAGGGTTCACATCTAGATGCAAACCATTCATCAATTCCAAAAATAGACAGGCCAGAGTTAAATTTGCTGAAAAACACCTCATGAAGCCAGCTCAGTTCTGGAAAAGTATTCTATGGACAGATGAGACAAAGATCAACATGTACCAGAATGATGGGAAGAAAAAAGTTTGGAGAAGAAAGGGAACGGCACATGATCCAAGGCACACCACATCCTCTGTAAAACATGGTGGAGGCAACGTGATGGCATGGGCATGCATGGCTTTCAATGGCACTGGGTCACTTGTGTTTATTGATGACATAACAGCAGACAAGAGTAGCCGGGTGAATTCTGAAGTGTACCTGGATATACTTTCAGCCCAGATTCAGCCAAATGCCGCAAAGTTGATCGGACGGTGATTCATACTACAGATGGACAATGACCCCAAGCATACAGCCAAAGCTACCCAGGAGTTCATGAGTGCAAAAAAGTGGAACATTCTGCAATGGCCAAGTCAATCACCAGATCTTAACCCAATTGAGCATGCATTTCACTTGCTCAAATCCAGACTTAAGACGGAAAGACCCACAAACAAGCAAGACCTGAAGGCTGCGGCTGTAAAGGCCTGGCAAAGCATTAAGAAGGAGGAAACCCAGCGTTTGGTGATGTCCATGGGTTCCAGACTTAAGGCAGTTATTGCCTCCAAAGGATTCGCAACAAAATATTGAAAATAAAAATATTTTGTTTGGGTTTGGTTTATTTATCCAATTACTTTTGACCTCCTAAAGTGTGGAGTGTTTGTAAAGAAATGTGTACAATTCCTACAATTTCTATCAGATATTTTTGTTCAAACCTTCAAATTAAATGTTACAATCTGCACTTGAATTCTGTTGTAGAGGTTTCATTTCAAATCCAATGTGGTGGCATGCAGAGCCCAACTCGCGAAAATTGTGTCACTGTCCAAATATTTCTGGACCTAACTGTATACCTTCAAAACCAGCTAAATATGGCATAAAGATTTTCTGGGCTTGTGACTCGTCAAACGCCTACCCATTGCAAGGTCAGCTCTACACTGGGAAACCAACTGATGGTGCTCGACAAGTAAACATTGGTGAACGAACAGTATTGGACCTAGTGAGCTCGTATAAAGGCTCTGGAAGAAATGTCACCACCGATAACTTCTTTACAACCATGGAACTAGCTAAGGTATTGAACTCCTGGAACATGACACTAGTTGGTACAGTGAGAAAAAACAAAAGGTTCCTACCTAGCAACATGCAGCCTGCCAAAGAGAGGCCTGTAAACTCGACAAATTTTGATTACAATCATGATGCAACAGTCTGTTCATATGTACCAAAGAAGAACAAATCAGTCGTGCTTCTATCTATGCACATGACGGGAGAAGTTGAAGAGACACGAGCAGCCAAGCCAGAGATGGTAAAATACTACAACAAAACAAAAGGCGGAGTTGATATGGATAAAATGTTGGGAGAGTACACTGTGAAACGACGAACATTACGTTGGCCTCTGGCATTTTTCTACAATATGATTGACGTCACTGGGTTAGCATCCTACATCATCTACAGAGAACACAATCCAAGCTTCAGGACAAAGGATCAACGAAGAAAGTTCCTGAAAGATCTCGCAAATCAGCTGTGTATGCCTGCAATTGAAGATCGTAGTACAAACCGAATGATGATGAGATACCATTTTCTTCGAGGTGCAGTAGAAATGGTGCTTGGACGTTGCATTCCGGTAGCATCGCAAGCAGCAGCTGGCCTCAAATACCTCAAGGTAGTCGTGGACCCTCCTCTGTTAGTTGCTATATCTGCCGAGACCTGAGGCGAAAACGTAAGACTAGAAAGTCTTGTGTGGTTTGTGTGGAACCCATTTGCGATGAACACTCGGTAGCAAAGAGAACATGCATTACTCGCGAAGAAAATCAATAAAAAAAGTTTTACATTTTCTTTTATAATGTAAATGAACAGTTGTTTTACTTGTTTATAATAATAAAATAGCATTATCATTAAAAAAAATATTCTTTTTTCCTTGCATTATCTTCATTCAAAATATGAGGGTACATTTGTACCTATGCAGCTTGTTATGGATGCAAAAATATCTCGACCCCTTATCTCGGAAGGGGGTGGAGATATTTTATTGATATTTGGCCAATATATTCTGGACCAAAACTGCAGAGATGTCTCGAAATTTCAGCCCTCTATGGCTTTTCGAAAAAAAGTTATTGCAATTTTAAAACGGAATAGTTACAATTGTACCTACTCAGCCGGACGAAGGTTAAAGGGTTATTCCCATTTCCAAGATCCTATCCCAACATGTAATAGGTATAATAATAATAATTAATAAATAATAATAGCAAATACCTCCAATTAGAAATGTAGTATAGTTCTCCTGATTAGCTATGTCTCTTATCTCATGTGCAGGGTATTGCAGCTTTGGTATCTATGATTACGACTAGTCTTATAGTGACAGTCAGTTAACTGCTCATGGGTTGTAACCATCAACACCTAAGCTGCAATGCCCTGCACATGAGTTAAGTGACATTTCTAATTGCAGGTATTTGCTAATGTTATTATTATTACACCTACTACTTATTGGGATAGGATTTTGGAGATGGGAATAACCCTTTAAGGCTAAATTTATCAAAACGAACCATCTCTCGTCTATCATCGTTGGGTTTTTTTTCTCACCCACTGAACTTTTCTTTTCCATTGACACTTAGAAATCAATCAGTTAAAAGAGGATAAAAAATTGATTCCATTTGTCATCTGTTTGGTTTTTTTTATTGGACCCTCATAGACTTGAATGGGCGAGTCGGATCTGCAAAAAATAGATGAAAATAGGAAATGCATAGAACCCTAGGCACGTTCATTTGTGCTGTGACAGACCAGTTACCTATTCCGTTTCTAGGATGTCAAAAATGGATGTAATATTAATAATATTTATTCACTTATGTAGCGCTATTGATTCCACAGCACTTTACATACAACAGCATCACTATCCCCATTGGGGCTCACAATCTAAATTACTATCACTATGTCTTTGGGGAGAAAATACAAACTCCTTGTAGATGTTGTCCTTGGTGGGATTTGAACCCAGGACCCCAGTGCTGCAGTGCTAATCACTGAGCCACCATGCAGTGTCAACCACTGAGCTACCATGCCACATTACTGATGTAAATGGAAGCAGAGAGACCCCTTTGATTTTAGGTTCTGCTTTAGGTTCCATTATGTGTCTGTTTTTAGAATGGAAGAAAAAGTTTTTGCATTCTGGGCTCTTCTCTCCACCCCCTCATACATAAGAACTCTGGGAAAATCAGACTCCCTGGAGAAAGAAAAAAATATATTGCCATATACCTCAAAACTCCTAAGCATTTCTTATTACGTCCTTTTTGGCAAGTTTAGTAATAGAAAAGTCGGTTAAAACTCAATTATAGTGTATGGTAAAAAAAAAGTAAGGTAGGATAAAAAAAACATGCCGCAGATAAAGAACGTAGGAGCAGCAGCAGAGGCACCACCATTAACCACTGGCACCATTCGTCCGGGCAGTTGTACTACTAAACAAAGGCCGCAATTGACCTCCTTTGCCTCCGGTAAGAGTAGTAGTGGGGACAAGGAGGAAAGCATTATGGAATAGGTAGAACTTCATTCTTCTCGGTCAGAGCAGGATGATGTTACCTCTGACAGCAACACCATCAGTTTGAATCAGTGTTCTCTACAAAACGGTCTGCAGAATTAGGCCAGCCATATACCTAGGATGGATGTTGGTCAAATGATACTTCAGCCAATTTTTTAGCTGATAGCCCTCTCAGGCAACCCTTCCATACACAGGAGAGCTTGATTGTATGAGAACTCCTGAGTCCTCTATGGTCCGGCAGCTTATCTCTTGGAGAATGTCATGGGGGACTATGGGGCTCCTAAGCTGACCCTCAGACTAGGGGGCCCTGTGCTATCCCTATTCTCAGAGAAAAAAGTTGATTACAACCGAAACGTCGCCACACCATATTGGCTAATAAAGTCCACTTTTTTCACTCTATTTCGAGAGCTGCCTTTTCCTTTTTTTGCTTATTCTCAGAGATAGCCCTAATGGTGGGGATGTCTGAGTCTCCTTCCTGGCCCTGCTCCTGACCAGCCCTGATCTTATACACCTTCCCCCAGGAGGGCTCAGAACAGGAGTGTGATTTAACCTACAGAAATAGACAGACAGTGGAAACCAAAACTCTGTCATACAGCATGCACACATGTCATGACACTGAAGTGACACAGAAGGAGGGCGCAAATGGTGTCTTATCCAGTGGTACCAGAAATAATTAAATTAGGTGCACTAACCTGGCTCAGTTGCGTTGGAGGAGATGGAAGAAAAGGGTTAATCCACGCTGCCAGAAGAAGATCACTGAAGATCAATGGGGATTAAGACATCGGATTTTATTGTTATACGCGTTTCGGAGCTGTGTAACTCCTTCTTCAGGAACAAAAATCAATAATGTACATGATCAGTCTGCCGTGACCCGCATACTTATTAGACCAGCCCTGTTGATATCTGCAGCTTCGGTTGCCATTGTGTATGAGGGGCCTTAAGAGGGATAATTTTTTGCCTGTTTTATTTTAAATTTTAAATTACAAAGGGGCTACTATCCTTTTCTATGGTGATGTCACTTTGACATTGCTAAGGCTATGTTTGTATTGAAAGGGGTTGGATACAGTCCTAGGAGCATCTTTTTCAGGCACTTGAAGGTTTTGCAGTATTGTGAATCATGGCAAACTTATTTGCCATGTGGCAAATTCAAACTTTAAAATATTCAATCATCTTTGGTGGCAACCAGCCACTGGGCAGGTCCAAAGGATTTTAAGGCAGGGAGAAGACAATGGCTGCAGGGTGAAGACGAGGTCTCCAGGGTGAAGACGAGGTCTGCAGGGAGAAGACAATGGCTGCAGGGAGAAGACAATGGCTGCAGGGAGAAGATGAGATCTGCAGGGTGAAGAAAATGGCTGAAGTTAGAAGACAATGGCTGCAGGGTGAAGACGAGGTCTGCAGGGTGAAGACAATGGCTGCAGGACGAAGACGATGGCTGAAGGGAGAATATGATGGCTGCAGGGAGAAGACGAGGTCTGCAGGGTGAAGACGAGGTCTGCAGGGTGAAGACAATGGCTTCAGGGAGAAGACAATGGCTGCAGGGAGAAGACGAGGTCTGCAGGGGGAAGACAATGGCTTCAGGGAGAAGACAATGGCTGCAGGGAGAAGACGAGGTCTGCAGGGTGAAGACGAGGTCTGCAGGGTGAAGACGATGGCTTCAGGGAGAAGACGATGGCTGCAGGGAGAAGACGATGGCTGCAGGGAACCTCAAGACACACTTAATTTCATTAGAAAGGATTTTAGACTAATGACTTTCATATCTGCTGACAGCTGATTCCCAATCATCAGACTTTTTTTAATACGTGGCGGGAACATGGCATATGTTCTTTTGGAAAATAGTCAATTTTTTTAAATGTGGATTTTAGTTTCTGGTTTTTTTGCCGCCTTTTCTTTGTAATACTGTATTACTTAATGGGGTGGTGAAATATCATATCCGTATCTTTGGCTTCGTTGTTGATTGTGGTTTTCTATTGTTTTCTTCATTTGTTTTGTGACAAAGTTTTTTTTTTTCTCAGGAACTGAAAAGAGGAAATGAGAGGGCAGAAGAGAGAGCACAGGGCAAACAGACGCATAAATCCACGGGCAACTCTGTTGTATAGACTGGAAGTAACTACAACTACCTGCGGGAGTATTTTGCATAAGATGTACCTGAATGGTGAGCATGTGTAAAAAAGGAAAAAATATTCAAACTGATCAAAACCCCCCCCAGAAAAAAACAATATTCACCTCACTGATCCCCCGCTACTTCCACTCATCAATATTCACCATCCCAGGTCCCCAGCATCAGAAACTGGTGACGAATCAGTGAGGTGAGTATTTTGTGAGCAGCATTAGCCCTATAAATCGCTCTCATCACTGACTGTGATCTAAAAAGATCTTTCAAGAGATCTGTTATTCACTAGTAGCTAAATGGGCTTTCCACCACTTAGGGAGCCTCTACACTGACCAATTATGGTGTACTTGCATTCCTAGGAATGCACAATTTCCAATAATTGGCTAGTGTAAACAGGTGTAAACAGGCTTCTAATAACCCAAAGAATGAGCAAAACATTAGTTCATTGGGTGAAATGATTAAATAACATTGTTCTCAGCAGCACATTGATGGTACAAACTGGATCTGTGCTACTGTAATGTGGCACGGGGTGACAGCCGTGGGCGAGGTACTTCCCGGAACGTTACGTGAAGGTGGCGGTCCTGCCTGGGTGTGTGGACTTGTGCTATGAAGCGCTATGCCCGTGTAGGCCGCATGATGTCGGTGACTTCGGGTGGCCAGGACCAGATGTTCAATGAGAGAGACCACCACTGTAAAATTAACTCTTTACTGACAATAACTTGGTGGGAATTATGTACAATAGATAGCAGATACACAGCTTAAAGAACATTCCTTCATGATATGAAGCATTTCCACACACAGTCTAAATTTCTTTCTCTTAACTTGCTTGAACTCTGTGTCCACTGGTTTGCCTTCCTTCACCACATCCCAGCTCAGTATTACAGTCCAGTTAGTGAGAGACCTGTTCTCAATCCGTGGTTCCATGTCTTCTTCCCTCTTAAAGGAACTAGTTTGCCAATATGGCCGGTACTTAGCTTCTCTACTTTTGACATCTTGGAACTCCCGCCCGGGGCACCTAAGCTGATCCAGACTAGGGGTCCCTGTGCTATCCCTATTCTCAAAGATACCCCTAATGGTGTGGATGTCTCAGTCTCCTTCCTGGCCCTGTTCCTGACCAGCCCTGACCTTATACCCCCTCCCCTCTTCATCTCACATTCTCTGTTCTTTCCTGGCCCATTACCTCTCTGAGTTATAAATTCATCGACATACTTGCTAGGCGTCCTGTCCCAGGAACCATATCCAGATAATCACTCCATCCTTCTGTCTTTTTTTCCCTTCTCTTAATTCAGGATCACGCTATCCCCTCTCTCGGTCTCCACTCATGTCAGGGACATCCAGGTCATGCGGCTCTGCTTACTAGACAGACCATATGTCTGCTTTTACTGCAGGTTGGTCCCTTTTAAAGGGAATCTGTCTCTTTTCCTTAACTGTAGCTCCTCCCACTCTGGGCTAGTCACAACATTAACCCTAACTCTCCCTATTGTCAGGCAAATACAATATATCATTAATAATTCATGTCACAATATACATCATAACAGTACTTGTGTCTTTAAGGGGGAATGTGCGCAGCATGTCCATCTCCTTACACTTCCGAGAAAAATGGAATCCCGGCTGCACAGAACAACCTATTACAGATTGTTCTTTGTGCGTCAAATGTGTGGTTAGTCTTTCTAAACAGGTTGTTAAACGAAAAATATGCTGCCGATTAGTGGTGATTTAATGGCCGCCATTGGCTAATTTGGAAATCCACTATTAGATATTGATGACCTGTCTTTGAGATAGGTCATCAGTATCGGATTGGTGAGGGTCCGACACCTGGACATGCACAATTTCCTGTTATCAGTTCCTGCATTGGTTGGACGTAGTTAGTGAGCGGAGCCTCAAACCGATCTGCTCAGGAGCTGAGCTGCAGTACCAGAAAGAAACCATTATGTATCACCCTGGGGTCGAGGGGTTTTTACCCGACTCGTCGCTGGGCCAGCGGTGCAGATCCTCTGCATCGTCACGGGCTAGCCTGGCCCGCTTTTGTGACCCCGAGGTATACAGGAGGGAGGGAAGGCGGTGGACAGGAGGAAGGATGGAGGATGGGGGTGGTAGTGATGGTGAGGAAAGTCTTTTTAGATCGTGACGCCACCTGTGGTCCGCGGCCAGAGATGGGCCGCTGCGGGTGCTGCTCTCCGGGGCTGATAGTGAAGGTCGCAGCCGGGATGGTGTCACTCTCCACAGGCGGAGTGGGGTTACCCCGGGGAGGATGATGGAGGATGGACGGGGGTGGTGGTAGTCCCCGTTTGCGCCGCAGCTCTGGGCGCCAGTAAAGGAGAGGCAAAGACAGGCGCTGCAATTCCAGGTTTTTTACTCACTGGTAGTTCAAGCACTGCCCCAGAGTACCGGTCTCAGCCACAATGAGCTCCAGCCGATCCCGAACCCGTGGAAGTCAAGTCCGGTGTGTCAGCCTATGGGTCCTTCCTCCTTTGATATGCTAAGTATCGGCTCCCCGTGGCATGAAACACTTGGGGATCCCGGTGTCAGTAAAGTGTCCCGTCCTGTATGCTGATAGTGCGGTTCCGCTGTGGGGCTGGTCGAAGACCTTAGCCTCGGATCCTATATGCTATTTGGCTCCAGGAATGGTGGGACAGGTCTGGTGACTTTTCTAGCCTGTTCCCGCGACCCTTGCAGAGTTGGTAAACAACTTGATGTATGCCGGCCCTAAGGTTCTGTACCCCGACAGCCTCCTGCTTCTCCCCAGCGACCGTGTTGAAACACCTTGGCCCACAAAGCTGCCTCGCGGCACATCTGCTCTGCTCGGCATCTACAGCTGTTCTCTCTAAGTTGTGCTGTGTGTTGAAAGCTGTTGCCCCCAGCCGCTGCCACCGGCTGGTTCGCTACTCTCACTAGGTCAACCTACTTTTCCCACTGTGTGCTCCTGACTCCCCCTGGTGGTTGCCTCTCCCTAACCCTGAGTGCCGGTTCCAGTGGATCGGGAGCCCCTAGTGCGGTGGCGTCCTGTAAACCCAACCGCTGTGGTGACCCCCGTCTGTGACCCGACCCTGGCTCGGTCCCCATTGGGGAGGGCAACCCACTGATTGTGTATGTGGGTGGAACCGGTACCGACCTTCCTTAGACCTGGTAAAAGTACCACACCTTAATGGAGGTGCAGTACCCTGTGGTACCTGAAGCCTCAGGAGCACCACAATTACATAGTGAACAGTACAGTCCCTTTCTGGGGGGATCATTGGCGGTGCCAGGTTTCGATCCCCACCGATCTGATATTGATAACCTATCCTAAGGAAAATTAATCATAATGTAAATAGTGAACAACACCTTGTAAAGTCTATAGTGTCTTCTGGCTATATATGGATCATCTAAGCGTCCTGGTGTCACTGTGCAGACTAGGGGAAAGTCCGGCGTGAGCCAAAACACAAAACAACAAGGGTAACACCATGAAAAACAAGGGGTACACCGGGGATACTGTAACCACATTGTTGCCTAGGATTAGTGAGAAGGAAGATGGACACCTCCTCCACTTACTTGCCGCTGTACCCTGCACTTCTAGCCAGTCCCTATACAAGTACCTCACCTGTTGCCGAGCAGGAACCTGATGCCCTGAGTGACCCTACGATAGACCCTGGCTAGGTAGTGGGCAGGTGAAGGACGCTAGCCCCATGCACTGACACAACAAACCAAAGAAGGAAGACAGACAGGGGGGAAAACAACAACAGACTGCTGTAGTCAGAGCCAAGTCTGCAGCCACCATAGCAATTATTGCAGAGGGTAACAGCAGCTCCTTCTTCCAAATCCAGCATCCAAATGGCAAAGAGAATAACCGGCACCCTCTGCTGGTAGAAGAGGGTATATAAGGGGACTGGGAGTGGTCCTAAACCGGAAACATCTGAGCTGGGAAAAAGGAGCCAGCATGATCTGAAATTGGCATGCATCATATAAAAAGTGCAAATTCACAGATTTATTCCAACTGTACTATAATAAAAAAAATGAGATTTTTAGCAAATAATTGATCAATTCTTTGAGCCACCCCTGCCAACGTCACGGCAAATCTCAATAGGGGGGTCCTAACCTATATTCTGTATTTCATGTGCCATGCGACCTCCTAGATAAAGTTAAAAGCAGAACCATAATGGAGCACACATACCTGTAAGGCGAGATTCACACTTGCGTTGGACGGCTTCCGTAGCATTGCGTTGTGTGACGGATGTGTTGCATATAGTGGCACAACGGATGTTACGGATCGTACAAAACAACGGAAAGCTTTTTTTTTTTTTTTTTTTCCCCTTCTTTACAGTTTTACCGGCAGCAGACTATTGTGAACGATCAGCTGATCGCTCTCAATAGCCGGCGGCCGGTCGCTCAGCTGAGCACTGTCACTTGCCGGCAGCCGGGCGCTCAGCTGAACATTCGGCCACCGCGAGACAAAATAAAGTTTGTGATTTAAAAAAAAAAAAAGGAGCATGCGCAGTGAAATCTTGAGGATTCTGCTGCTCAAAAAAAGTTACATGCTGCGTTCCTCCCACTGGGCGGAAGCAACGGAGCGTCGCCCAGTGGAAGCAACTCAGGTACTTTTGGCACAATCCATCATCCACACAATTCTATGGGAAACAGCGGAATCCGTTAACGGATTCCGCTGTTTTCCAAAAGGGCGGATTGCAACGGAAGGAAAACAACGCAAGTGTGAAAGTACCCTAACCTGTATATAGCCGCTTCCATGTTGCAAAAGAGGCAATTATGGATAGAGGCCAACCCAGGTCCCAGCATGTGGAGCAAGCTCTACACCTACCAGGACTATATCAGAACTGACCCTCCCAGTGCCAGACAGCAACCATTGATAAAGGCGGACCAGATCCAAGTATGGTGCTTAATTAGCAATGCCTGTGAAAACATCTGAGCTGGTAAGGAATACTGACGTTAACCCTTCAACTGCCAAAAGAAAACATGTTTAATATTGTGAGTCAAGAATGGAAATGACTCTCAAGTCCAGGATCTGTCACAAGTCTCATATAGCAGAGAGACAGCCGTGACACCTTGTCAGTCTTTATTAATCCTACGAGCCATCGCCACACAGCCTCGTTCTTGGGATTGGTGAGAGTTCCAGTAGTTCCAGTAGTTGGATAAATGCTAACCTCTAAACATGGGAATAACCCTATAAGAATAGCTTTCCATTTCATGTATGCAGCTCCTTTGATGAGCTATTTGTTTCCATGGTTACAGACTACAAACAATTCCTGTGTAGTCTGATGCTGTAGGCAGTAATAGCTGTGGAGGGTAAGAGCGCACAAAATAGGGTGACCCTATAAGAGGAGGATAAAAAGTAAAAGAAAAAATATAGTAAGGCTCACCTAGGGCTTAGTGCGGTAACCCTGCTGGTGGGTCATGGCGGGAGGAGACCTCCCCAGATAACATTCACCAGAAGAAAAAAAAACCTTTAAGAGATAGGCTGAAGAGCATCGCTGTACCATACTGGCGTATCTTTCAAGTGAAAAAACAAGAGTTTTCTTACTTGAAAAACACGCCAATATAGTACAGCGATGTTCTTCCAGCCGCGCAGCCGATCTTAAAGTGATTTTTGTTTCTTCTGGTGACTGATTCTGTAGGAACAGAAGACACAAGGATTCATTCTAGTTTGTAATTTACAGAAACAGAGGGTTCTGTAAAAAAAATTGGGGCAATTCTGCTTAATTTTTTTCATTTTTTTTTATCAATGCATAGGAATTGAATATGATCATGTATTATTTGGTCACCTTTGAGAGGCTCTCACCTATGGGTTATCCAGCTGCAGGGTTGGATGGTGCCCATTTTTTTTTGAGGGCCACCCCATCCATTAATACAGACCATGTGCACCTGTCACACTAGGTTCGGGAAAGTATCCAGTGAATGGAAAAAGGGAGGTGAAACCCTGTGTCTAGGGAAGGGGGAGATGGTGACCCCTAACCAAGCCTACCGCTGGCCCCTGGCTTCCCTCACCACTCTAGATAGGTTTCGCACCTATGCGCTGAGCAGGATACCTGACCCTAGCTGGCCCTGAAATAGGCCCTATGTAGGGAACAGATGGGATGAGTGCTTAGTCAACCTCATGAAGAGCTAAAGGACACACAGGGATAACAAACAAGGGAAAATAACCAATAACATATCTCCAAGAAGATTCAGGGAGAGAAGCTGCAACACACAACAAAGTTAATCCAGATGAATGCAAGTCGATTGCTTGCACTCAGGATCTGTAGGCAGTTAGAGCTATCACAAGCACAGACCAGAAGGGAAGGAGAGAATTTAAAGTGGGTGTCCACTACTTTTACATTGATGGCCTATCCTTAGGATAGATCATCAATGTCTGATCAGCCGAGATCTGACACCCCACACCACCGCCGATCAGCTGTTCTCAGTCCCGCCAGCGACAGAAGCTGGCTCGAAATGCTCAGTTCCGGAGCTGCTCCGTCTTCTGATAGTAGCCGCGGCCGGGTACTACACATCTGCCTCCTATTGATTAGATTGGGAACTAAGGATAGGCTATTGTGACGCCCTGGGCAAGCCAGAGGTCACAGGTCACAACACCACCACACCCTACACCCCAGTTAGGAACACCAAGGCTACCAAAATCCTTGTTGCCTTCCTCCAGGGGCTGATGTTCACACCAGGGGGTGGGCCAGGCGGTTGGCTCCGCCCACCGAGGAGTTCACAGCCCTGGAGTCGGGAAGAACCAGGCAGTTTAGCTCAGGGAGAGCTTGAGTGAGGAGTCAAGTGAGGGAAGTGAAAGTGAGAGGAAGCAAGAGTTGAGTTCAGTTAGGGGAGGAAAGTAGAAGGAAGTGGTAGAGGAGCTACGTGAAGTGGAAGTGAAGTAGTAGAGGAGCAGAAGAAAAGAGTAAAAGTGTCAGTAAGAAAGCCTGAAGTTGGTCCGGCTGTGTGCCTGGACAGTGTCAGCAAGGTCAGCAAACGGCGGTGACAGTCTGGAGGGGGACTGCTCGGAGGTTGCTGGAAGGACCGTGGACGGGTAGTGGCCCGGCGGTCTGGAGCAGTATACGAAGAACAGTCAGCACCAGGGCACGGGCCTCTCGGACCCCGGCAAGGCTAGGAGTCGCTGTAAATTTGCCAAATCCGTCAGTGAAGGGGACGTCTGTCTCCAAACAACCAAGTCCCGATTGAAGGCAACAGTCCAACCATTGAGGAGAGACACCGCCACCGCCAGGGCACCAGTTCCTCAGGGCCAGCGCCTGCGGGCAAAGTAGGGCTCCTCCGGCCCATATCCAAGCCGGGGAGCGGGTTACCGGTGGGAACCCATCGCAACCATTGTCAACTTAGGTGCAGGACAGAGGGACCGTCACCTACTGGGGAAAGCAAGTGCAGCCGTCCGTGGGAACCGTCTTTCCAGCCGTGTGTTTTACCGAGAACTGTGTCATCGTCTCAGGCTGAGTGAGTACCACAGTGCCGCAAGGCACAGCGCTGCCCCCGCGACCCTGCACCCCACCAAGCCCTGCATCTCCCAACTCATCACTGGGCCCCGGGATCACCAACCCCTACCCACGGAGGGGCAACACAACAACTGGCTGCTCCATACCATCCTTCCCGGGATCCCCATACAGAGCAGCGGTGGTGCCAACAAATCATCACAACCGTGGGTGGCGTCACGGACAATAAACAATCCCCACACCCAAAAAACCCCTTTCACTCACGGGCGAGGAGTGCCGCTCGAGTCCCCGGGTTCCGGCTCATCGCTCGAGCCACCGAGCAGTGGCAGCAACAGGCCGCAGTGCCCGCCGGACCCGAGCAGAGGGAGAGCGCGGCGTCCCCTCCTCCGCCCGCGACACTATCAACATAAAAGTAGTGGACAACCTCTTTAAGGACACAAAGGGAAGTACTGATGGAAACAGCTGAAAAGGAGAGGAACACTACAGGGTCCTAAAGGGAAAGGGATTAAAACCAAGCAGAGGAGATACATAAGACACCATATACACCAAGCAGGAATAATAGAAGGTCAGGGAGCAGTTACACAGCCAAACACTGCAACCTTCTATAGCTGGACACCAAAGGGCTGTCTGTCACCCGTGACACACCCATGACAGCACCTTCAGTCAGAATGCACCACAATCTTCACAGTTGCAGCATTATCATTGTACACTACATACTGTATCTTCAATAGGATTTAATGAGTCATTTATGAACCAATCCATAAGTGCAAAGTAATTCTCTCTAAAAATCACTTCCAAATGGGTTGGGTTGTTTTTTTTTTTTACTGGAATCTCTGGTTCCTGATATTGTGTCAGGGCCTGGGTCCACCAACCAACCCACTCCAGATAGGAAACACCATTATTGGTCCTTTATTGGAATCAGTCGAGGTCCTAGTAGCAAGACTTGTTTGGATGAAGATAGATGTGCCTAAAGCCCGCTTTACACGCTGCAATGTATCTTACAATGTGTCGGCGGGGTCACGTCGTAAGTGACGCACATCCGGCATTGTAAGTTACATTGCAGTGTGTGACAGCTACGTGCGATTGCGATTGAACGAAAATCCGTTCATCGCATACACGTCATCCATTCCTCATGAATTGAACATGAGGTTGTTCAATGTTCCCGAGGCAGCACACATCGCACTGTGTGACACCCCGGGAACATTGAACAGATCCTACCTGCCTCCCGCGGCTCCAGCCGGCTATGCGGAAGGAAAGAGGTGGGCGGGATGTTTACGTCCCGCTCAGCTCCGCCCCTCCGCTTCTATTGGCCGGCTGCCGTGTGATGTCGATGTGACGCCGAACGTCCCTCCCACTCCAGGAAGTGGACGTTCGCCGCCCACATCGAGGTCGTATGGACGAGTAAGTACGTGTGACGGGGGTTAATCGTTTGTGCGGCACGTTCAACAAATTGAAAGTGCCACACATACGTTGGGGGCGTTGCAAATCGCATACGATATCGTATGTGAAATTGCAACGTGTAAAGCAGGCTTTAGTGAACTTTCTTAGATATTTTGGAAATCTGCCTAATGACTAAACTGTGAACTGAATATATGAATGCACCAATGCTCCATAAATGTCACGTTCCTGCACTTACCGGCAGCTCTGATGGTACGATATGGTGCTGGCGTGTGAACTGCTTGCTGTTTACAGAGCCATGCTGCAATGTGTGACAAAACACAGGAAGCGAGGGAGATTGTGGTTGGTACAACCTGCAAGAACTTGTGCTTTTTTTTGCAGGAGTTTAATTTGATGGTTTATGAGATTTAAATATTGTCGCTTGTCGTGAACGTAAAGCAGAGTTCTATGGGTTACATGTGTCTTGTAGCATGTAAAGAGGACCACAAGATGTTATATTGGCGACTATCCAGGATTTTGCTGTTGGGGTGAGAGCTGTGTGTTACAGAATTAGCACTTAGGTCACATATTAACCACAGATTCCACAGAGTGTGCAATTACCACTAGTGGTTATGTTTTGGCATCCTTCCCCTCCGCCACCTGTCTACTTGTGCCCATTATTCACGTTACTATTGCTATGAAGCGAGATGAGTGTCTCACTTCAGGTCGGCATGGCACAGCAAAGGAGCAGTGCATATTAGCCCCCCATTCCAACATGCAATGGCGTGATGAGGTTAAGCAATCCATAGAGGCCCGGACTGACCATAGTGAAATTCTGGCAAATGCCAGATGGGCTGGTCCCTGTAGTGGGCCGGTGCCTGTAGTGGGCCGCTCTCTGCTGTCACCGCCGCTCTGCTTAGCAGTGTGCAAGCTGGACACTGCCGTCCGCACAGTAGCTGCAGCAGGACCAGGAGACAGAGTGCTGTGCCGGCCCTGCTGTGTGACAGTGTGCCCGGCCTGCACACACTGCTGAGGAGCACGGCGGTGGCGGTGACCGCAGCTTCCTCCTAAGTTCCTATTCAAATGTATTTGCGTCTGTCAGATGTAAATACATTTGAACAGTGCGCCGGGACTGGGCCCCGCCTCCGACGTGCAGCAACGTGATGAGATCAGCACCTTGCGACGTCATCACAGTGCTGCGGGCGCAACGCTGGACGCATCAGGCAGCGGTAAGCGCTCCATGGAGGCGCTGAAGATGTTAATGAAGATGAGTGGGGAGGGGTTGAGGAAACATAATGGGGAACATTTGTGAAGGAACACAGCTTTGTGACAGGCAGAGGGGGAGGCAGGAGTCTGTAGTGATGGAGTAGTGTAATTTGGGGTAGTGTAAGGAGGGTGCATTGTATTGTGTGTGTGTGTGTGTGTGTGTGTGTGTGTGGAGTGGTAATGGAGGGTGCATTGTATTGTGTGTGTGTGTGTGTGTGTGTGTGTAGGGGGTGATGGGGGTGCATTGTATTTGTGTGTGTAGGGGGTGTGCATTGTATTGTGTGTGTGTGTGTGGGGAGGTGTAATGGAGGGTGCATTGTATTGTGTGTTTGTTTGTGGGGGGAGGGGTAATGGAGGGTGCAATGTATTGTGTGGGGGAAGGGGTAATGAAGGGTGCATTGTATTGTGTGTGTGTGTTTGTAGGGGTAATCGGGGTGCAATGTATTGTGTGTGTGTGTGGGGGGGGGGGGAGGGGTAATGGAAGGTGCATTGTATTGTGTGTGTGTGTGTGTGTGTGTGTGTAGGGGTAATGGGGTGCATTGTATTGTGTGTGGGGTGGAGGGGTAATGGAGGGTACATTGTTTTGTGTGTGTGGGCGGGATTAGAAAAGAGCAGTTTGGGGGAATATATTATTATTAATAATAATAATAATAATAATAATAGAGGGGCAATATGGGGGGACATTATGGAGAGAGGCAGTGTGGGGTATATTACAAAGAGCAGTGTGGAGGAGACATTATGGAGAGAAGCTGTGAATGGGGACATTATGGAAAGAGGCAGCGTGGGGGTTTATTAAGGAGAGAGGCAGTGTGGGAGGTATTTTGGATAAGGGCAGTGTGGGGGGACATTTTGTGAAGGAAGCACAGCAATTATTTTTTCAGGGGCACAGCATGGGAGATATTTAGATTTATGGGGCAGTCTAATGATACTTTTATTTTTAAAGGTGCTGTGTGAGGAAGTGCTGCTGAAGAATAAATAGGGTGGTCTTCAGAGACGAGCGGTGGGCACGAAACCTCATCATGGCGTCTTTGCTGCGTGGAGACAAAAAGGATGGGAACGACTCATAAGATGTCACCTATAAAGGTACCTGGATGTAAATGACTATTTGTGATATTGCCTGCATCTTATCAGTATTGTGGTTCCTGTATGGTCCGCAGTCTGATAACAACAACTCCCAGCATCCCCTCACCATTGTTAAGGACAAGCTGGGAGTTGTAGATTCCGGCATCTTCCGAGCCTTCCCATTGATTTGCATTATAAAATACAGAGCGTTTTCCGAGTGGAAAACACCAGAAGAATGGAGCATCCACTTCTTTTAATCACTTGGTGGTTTTAGAAACCTGAAGTGGGTAAAAGATGCTCAAAATCCTGATCCTGTGCACAGCAAGGAGAGGCAGATGGTCATTCATGGCCAGTATTTTTCATAGTAGTTTCTATGGTGGGATCTGCCCCCAAAAATGTCATTGCATATTCCCTAAGTGGTATGTGTCCAAAATTATCACCAGTGACAACAACAGATTCCCTGACCACCTATCTGTAGAATAGGTCATGAATATTAGTTCAGGGGGATGTGATTTTGTATCCCTGCCCATCAGCTATGTGACCGCAGCATTGTATGGAGAGCAGCGTCCTCCTCATTATCTGTGAGACCCAGCTCTGTAGGGAAAATAGCGGCTTCACCAGGTCCTGCTACTAAGAGCAATAAATAGGCCTGAGCTGTAATACTGGACGCAGCCGTGACTACATGTTATATGGTCGTGTTACATAATCTACAAGTGCACAAAGATATTACACATTCAACACGCGAAACGTGGGCCTGTGCACCCCCAAATGTCAGGGCTGAATTTTAGTCCCAGTCCGGCCCTGACTCCATAAGAGCCAAAGACAGAAAACTGTTATTTTTAGAGGTAGGGGATGCTAGGGATATGTGGTGTTGGTGTGAGGAGACAATATGGGGGGGAAAAAGTGTGCAAGATGCAGAAGGAATGTGAAAGAGAGCAACAGTATGAATAGGGGCAGCTTGTGATGGACAGTATGGAGAGAGGGTAGTGTGTGGGAACAGTATGAATAGGGGCAGCTTGTGATGGACTGTATGGAGAGGGGGCAGTGTGTGGGAATAGTATGAATAGGGGCAGCTTGTGATGGACAGTATGGAGAGACAGTAGTGTGTGGGAACAGTATGAATAGGGACAGCTTGTGATGGAGGGTATGGAGAGAGGGTAGTGTGTGGGGACAGTATGAATAGGGGCAGCTTGTGATGGACTGTATGGAGAGGGGGCAGTGTGTGGGGACAGTATGAATAGGGGCGGTTTGTGATGGACAGTATGGAGAGGGAGCAGTAGTGTGTGGGGACAGTATGACTAGGGGCAGCTTGTGATGGACAGTATGGAGAGAGGATATTGTGTGGGGACAGTATGAATATTGGCAGCTTGTGATGGACAGTATGGAGAGGGGGTAGTGTGTGGGAACAGTATGAATAGGGGCAGCTTGTGATGGACTGTATGGAGAGGGGGTAGTGTGTGGGAACAGTATGAATAGGGGCAGCTTGTGATGGACTATATGGAGAGAGGGCAGTGTGTGGGGACAGTATAATAGGGGCAGCTTGTGATGGACAGTATGGAGAAGGGGTAGTTTGTGGGAACAGTATGAATAGGGGCAGCTTGTGATGGATAGTATGGAGAGGGGGCAGAGTGTGAGAACAGTATGAACAGGGGCATTTTGTGATGGACAATATGGAGAGGGGGCAGAGTGTGGGAATAGTATGAATAGGGGCAGCTTGTGATGGACAGTATGGAGAGGTGGTAGTATGTGGGAACAATATGAATAGGGGCAGCTTGTGATGGACAGTTTGGCATGCGGCAGCTTGTGGGGAATTAGTGAGAGAGAACAACTTGTGCAATCCGCATTTAAACAAAATTTGACAGGTGCATAAGTATGGGCACCCTTATCAATTTCTTGTTTTGAACACTCCTAACTACTTTTTACTGACTTACTAAAGCACTAAATTGCTTTTGTAACCTCATTGAGCTTTGAACTTCATAGGCAGGTGTATCCAATCATGAGAAAAGGTATTTAAGGTGGCCACTTGCAAGTTGTTCTCCTATTTGAATCTCCTATGAAGAGTGGCATCATGGGCTCCTCAAAACAACTCTCAAATGATCTGAAAACAAAGATTATTTAACATAGTTGTTCAGGGGAAGGATACAAAAAGTTGTCTCAGAGATTTAAACTGTCAGTTTCCACTGTGAGGAACATAGTAAGGAAATGGAAGAACACAGGTACAGTTCTTGTTAAGCCCAGAAGTGGCAGGCCAAGAAAAATATCAGAAAGGCAGAGAAGAAGAAGGTGAGAACAGTCAAGGACAATCCACAGACCACCCCCAAAGACCTGCAGCATCATCTTGCTGCAGATGGTGTCACTGTGCATCGGTCAACAATACAGCGTACGTTGCACAAAGAGAAGCTGTATGGGAGAGTGATGCGAAAGAAGCAGTTTCTGCAAGCACGCTACAAACAGAGTCGCCTGAGGTATGCAAAAGCACATTTGGACAAGCCAGTTACATTTTGGAAGAAGGTCCTGTGGACTGATGAAACAAAGATTGAGTTGTTTGGTCATACAAAAAGGCGTTATGCATGGAGGCAAAAAAACACAGCATTCCCAGAAAAGCACTTGCTACCCACAGTAAAATTTGGTTACAACCACTTTCTCCTGCTTCACAGATTAACTGCTGACAATATTGGGAGATACCAAGTGTCAGAGCAGCCCAGGTTAGGTACAAGACCATCTGACAATTGCCAGATAACCAGTACAGCCCTGCTACTGTGTATGTTATGCAAAATTTCAGATGTCCATGTCAGTGATTGGATTATCTAAACTCTTTTCTTTTGAAAAGATGATCTCAGCACTTCACTAGGTGTCAGCCCCTGCTGTTACTGCTGAATGAATTGTGATTCACTCCAAAACATCCACACCCACCTTCAGGAGCCCAGTGACACATTCCTTTCATTTAGTCTGATTTCTGTGCTGGAAATATCAGAGGAGGAAGAGGAATCTGCATAACAATCCAATACTATGTGATCCCTCATAGAAGCTATACATATAATACAAGTATATTACAAAAGGTATTGTTTTGAAAAACTATGATATATGGCAAGGAGAGGTGAAAAATAATGGAAAACCCCTTTAAGTGGTATTCCAATCTCATTGTATGCATTTTCCTTGCTTCTCTTACCACCTTGTTTGGCTTAAGTATCTGTAGAGGTCATCAGATCATCTACAATTATCCTCCAGATCTTTTCCCCATGTATACTGTTAGATTAGTAGACCATCTCATGGATTGTTGAGCATCATACATTTTCAAATGTATAGTCATTTTAGTCTTGACTTTGAGTACCTAGTACTGCAGCCAATTTTCATTTTTGCAATTTCATTTTTTTTCACTTTATGCTGTAGTCTACATAGCCATACAGTTAAGTCCAGAAATATTTGGACAGTGACACAATTTTCGCGAGTTGGGCTCTGCATGCCACCACATTGGATTTGAAATGAAACCTCTACAACAGAATTCAAGTGCAGATTGTAACGTTTAATTTGAAGATTTGAACAAAAATATCTGATAGAAATTGTAGGAATTGTCACATTTCTTTACAAACACTCCACATTTTAGGAGGTCAAAAGTAATTGGACAAATAAACCAAACCCAAACAAAATATTTTTATTTTCAATATTTTGTTGCGAATCCTTTGGAGGCAATCACTGCCTTAAGTCTGGAACCCATGGACATCACCAAACGCTGGGTTTCCTCCTTCTTAATGCTTTGCCAGGCCTTTACAGCCGCAGCCTTCAGGTCTTGCTTGTTTGTGGGTCTTTCCGTCTTAAGTCTGGATTTGAGCAAGTGAAATGCATGCTCAATTGGGTTAAGATCTGGTGATTGACTTGGCCATTGCAGAATGTTCCACTTTTTTGCACTCATGAACTCCTGGGTAGCTTTAGCTGTATGCTTGGGGTCATTGTCCATCTGTACTATGAAGCGCCGTCCGATCAACTTTGCGGCATTTGGCTGAATCTGGGCTGAAAGTATATCCCGGTACACTTCAGAATTCATCCGGCTACTCTTGTCTGCTGTTATGTCATCAATAAACACAAGTGACCCAGTGCCATTGAAAGCCATGCATGCCCATGCCATCACGTTGCCTCCACCATGTTTTACAGAGGATGTGGTGTGCCTTGGATCATGTGCCGTTCCCTTTCTTCTCCAAACTTTTTTCTTCCCATCATTCTGGTACAGGTTGATCTTTGTCTCATCTGTCCATAGAATACTTTTCCAGAACTGAGCTGGCTTCATGAGGTGTTTTTCAGCAAATTTAATTCTGGCCTGTCTATTTTTGGAATTGATGAATGGTTTGCATCTAGATGTGAACCCTTTGTATTTACTTTCATGGAGTCTTCTCTTTACTGTTGACTTAGAGACAGATACACCTACTTCACTGAGAGTGTTCTGGACTTCAGTTGATGTTGTGAACGGGTTCTTCTTCACCAAAGAAAGTATGCGGCGATCATCCACCACTGTTGTCATCCGTGGACGCCCAGGCCTTTTTGAGTTCCCAAGCTCACCAGTCAATTCCTTTTTTCTCAGAATGTACCCGACTGTTGATTTTGCTACTCCAAGCATGTCTGCTATCCCTCTGATGGATTTTTTCTTTTTTTTCAGCCTCAGGATGTTCTGCTTCACCTCAATTGAGAGTTCCTTAGACCGCATGTTGTCTGGTCACAGCAACAGCTTCCAAATGCAAAACCACACACCTGTAATCAACCCCAGACCTTTTAACTACTTCATTGATTACAGGTTAACGAGGGAGATGCCTTCAGAGTTAATTGCAGCCCTTAGAGTCCCTTGTCCAATTACTTTTGGTCCCTTGAAAAAGAGGAGGCTATGCATTACAGAGCTATGATTCCTAAACCCTTTCTCCGATTTGGATGTGAAAACTCTCATATTGCAGCTGGGAGTGTGCACTTTCAGCCCATATTATATATATAATTGTATTTCTGAACATGTTTTTGTAAACAGCTAAAATAACAAAACTTGTGTCACTGTCCAAATATTTCTGGCCCTGACTGTATAATGGTGTTGCCTAATAATAATAATAATAATAATAATAATATTCTTTATTTATATAGGGCCAACATATTCCTCAGCACTTTACAATTCAGAGCGGAGTCCAGATCTACCATGTACTGCAGTGAAAGCTGGTTTCTATTCAAAATTGAGACCCTCATTTGTAGTTTCATCTAGGACTTTTTCTGTTTGTTGTTGTTTTTTTTTCTTCTTTTGTTTTTATTAGAATCTCTAAGTTTTATTGCATTTGCTTTTGGTAAAACTTTTAGCTGCACTTTAACTTTCCTCCACCAGATGGCGATCTATAATTTCAAAAAGATTAAAATTAACTGTAAATTCCCTGTACCTTGATTGTGTGTTTGTGCCACGTTGTCCTCACTATCAATGAATATTATTTTTCTTTTGAAATTTTGAATACAATTTTTTTTTTCAAAACTGCAAAGCACATTCTGTTTTGACATTATTGGACAGGATTGTACATACAGGTGAAAGGGACGTAGATGTGGGAGACAGAATAGTGATATTCAGGAGTGAGATTCACATTTTTAACAGGTTCCTTGCTTGTGTTAGGCAATCACGCCAATTTAAAAGACACTTCCACTTTAATGCCACACCCATTTGTTAGCCACACCCATTTTCACCCACCTTCCTCAAAGGCACTTTTCCGTTTTTACCCCACCTATACCTTCATGTATAGTCTCGTTGCCTCCAGTCAGATCCACATTGTTCCAATCACTGTCTGTCACTTCTTAATATGGTAAATACTATTTAGAGTTTTTCTACAAGTTTTGAAAATAAGTTCTATAGCAGCCCTGCTTAAATTGGAAAGGATGACCACCTGTCCATCTATCACATCAACCGTCTGCTGCTTCTAGTCTCTGATCTCAGAAGCCACATGTGTAATATGCATGAAATACTGACACATCATGACCAGACCACAAATTTCCACCACACAATGATCGAATGCTACATACAAAGGACAAATACCAACTTACTATGACAAGACCACATATTACCACCACATATTAACTGAATAATATCACTTAGAATGTAGAAATACTGCCACAGCAAAACCACACTATATATTACTACCACATCTTGACTGATTAATACTACATAGAATGCAGAAATACTGCCACACCATGACCAGATCTCATATTACCACCACATAGTGACCGAATAATACCATATGTAAGGGAGTAATAACACCACACTGAGACCAGAGCACATAATACCACCACATAGTGATTAAATAATACCACATATAAAGGACCACATCACCACACAATGGTCGCACATAGAAAGGAGAAATATAGCCACACCATGACCAGACCACAGGGTACCATCGCATAGAGACTAAGTAATACCACATACAAGGGACCACATTGTTACACAATGACTACACCGCATATTATCATCACATAGCGTCCGAATAATACCATATATAAAGAAGAAATAACCACACTGGAATCAGAGCACATATTACCACCA
Organism: Anomaloglossus baeobatrachus; assembly: GCF_048569485.1. Lineage (NCBI taxonomy): Eukaryota > Metazoa > Chordata > Amphibia > Anura > Aromobatidae > Anomaloglossus > Anomaloglossus baeobatrachus. The sequence continues at coordinate 261,198,689 of NC_134359.1, forward strand.
CATATTGACTAAATAATACCATATACACTGCCCCACAATTACTGCAATTAGAAAGTGGAAATACCGCCACACCTTGACCAGACCACATGTTACCACAACATAGAGACTAAATAATACCACATACAAGAAACCACACCACCACTCATTGACCACACTGTATATTATCACAACATAGTGACCGAACAATACCACATACAAAGGAGAATTACTGCCCTACCATGACCAGACCACATATTACCATCACATTTTGACCAAAAACTACAATACTGATCATTATTGAAAACCACAATACTAATAACACTAATAATATTACCATCAGTGTCTTTATACATAGGAACTTTGTATATAGTATATCATGTATAGCGTATAGGTAATACAGTGATCACGGGTGACATTATACACAGGAGCTTTGTATATAGTATATAGTGTAAGTGTACCAGTAATACAGTGTATAGTGTGAGTGTACAGGTAATACAGTCATGACTTGTGACATTATACACAGGTGCTCTGTATATACTATATCGTGTATAGTGTGCATGTACATGTGCATGTAGAGTGACTTATCAGTCACATCTGTAGTTGAAGTCATTCATCTTCGCTTTTATTCTTTATCTGGCACAGACCACTATCACGTCTTCCTGCCAGGATCCGACTGCGGAATATACCACACAGTCATCTATAACTGATTACTTCTAGAGCATGCTCCCCACTTTTTTCCCAACTTCGACACTATGCCAGATGAAGAAAAAAGTGACATAGTGCACATTAAGGACCTCCCTTTTGTTCCCCCTTGGAAAACAATATCCTCAAAGGACATCATTGTATTAATACAGTTTGGTGGGAAGCTGTCACACACAGTTTTGCACAAAACTCACCAACTGTCATGGCGGCATTAGGCTCTGTTAACATTGTGGAGTCTAACACATCTAGGGTTTCTGATCAACTCAACAAGACCTGGGCATCTACCTGCTGTCTGCTCATTTATAGACAGGCTAGCAAGAGTTAACCTCAGCTAGCCTGCTCGTTAGGCTTCTGTGATCACCTCTTGTAATGAAGCCAATCACTTCTGCTTTTCATTTTTAGACTGGAGGAAATCTTCTATCTACGCCTACTATAGTTTATCCTGTGTTGATCTGTGAGTTGTGGTTTCCCAGACTTGCTGGTGAAAGAGTTGCTTTGTGCTTGGTGTTGTTGTGGAGTCACTCGTTGTCTTGTTGTTTCAACCCTGCTCTTCTTTTTCTCCTAATCTCATAGTTTTATATCTCGCGTGTGTGTGTGCTGTGTGATAGAGTTTTGGTTTCCCCTGTTTGTCTATTCCTATGGGTTAAATCACACTCCCGTCCTGGCCTCCACCGGGGGAAGGGAGTATAAGATCAGGGCTGGTCAGGAGCAGGGCCAGGAAGGAGACTCAGATATCCCCACCATTAAGGGTATCTTTGAGAATAGGGATAGCATGGGGGTCACATAGCTTCAGGGACAGTTTAGTTGCTGGTTTCCCACTACCCCCATAGTTCAAAGTGTCAGAAGCATTTAAACTGAATGTGTCATCAGAAAATTACCTTTTTTTTCTATTACATCTTTTATGTATTCTTTTTTTATTTTAATCTCTAACTTTCTGTTGTTTTAGGAAAGCCGCATGTACATTAACAGCAATATATTGACCCACCCTATCTGCTGTATTGAAGCATCTAATGCGTGTGTGCAAAGGTCAGTGTGAATGGAGGAGGGGCAAGGTCTGGCATTATACCTGTTATGATTGATGGATCCTGTGTTATCAGCTTTGCATAGAAGTGTTACCTGTCATTGTACTCCTGTCTCTGATGATAAGGAAACTGCTGCAAATGCTCCCTTAACCCCTTCATGACCGCGGGCAGTAAAATTACGTCCTATTTTAACGTGACTTAATGACCAGGGACGTAATTTTACTGCCTAAAGTTCATTTGATTGCCGTGGCCATAGCAATGGCTTTCAAATGATGTCCCCTGCTGTTTCTTACAGCAGGGGACCTTTGCTTCACCCCAGGGGGGTTGGCATCGCCACCACCCATCGACGATCGATGTGATTGGCTGTTCAAATCTGAACCGCCAACCACATCTTTCGCACTGATTTCGGTAAAAATAATGCCGGAAATAGTGCGATACTGTGAGATCCGGCTATGATGTGCTGTAGCAGCTACAGCAGATCATAGGTGGATCTCAAACATGCCGCCCCCAGCCCCTGCAGCACTGATTGGAGCGATCGTGCTATGACGCGCAATCGCTCCAATCAGTGTGCAGTGGGGCGATTTGATTTGCTGGTGGCCGCCCTCCCCAGGCCTGTGCTGGTCTGGGGACCCTCCCCCAACATGTCTGCAGCGTGCAGCACTGGCTGGTACTAGTGGTACCACGCCACCGCTGCTGCTGCGGCTGCTGTCACGTCACGGAGCAGGAGCAGGAGCGGTGAGTATTGTGCTCACCTTGCAGCCCCTGCGCGCTCTTGTGATTGCTCCTGCGCGCTCCCGTAATAGCCCCTGCCCGTGCCCCCCTGCGATCTGCCCCCCCGACATCCCGATCTGCCCCCCGACATCCCGATCTACCCCCCCGACATCCCGATCTGCCCCCCCGACATCCCGATCTGCCCCCCCGACATCCCGATCTGCCCCCCCCCGACATCCCGATCTGCCCCCCGACATCCCAATCTGCCGGCCTCCCCCGTGATCTCTATTCTGGAGCTCCTCCGGTATATCACTCCTCCTCTGCTCTCCTTGCAGCCCCTGCGCGCTCTTGTGATTGCTCCTGCGCGCTCCCGTAGTGGCCCCTGCCCGTTCCCCCCTGCGATCTGCCCCCCCGACATCCCGATCTGCCCCCCCGACATCCCGATCTGCCCCCCCCGACATCCCGATCTGCCCCCCCGACATCCCGATCAGCCCCCCGACATCCCGATCTGCCCCCCGCCATCCCAATCTGCCGGCCTCCCCCGTGATCTCTATTCTGCAGCTCCTCCGGTATCTCCCTCCTCCTCTGCTCTCCTTGCAGCCCCTGCGCGCTCTTGTGATTGCTCCTGCGCGCTCCCGTAATGGCCCCTGCCCGTGCCCCCCTGCGATCTGCCCCCCCGACATCCCGATCTGCCCCCCGCCATCCCAATCTGCCGGCCTCCCCCATGATCTCTATTCTACAGCTCCTCCGGTATCTCCTTCCTCCTCTGCTCTCCCCCTCTGCTCTCCCCCCTCCCCCTCTGCTGTCCCCCTCCCCCTCTGCTGTCCCCCCCCCGACGTCCTCTTACCTGTCTTCACCGGCCGATCACATCTGCCTCCATCGCTGGGTCCTTCTTCCTGGGTCTTCTGCTGAGCTGTCCAACTTCCTGCCTGCTGCTCCTGTAAAGCTGTTCCTCCTGCTAATCCTCTGGGTACTGTGAGTATAACTTTTTTTTTTTTTTCTTTTTTCTCCTCTATCCCCTGTCCATTTTTACACCTCATGCGTCCCACCAAGCGCTGAGCAGAGAGGCAGATAACGTATCTGCATCCGTGCTCAGTTTTCGGCGGGACTTTTTTTTTCCCGTATCCCCGACGCTTTTTGTATCGCATCAGTCCGGGCGTCCCGCCGAGCGCTGATCAGGGATGCACATAACGGATCGGTATCCCTGCTCAATTTTTGGCGTGACAAAAAGCATCGGGGATACGGAAAAAAAAGTCACGCCAAAAATTGAGCAGGGATGCCGATCCGTTATGTGCATCCCTGATCAGCGCTCGGCGGGATGCACGGACTGATGCGATACTTTTTTTTTCCATATCCCCGACGCTTTTTGTATCGCATCAGTCCGTGCGTCCCGCCGAGCGCTGATCAGGGATGCACATAACGGATCGGCATTCCTGCTCAATTTTTGGCATGACTTTTTTTTCCGTATCCCCGATGCTTTTTGTCACGCCAAAAATTGAGCAGGGATGCCGATCCGTTATGTGCATCCCTGATCAGCACTCGGCGGGACGCACGGACTGATGCGATACAAAAAGCGTCGGGGATACGGAAAAAAAAGTATCGCATCTGTCCGTGCGTCCCGCTGAGCGCGGATCAGCATCCCTGCTCAATTTTTGGCGTGACTTTTTTTTTTCCGTATTCCCAGCGCTTTTTGTATCTCATCTGACCGTGCCTCCTGCAGCGGCCGATCAGTGCACTGCGTCTGTGCGTTTGAAAAGTCAAATGGCGTTCCTTGTCTTCTGAGCCCCACCATGCGCCCAAACAATTGATTTCCACCACATATGAGGTATCTGTGTACTCGGGAAAAATTGCACAATACGTTTTATGGTGCATTTTTTCCTGATACCGTTGTAAAAAGAAAAAAAAAAGCTACCTGGTTGCTGCAAAAATTTTAAAAAAAATAAATAATTTTCACGGTTCAACGTTATCAACTTTCAGTGGAGCCCCTGGGGGTACAAGGGGCTCACTAAACATCTAGATAAATTCCTTGAGGGGTCTAGTTCCAAAATGGGGTAATTTGTGGGGGAGCTCCACTGTTTAGGCACCATAGGGGGGGGTCTAAAAACGTGACATGGCGTCCGCTAATGATTCCAACCAATTTTGCTGTCAAATGGTGCCCTTCTCTTCTGAGCGACGCCATGCGCCCAACAATTACTTTCCACCACATGTGAGGTATCTGCGTACTCAGGAGAAGTTGCACAATACGTTTTATGGTGCATTTTTTCCTGATACCCTTGTGAAAAAAAAGCTACCTGGTTCAAGTAACAGTTCTGTGGTAAAACAAAAGAAAATTGTATTCATGGCTCAACATTATTGACTTCTGTGGAGCCCCTTGGGGCTCACCAAACATCTAGATAAACTCCTTGAGGGGTCTAGTTTCCAAAATGGGGTCACTTGTGGGGGAGCTCCACTGTTTAGCCACCTCAGGGGGTCTCCAAACGTGACATGGTATCCGCTAATGATTCAAACAAATTTTGCTGTCAAATGGTGCTCCTTCTCTTCTGAGCCCCGCCATGCGCCCAAACAATTACTTTCCACCACATATGAGGTATCGTCGTACTCAGGAACAAATGCACTATAAATTTCATGGTGTATTTTTTCCTGATACCCTTGTGGAAAAAAAAGCTACTTAGTTGAAGCAACAGTTTTGTGGTAAAAAAAAAAAAAATCTTGTCACAGCTCAACTTTATAAACTTTTGTGAAGCCCCCAGGTGTTCAAAGTGCTCACCAAACATCTAGAAAAATTATTTGAGGGCTCTAGTTTCCAAAATGGGGTCACTTGTGGGGGAGCTCCATTGTTTCGGCACCTTATGTGGTCTTCAAACCTGACATGGCGTCCGCTAATGAGTGCAGCTAATTTTGCGTTCAAAAATTCAAATGGGGCTCCTTCCCTTTCGAGCTCTGCCGTGTGCCCAAACATTTGAATTCCACCACATATGAGGTATCTGCGTACTCAGGAGAAAATGGACAATACATTTTATTTTGCATTTTTTCCCGATACCCTTGTGAAAAAAAAGCTACTTAGTTGAAGCAACAGTTTTGTGGTAAAAAAAATTTTTTTTCTTTTCACGGCTCAACGTTATAAACTTCTGTGAAGCCCCCAGGTGTTCAAAGTGCTCACCAAACATCTAGAAAAATTATTTGAGGGCTCTAGTTTCCAAAATGGGGTCACTTGTGGGGGAGCTCCATTGTTTAGGCACCTCAGGGTGACTTCAAACCTGACATGCCGTCCGCTAATGAGTGCAGCTAATTTTGCATTCAAAAATTCAAATGGTGCTCCTTGCCTTTCGACCTCTGTCGTGCACCCAAACAATTGATTTTTACCCCATATGGGGTATCAGCGTACTCAGGAGAAAATGCACAATAAATTGTAGGGTGCACTTTCTCTTTTCTCCCTTGTAAAAATGAAAATTTTATGGCTAAAGTAACATTTTTGTGTTAAAAAGTAAAATTTTCATTTTTTCCTTCCACATTGCTTTGGTTCCTGTGAAGCACCTAAAGGGTTAATAAACTTCTTGGATGTGGTTTTGAGCAGTGTTGTCACGGCCGGGCGGTCGGGCAGACCCAGGAGGTGGATCCACTGGACCGAACTCTAAGATGGAGGTAGGGAGTCCGGCAGCTGAAGCACTGAAGGGCAGCAGGATAGTCCGTGCAAGTGAAGACAGCGGAGGAGTCCCTGGGACCACGGAGTCACAGAAGGTAGTCTTGGTGACGTAGCTCAGGTTCGGAGGCCGAGATGATATCAGGCGGAGTCCGGAACCTCTGGAGCAAGATGACGGGTCACCGCAGGGATCCGAGATGGCAGGTGCTGTCGGATGGCAGACGGACAGCGTGCGGGGTTCGGGATACGGCAGACTGGATGGCGAGGCAGGTACGGCTCTACAAAGAGAGATAGGTGAGTACAGGCACATAAACACCAGGAGACCTGACTCCTAGCTCAGGGAACACGAAGATCAGGCCCCGCCCCCTTGGACAAGAACCCCCTTTATACCCTGAACCTGACTAACCTCATTTCCTGTTACTGGACGCTGGCCCTTTAAGAAAGGGTCAGTGACCGCGCGCGTGCCCTAATGCGCATGCGCGCGGCCCGGGTGCCAGAAGCCAGGGAAGGAGGCTGCGAGGAGGACGCAGGAGAGCCGGCCAGGGCCTGGGAAGATGTCGGACGCCGGGATCGGCGACCAGAGGACCTATGGAGGACGGGCACCGGAGGCTGGGACGAGGGGAGCGTGGCAGGTGAGCCGGGGAGCGGAGCTGAGGACCCGGGGAGGGGAGCCGAGGACCCGGGGAGCGTGACAGTACCCCCCCCCCCCACGCCCCCCTCCCCGCAACCGGGACATGAAGGCACGGATAAGAGGAGTGCCTACGTTCTCCCTGGGCTCCCAGGACCTATCCTCAGGACCATACCCTGCCCAGTCCACCAGGAAGAACTGCCGACCTCGTACGGTCTTCATGGCCACGATATCCCTTACCGCATAGATGTCATCATCGGCAATAGGTGGAGGAGCTGGACTGGCAGCAGCGGAGAAGGGACCAAGGACCACCGGCTTGAGCAGGGAGACGTGGAACGAGTTGGGTATCCTCATCGTGGCCGGGAGCTGCAGCTTGTAGGAGACCTCATTGATCCTGGTGAGGACTTTAAACGGCCCAATGTAGCGAGGACCCAGCTTGTATGAAGGTATCTTCAGGCGGACGTACTGGGAAGAAAGCCAGACGAGGTCTCCAGGAGAGAAACACGGAGGATCCAGGCGTTTCTTGTCTGCGTGCCTCTTCATCCGCAGGGAAGCACGTCCTAGAGACACCTTGACAGAGTCCCAAATGGTGGCAAAGTCACGGGCTACTGTATCTGCAGCAGGGACATCCGAAGAGGGGGATACAGGCAATGGGATGGAAGGCTGAAGTCCGTAAACAACATGGAAGGGAGAGCTGGAGGACGACTCACTGATGTGGTGGTTGTGGGAGAATTCAGCCCAAGGTAGAAGAGCGGACCAGTCGTCGTGATGGGCGTTAACATAGTGACGTAGAAATGAGGTCAAGATTTGATTGACCCTCTCTACTTGGCCATTAGACTGAGGATGGTATGCAGATGAAAAGTCCAGAGTCACTCCCAGATGGTTACAGAGAGCCCTCCAGAAGCGGGAGGTGAACTGAGTTCCTCTGTCTGATACGATGTGTAATGGAAAGCCATGCAAGCGGAAGATGTGTTGTATAAAAGCGTCCGCGAGTTCCTGAGCAGAGGGCAGTCCAGCCATAGGAACGAAATGGGCCATTCTTGAGAACCGGTCCACCACGACCCATATGACTGTGTGCCCGGATGACAATGGCAAGTCCGTAATAAAGTCCATTGCTATGTGTTGCCACGGAATCGAAGGTATCGGCAGAGGCAGAAGGCGGCCATGTGGGAGGTGTTTGGGCGTCTTGTTTCTGGCACAAGAGGAGCAGGCAGAGACAAAGGCGGCGACGTCCGTGCGAAGAGATGGCCACCAGTAATGGCGTACAATCGCACCCCATGTTCTCTTCTGGCCTGCATGGCCGGCTGTTTTTGAGGTATGACCCCAGTGTAAGACCGTTAGCCTGTCGGTCTCCGAGACATAGGTCTTCCCCGGTGGTATCTGGGCCAGAGTGACAGGAGCCACCGGAACAATCTTGCTAGGAGAGATGATAGGCTGGATAGTCTCTTCCTCCTGTTCCATGGGCATGAGAGACCTAGACAAGGCATCAGCGCGTACATTCTTGTCCGCTGGTCGGAAGTGGAGCTGGAAGTCAAACCTGGCAAAGAATAAGGACCACCTGGCTTGCCGTGGGTTCAGTCGCTGAGCGGACCGCAGGTATTCCAGGTTTTTGTGGTCCGTGTAGATAATCACGGGGTACACTGCTCCTTCCAGGAGGTAGCGCCACTCCTCCAGAGCCAGTTTGACCGCCAGTAGTTCTCGGTCACCGATGGTGTAATTACGTTCGGGTGCTGAGAAGCTCTTAGAGAAGAAACCGCAGGTCACCATCTTCCCGGAGGAGGATTTTTGCATGAGCACTGCTCCGGCTCCTGAGGAGGAGGCATCCACCTCCAAGGTGAACTGGCGGTTTAACTCCGGTCGGTGGAGTACAGGGGCGGAGGCGAATGCTCGCTTCAAAGAACAAAATGCGGCGTCTGCCGCAGGTGACCAGTCCTTAGGATTAGCCTCCTTTTTGGTCAAAGCGGAGAGAGGAGCGGTCAAGGCAGAGAAGTGCGGGATAAACTGGCGGTAGTAGTTGGCGAATCCCAGGAAGCGTTGGATTGCCTTCAGTCCAGAAGGCGGAGGCCAGTTGATGATGGCGGAGACCTTCTTGGGGTCCATCTGCAGTCCAGTATCAGAGATGATGTACCCCAGAAAGGGGAGGGAAGACTGCTCAAAGACACACTTCTCATACTTTGCGTACAGGCGATTCTCTCTCAGTCTTTGTAAGACCAGCTGTACGTTTTCTCTGTGGGTTTGGAGGTCCGGAGAGAAGACAAGGATGTCATCTAGATAAACAACCACACAGATGTAGAGAAGGTCCCGAAACACGTCGTTCACCAGTTCTTGGAAGACGGCAGGAGCGTTACACAGACCGAAGGGCATCACGCAGTACTCATAATGTCCATCGCGCGTATTAAACGCGGTTTTCCATTCGTCACCAGAGCGGATGCGTACCAGATTGTAAGCACCCCGAAGATCCAGCTTGGTGAACACACGAGCTCCTCTAAGCCGGTCAAATAATTCGGGAATGAGCGGCAGGGGGTATTTGTTTTTCACGGTGATTTGATTGAGACCCCGGTAGTCTATGCATGGGCGTAAGTCTCCCTCTTTCTTCTTGACAAAGAAGAAACCTGCTCCAGCAGGAGAGGAGGATCTCCGAATGAACCCTCTTGCTAGGCTCTCTGAGATGTAATCTGACATGGCCCTGGTTTCGGCTGGAGATAAAGGATATATCCGTCCTCTAGGTGGGGTTGTCCCTGGAAGCAGGTCAATGGCACAATCGTATGGACGATGTGGCGGCAGTACCTCGGATTCCTTTTTGGCAAAGACATCGGCAAAGGACCAATAGGCCGAAGGCAGCCCCGTTAGGGTCTCAGGAACCGGAGGTCGTCGGAGGGGTGGTATGGACTTTAGGCACCTCTCATGACACGAAGAGCCCCAACGGGTGACTTCGCCAGTACCCCAGCTAACCGATGGTTCATGTGTCCGCAACCATGGGAGTCCCAACAGGATCTGGTGGGACATGTGTGGGAGAACGTAGAGAGCGATGTTCTCGGTGTGAAGAGCACCGATGCGTAGTTCGACAGGCCTGGTGATCAAGGAGATGGTATCAGAGAGAGGCCTCCCATCCACCGAGGCAATCACTAGGGGTTTGTCGAGTGGCATGACAGGCACCCGGTACTTGTCCACCGTGGCCTGCTGGATGAAATTGCCTGCTGCCCCGGAATCGAGGTAGGCATCAGCCGTGAACCGCGTCTCTCCCGTGGTCACTTGCACTGTCCATGTAACTGGGTCAGAGAGGGTCCCAGCACCTAGGGTGGCCTCTCCTACCAACCCTAGGCTTTGGAGTTTCCCGGCCTCTCTGGACAGGAGCGTAGCAGGTGGGTGTCCTCACCACAGTAAAAGCAGAGGCCCTGGGCGAGCCGCTCTGCTCGACGTCGTTCAGACTGCCGCACTCGGTCGATCTGCATGGGCTCGTGGACGGGAATCCCAGCTGTTGATGACTGAGGAACGGAGGACTTCTGCGGAGGAGGAGAATGCCGTACCGGGCGTCTCTCCCGAGATAGCTCTTTGGAGCGCTCCTGAAAACGTATGTCCACACGAGTTGCTAGGGCGATCAGTGCATCTAGGGTGGAGGGCACGTCCCGACCCGCCAACTCATCCTTGATGCGACTCGAGAGTCCTTCCCAGAAGGCGGCTGTTAGGGCCTCATTATTCCACCCGAGTTCTGAAGCCAAAGTGCGGAAACGGATGGCGTATTGACCCACCGTCAGTGTCCCTTGACGTAGGCGGAGGAGTGATGAAGCAGAGGCAGAGGCGCGTCCTGGCTCGTCAAAGGTACTGCGGAAGGCCTGTAGGAACTGTTGAAGATCCTTGGTCATGGGGTCCTCCTTCTCCCACAAGGGGTTCATCCACGCCAGCGCCTCGCCCTCTAGGTGGGACATTATAAAGGCGACCTTGGCTTGGTCGGAGGCGAACAGATGTGGCAGCTGCGTGAAGTGAAGGGAACATTGGTTTATGAAGCCCCTGCAGGTCTTGGGATCTCCAGCATACCGAGGAGGTGACGCCAAACGGAGTCGGGAAGCATCTGAAGAGGCTGCCACTGGTACGGGAGCCATGGCTTGCCTGGCGGGGGACCTGGGTGCCGCAGGCGTCATTGATGCTTGTAATGTGTACAGGCGGGTGTCCACGGAGGTCATGAATTGCAGCATGCGGGTCTGGACTTCACGCTGGCGTTGGAGTTCCTCTTGCAGGGCCATTAGTGCAGCAGCGGGATCCATGGCCTGATCTTACTGTCACGGCCGGGCGGTCGGGCAGACCCAGGAGGTGGATCCACTGGACCGAACTCTAAGATGGAGGTAGGGAGTCCGGCAGCTGAAGCACTGAAGGGCAGCAGGATAGTCCGTGCAAGTGAAGACAGCGGAGGAGTCCCTGGGACCACGGAGTCACAGAAGGTAGTCTTGGTGACGTAGCTCAGGTTCGGAGGCCGAGATGATATCAGGCGGAGTCCGGAACCTCTGGAGCAAGATGACGGGTCACCGCAGGGATCCGAGATGGCAGGTGCTGTCGGATGGCAGACGGACAGCGTGCGGGGTTCGGGATACGGCAGACTGGATGGCGAGGCAGGTACGGCTCTACAAAGAGAGATAGGTGAGTACAGGCACATAAACACCAGGAGACCTGACTCCTAGCTCAGGGAACACGAAGATCAGGCCCCGCCCCCTTGGACAAGAACCCCCTTTATACCCTGAACCTGACTAACCTCATTTCCTGTTACTGGACGCTGGCCCTTTAAGAAAGGGTCAGTGACCGCGCGCGTGCCCTAATGCGCATGCGCGCGGCCCGGGTGCCAGAAGCCAGGGAAGGAGGCTGCGAGGAGGACGCAGGAGAGCCGGCCAGGGCCTGGGAAGATGTCGGACGCCGGGATCGGCGACCAGAGGACCTATGGAGGACGGGCACCGGAGGCTGGGACGAGGGGAGCGTGGCAGGTGAGCCGGGGAGCGGAGCTGAGGACCCGGGGAGGGGAGCCGAGGACCCGGGGAGCGTGACAAGTGTGAGGGGTGCAGTTTTTAGAATGGGGTCACTTTTGGGTATTTTCTGTCACCTCGGCCTCTCAAAGTCACTTCAAATGTGATGTGGTCCCTAAAAAAATTATTTTGTAAATTTTGTTGGAAAAATTAGAAATTGCTGATGAACTTTGACCCCTTCTAACTTCCTAATGAAAAATTTTTTTTTTTCGAAAATTGCGCTGATGTAAAGTAGACAAGTGGGAAATGTTATTTCGTAACTATTTTGTGTGACATATCTCTCAGATTTATGGGCATAAATTTTCAAAGTTTGAAAATTGCGAAATTTTCGCACAATTTCTTAAATTTTCACAAATAAATGCAAAAAGTTTCGGCCTAAATTTACAACTGACATGAAGTACAATATGTCACGAAAAACAATCTCAGAATCGCCAGGATCCGTTGAAGCGTTCCAGAGTTATAACCTGTCAAAGTGACACTGGTCAGAATTGCCAAAAATGGCCCGGTTATTAGGGTGTTTTAGTGGCCGGGGGTGAAGGGGTTAAAGGACAGGAAGTAAGAGTCTAAAAACTCTTTATCTGATAATCTAACGCCCATGGACACTCAACTTATTGGCATTTTACTATATTTTATTCCATGGCCATAAAAATTTGAAGGTGTTGTCCAGGATTAAAAAGGTGATAGGTCATCATTGTCATATTGACTGAAGTCCAATACCTGGAGCCCCATTCTTCAGAAGCTTTTTACCCAAAAATCACAACTTCATACATTTTTTAGAGGTTTTTCTCGGGTTCTGCATGGGCGGCTCCCATTGAAATGAATGTTAACTAATCTGCAGTACCAAGAATGACCATTAGGTGGTGTATAGAGCTGCAGTGTTCTCTGAACTTCCGGCAGCTGTGGCTCTAGTTGAGTGATGGCGATGCTGGAGGATGGGCCCCTATCAGTCTAATATTGAGATATTGATTACCTTTCCTATGGACACCCCCCCCCAGTCCACTACCTTGTTGAACCCCTTTAAAGAAATCTAAAAAAAACAGTAATTTTGTTACGGACGTCTGATGATTTAGTTTCTTAGAAACATTTTTTGGCTCTTTTCTGACTCATGTCGGAAGAGAGGTTTTTCATAGAAGCCATAACCAATGTTTCTTACAATGTACATGAGTAAAAACACGACTGGTAGATAAAAAGAGATAAGCAGAGAAGATAGTTAGGTCTTGTGCGCTTCTGCATTTTAGGCTTTGTGAGGAACCTCTATGTAAATTTCGGCGCATTTGATGGGAAAAATGAGTGCTGATCGATTCTGAAGGATGGACTCAACCTTGGAAGTGTCACGAAGTGACAGGGGAACGCAGGTTAACCTATACTGGCCCTAAGGCTGGGGCCCCTGTACTCACCTTAACACCCGGAGGTACCCTTCAAGGTAGGAAAATCCGGAGTTCCCCTTTATAAAGGGGAATATCGGAGTTCCCCTTTAACAAGGACCTCCATCAAATAGCCAGAATGCAGAGCTGCTACAAAGAGTGTGTCCCATGTTTATGCATTATTGGGTCTGTGCATTCAAAACAAAAGAGTCTTTATATTTACCAAAGTATGAAAATACCCAAAAGACACCGTGGTACAAATGTATAAAACATTTTATTTATTATTAATGCATAGGGTATACATAACAATGATTTCAAGAACAACCGGAATGAGTGAGTGAAGGAAAGGAGGGGAAGAACCCCACGTGACCCAGGATGGAAATCAGCTCTCACATAGGACCTGCAGTAATGTTTATAATACTAAAAGGTACCCTCATGCAAGTGTAAGAGGATGCTAACACAATAAACCAAGGTCTACTGTCCAGCAAAACGGTAACCTCATGCGAGTGCAAAAGATGCCAACACAATAGGAACCAAGTCTAGTGCCCAGCAGGGTAGAAGGGGCTTACCTAACAAGCAGATCGCCAATACGTCCTGGTGTACACGTGGGGACCGGCGTCCCAACACGTGTTTCGTCTAGTGCTTCGTCGGGGGACGATAGATAAAAGTGCTTGGTGTGAGGTTTAAAAAGGGAACCTAATTGTCATAGTCACGCCTCTATACCCACGTGTCCAGGTGTGACTCACCGCTACGGACCGCACCGCGGCTCAATGTCGGCAGCGAAGAACCGGCGGAAGCAAGACTTCCGGTGACGTCACCAGTACTTCCGGTTCCTCGCTGCAGCGAGCGTTGCCACGGACGCGGACGCGAACCAAGAGGCGGGTATCACATCAGGGCTACGTCAGATGCACCTCCCATCCATGAGATGGCAAGTCCAGCTCCGTCAGTCCAGTTAAACGCGATGCAGCTTCAAAGTATACATATACCATAAATGCTTAGCTGTAGTTTACAACATTAAATGTCCGCTTATGGCGGTTTTGAAAATATGGAAGAAAAGGAAGGAATATAGAATGAAAAAGATATTTAAAGGACAGAAGAGCAGACGTCTGCAGGAGTATATAATATATAGACATAGATATAGGTATGCATATAACAATATCAACATAGACAGAATCATAAACAATCCATGTCTATTTCCTCCATAACTCCGGAGCCTCCCAAGCTCATTAATAAGACATGTAGGCCTCCATTCCTTCCAGACCAAGCTGAATCAGGAAAACTGATGACGGAATCTGGGGAGGGGGGGGGGGGGGTGAGGAGAATCGAGAGGGGTGTTTTCTGACAAGAAGAAGGTCCTTTTAAGCTAAACAAAAAATAAAAGACACACTGTTAAAAGAGTCATATTAGGGTAACCAAAGGCACACAGCATGAACATGAATATTATTATATACAAGAGGCAGCGCATAACTTTCAATTCTTTGTTACGTCTTCATGGTGGATAAGACCACCATAAAGACCCACCAATATTAAATAGACTAGAATCCATTCAGAAAAAATTCCTTTTTCCCAATAGGATTCACTAAAGACACCATGTTTCAAAAAGGATTAAAACAATTAAAACAATGAAAATTGAAGAGTTATAAAAACGGGGCAAAAGAGAGCCGTTCATTAAGCCCGTGTGGTGCCTGAGTGCCCAAAACAAAAATCCAGCGGCACTCCACCTGTGCCAAACGTTTTTTGAGGTCACCCCCCCGAATTCCGAGATGTACCCTATCGATACCCCGGACCTGCAAGGATGTAGGGTCACACTTGTGAACCTCCCTCAAGTGTCTGGGTATCGTTTTTAGGGATTCGGGGTTGGTGACTTCTTTGGCCGCCAAAATGTCCCGCACGTGCTCCCTTGTGCGGATTCGGAGCTCACGGGAGGTCAATCCGACATATATCTTGTTACAGCCACACGTGGCGTAATAAATTACGCCAGATGTGCTGCAAGAGATATATGCACGAATGGAAAACTCCCTCTTTCCATCTGCTGAGCAAAAAGTCGTGGCCCGAATGATATTCTGGCAGCCACGACAGCTACCACACGGGTAGCAGCCAACGCGTTGGGGACCACATCCAAAGAGGGGGGTTCCCTTGACGACATAGTGGCTATGCACCAATGCATCTCTGAGACTCCTACCCCTCCTTGCTGTCATCAAGGGGCGTTCCGGCAAATATCCCCGAAGGGAGGGCTCAGTTTGAAGAATGGCCCAATGTTTGTTTAATACGCCTCTAATTTGCTCCCACTGACGACAATAGGTGGAAATAAATCTCGCCACAGGGCTAGATGTTGACTTCAACGTTACATTCCCCGACAGGAGCTGATCCCGCTGGGAGTGTTTGGCACGCTGGTATCCCTTTTTGATGGATCTCCTACTATAGCCCCTATTCATGAACCTCTCCCTCATATCTCCTGATTCGGATTCAAAAGCATCATCCGAAGAGCACAGTCTGCGTAATCGCAAAAACTGGCCAGTTGGAATTGCGTTCACAGTTGACCTGGGATGACCTGAGGTGGCATGGAGGAGGGAATTAACCGAGGTAGTTTTCCGAAAGATGGTAGTGGATACTGCCCCGTTAGATTCTACCGAGATTCGAACATCCAAAAATTCGATGGTCCTTGGTCCGACCTGATGGGTCAAATAGATGTCATAGTTGTTGGAGTTGAGTCGACGCACAAAGTCCTCCAGCTCAGAACCGGTTCCCCCCCAGACGACCAGAATGTCGTCAATATAGCGCAGCCAGCACTGCGCATGGGAGCTCGCCGGCACGCCGTCCCCGAAAACCTCCCTCTCCCAAAAACCGAGAAAGAGGTTTGCGTAAGACGGCGCGCAGGCCGCCCCCATCGCAGTGCCGCGCCGCTGGAGGAAGAACCGGTCCCGAAACACAAAGAAGTTGTGCGTCAACACAAACTCCAACAACTCCATAATAAGATCGGACAAGGACCCATCGAGACTACTCGAATCTAAATAGAATTGCACGGCGGCAAGACCATCTCAGTGACGAATACTGGAATACAAGGCCTCAACATCCATCGTTACCAATATAGCCTCCTCCTCCAAGATAAGACCCTCCAATCTCCTCAAGACGTCAGCAGTGTCTCTAACATGGGAGGGCAACGTCTCCACCAAGGGATGCAAATAGTGTTCAATGAATTTACATGTGACGTCACAAAGCCCTCCCATGCCAGAGACAATGGGACGCCCGGGAGGTGTCTTAGGGTTTTTATGGATCTTGGGGAGGAGGTAAAAGGTTGGAACCACAGGTGTTTTTACTAAGAGGCCTTCATAGATTTTTTTAGGAATAATCCCCTCCTCAAATGCCCTCAATAATATCATCTCCAGGTCATTGGTGAAACTGCGTACTGGGTTGTGGTGGAGAGGTTCATACGCCTCACGATCCCTCAATTGACGCCATGCCTCCCTCTCATATAACTCCACTGGCCATATCACCACGTTCCCGCCTTTGTCAGCAGGTTTAATCACTACCCCGTCAAGCGATTCAATCTCCCGCAGCGCCACCTGTTGTTGTCTGGTGAGATTATTTTTACCCCCTCTCCGTGGGAGTTGCTGAATATCTCTTGACACCAACTCACAAAAAATCTGAATCGAGGGGCATAATGACAAAGGCGGAAACGTGGTGGATCTTGGCATGGTATGGCGTGGAAAATTACCTGGTTGGTGGTGGGCAGACTCCTCCTCCAGCTCCTCAAGCGCAGCTATAGCCTCCTGTTCACGGATGGAAGTACTAGATTCTCCTGTAGCTTTCTTAGAGTGTAATTTGTGTAGTACCAGCTTCCGCAAAAACAGATGGAGGTCTTTGATCACTAAAAAGAGATTGAAGTTAGTTTGGGGCACAAAGGACAACCCCAACTTCAACACCTCAGTCTGCGTAGGGGTGAGGACATGTTTGGATAAATTAATTACCTCCATATGTCCATCACCTCCTTTCTTCTGAGCTAGAGGAGGAGCCATCCGTCCACCACCCACCGCCGAGGTCTGTTTATTGCGAGCGTTAGTTGCTCTTGTATTGGGTCTTACATTCCTGATATTCTCAGGTGCAATATCCTCCTCTAGTGAAGACATGGATGAGGCGGAGATTGACATAGATGAGGCCTGGTGTTTTTTCTTAGGGAAAGAAGTACCTCGCCAGCGGAAAACCTGGCCATTTTTGTAGTCTGTAACATCTCGTTGATATTTTTTCGTCTTGGTGTTCAGAATCTCTTTTTCCCATTTAGAGAATTCCTTGTCAAGTGAATCATTGTATTTAGCCAGTTCATCAGGGGTGAGTTCTGAGTTTAGATTGGCCTGAGCGTCCGCAATTTCACTCTCCAGATCACTAATGGATTTTTCATTCAGCTCGATCAAGAGCTGCATGAAAATCCTGGAGCAATTAGACGCGGCCTCCTCCCACTTTGTTTTAACCGTCTCATCTGAGACAACAAAAGAGGGGAAAACTCTGACTCTTAATCCCCTGGGAACTAGTCCCCTGTCTATGTATCTTTTCATGAAAGCTACGTTCCACCATAATCTTGTCTTTCTATTAAGCATGGTTTTCAGACTGTTCATGCGGTCTAAGGTAGACCTAGAACTCGTGGTAGGTAACTCCTCCCCTCCAGCTTCAAAAACTCTGTCCAGTTGGGTTTCCCACGTTTTTCGCGGGCTTTATAATCCATGGAAACCTGAAAAAGGCCTGTGATAAACCACAGAATAACTATGATATATAGCATAAGGAACCACAGATAAGTTATAGGCAACAACTCAAAGCTAATGCATTCAAAACAAAAGAGTCTTTATATTTACCAAAGTATGAAAATACCCAAAAGACACCGTGGTACAAATGTATAAAACATTTTATTTATTATTAATGCATAGGGTATACATAACAATGATTTCAAGAAAAACCGGAATGAGTGAGTGAAGGAAAGGAGGGGAAGAACCCCACGTGACCCAGGATGGAAATCAGCTCTCACATAGGACCTGCAGTAATGTTTATAATACTAAAAGGTACCCTCATGCAAGTGTAAGAGGATGCTAACACAATAAACCAAGGTCTACTGTCCAGCAAAACGGTAACCTCATGCGAGTGCAAAAGATGCCAACACAATAGGAACCAAGTCTACTGCCCAGCAAGGTAGAAGGGGCTTACCTAACAAGCAGATCGCCAATACGTCCTGGTGTACACGTGGGGACCGGCGTCCCAACACGTGTTTCGTCTAGTGCTTCGTCGGGGGACGATAGATAAAAGTGCTTGGTGTGAGGTTTAAAAAGGGAACCTAATTGTCATAGTCACGCCTCTATACCCACGTGTCCAGGTGTGACTCACCGCTACGGACCGCACCGCGGCTCAATGTCGGCAGCGAAGAACCGGCGGAAGCAAGACTTCCGGTGACGTCACCAGTACTTCCGGTTCCTCGCTGCAGCGAGCGTTGCCACGGACGCGGACGCGAACCAAGAGGCGGGTATCACATCAGGGCTACGTCAGATGCACCTCCCATCCATGAGATGGCAAGTCCAGCTCCGTCAGTCCAGTTAAACGCGATGCAGCTTCAAAGTATACATATACCATAAATGCTTAGCTTTAGTTTTCAGAAAACACCCCTCTCGATTCTCTTTACCCCCCCCCCTCCC
The DNA here is from genome assembly GCF_048569485.1 of Anomaloglossus baeobatrachus. Taxonomy (NCBI): domain Eukaryota; kingdom Metazoa; phylum Chordata; class Amphibia; order Anura; family Aromobatidae; genus Anomaloglossus; species Anomaloglossus baeobatrachus. The sequence continues at coordinate 261,217,416 of NC_134359.1, forward strand.
CAGATTCTGTCATCAGTTTTCCTGATTCAGCTTGGTCTGGAAGGAATGGAGGCCTACATGTCTTATTAATGAGCTTGGGAGGCTCCGGAGTTATGGAGGAAATAGACATGGATTGTTTATGATTGTGTCTATGTTGATATTGTTATATGCATACCTATATCTATGTCTATATATTATATACTCCTGCAGACGTCTGCTCTTCTGTCCTTTAAATATCTTTTTCATTCTATATTCCTTCCTTTTCTTCCATATTTTCAAAACCGCCATAAGCGGACATTTAATGTTGTAAACTACAGCTAAGCATTTATGGTATATGTATACTTTGGCATCTTTTGCACTCGCATGAGGTTACCGTTTTGCTGGACAGTAGACCTTGGTTTATTGTGTTAGCATCCTCTTACACTTGCATGAGGGTACCTTTTAGTATTATAAACATTACTGCAGGTCCTATGTGAGATCTGATTTCCATCCTGGGTCACGTGGGGCTCTTCCCCTCCTTTCCTTCACTCACTCATTCCGGTTTTTCTTGAAATCATTGTTATGTATACCCTATGCATTAATAATAAATAAAATGTTTTATACATTTGTACCACGGTGTCTTTTGGGTATTTTCATACTTTGGTAAATATAAAGACTCTTTTGTTTTGAATGCATTATCTTTGAGTTGTTGCCTATAACTTATCTGTGGTTCCTTATGCTATATATCATAGTTATTCTGTGGTTTATCACAGGCCTTTTTCAGGTTTCCATGGATTATAAAGCCCGCGAAAAAACGTGGGAAACCCAACTGGACAGAGTTTTTGAAGCTGGAGGGGAGGAGTTACCTACCACGAGTTCTAGGTCTACCTTAGACCGCATGAACAGTCTGAAAACCATGCTTAATAGAAAGACAAGATTATGGTGGAACGTAGCTTTCATGAAAAGATACATAGACAGGGGACTAGTTCCCAGGGGATTAAGAGTCAGAGTTTTCCCCTCTTTTGTTGTCTCAGATGAGACGGTTAAAACAAAGTGGGAGGAGGCCACGTCTAATTGCTCCAGGATTTTCATGCAGCTCTTGATCGAGCTGAATGAAAAATCCATTAGTTATCTGGAGAGTGAAATTGCAGACGCTCAGACCAATCTAAACTCTGAACTCACCCCTGATGAACTGGCTAAATACAATGATTCACTTGACAAGGAATTCTCTAAATGGGAAAAAGAGATTCTGAACACCAAGACGAAAAAATATCAATGAGATGTTACAGACTACAAAAATGGCCAGGTTTTCCGCTGGCGAGGTACTTCTTTCCCTAAGAAAAAACACCAGGCCTCATCTATGTCAATCTCCGCCTCATTCATGTCTTCACTAGAGGAGGATATTGCACCTGAGAATATCAGGAATGTAAGACCCAATACAAGAGCAACTAACGCTCGCAATAAACAGACCTCGGCGGTGGGTGGTGGACGGATGGCTCCTCCTCTAGCTCAGAAGAAAGGAGGTGATGGACATATGGAGGTAATTAATTTATCCAAACATGTCCTCACCCCTACGCAGACTGAGGTGTTGAAGTTGGGGTTGTCCTTTGTGCCCCAAACTAACTTCAATCTCTTTTTAGTGATCAAAGACCTCCATCTGTTTTTGCGGAAGCTGGTACTACACAAATTACACTCTAAGAAAGCTACAGGAGAATCTAGTACTTCCATCCGTGAACAGGAGGCTATAGCTGCGCTTGAGGAGCTGGAGGAGGAGTCTGCCCACCACCAACCAGGTAATTTTCCACGCCATACCATGCCAAGATCCACCACGTTTCCGCCTTTGTCATTATGCCCCTCGATTCAGATTTTTTGTGAGTTGGTGTCAAGAGATATTCAGCAACTCCCACGGAGAGGGGGTAAAAATAATCTCACCAGACAACAACAGGTGGCGCTGCGGGAGATTGAATCGCTTGACGGGGGTAGTGATTAAACCTGCTGACAAAGGCGGGAACGTGGTGATATGGCCAGTGGAGTTATATGAGAGGGAGGCATGGCGTCAATTGAGGGATCGTGAGGCGTATGAACCTCTCCACCACAACCCAGTACGCAGTTTCACCAATGACCTGGAGATGATATTATTGAGGGCATTTGAGGAGGGGATTATTCCTAAAAAAATCTATGAAGGCCTCTTAGTAAAAACACCTGTGGTTCCAACCTTTTACCTCCTCCCCAAGATCCATAAAAACCCTAAGACACCTCCCGGGCGTCCCATTGTCTCTGGCATGGGAGGGCTTTGTGACATCACATGTAAATTCATTGAACACTATTTGCATCCCTTGGTGGAGACGTTGCCCTCCCATGTTAGAGACACTGCTGACGTCTTGAGGAGATTGGAGGGTCTTATCTTGGAGGAGGAGGCTATATTGGTAACGATGGATGTTGAGGCCTTGTATTCCAGTATTCGTCACCGAGATGGTCTTGCCGCCGTGCAATTCTATTTAGATTCGAGTAGTCTCGATGGGTCCTTGTCCGATCTTATTATGGAGTTGTTGGAGTTTGTGTTGACGCACAACTTCTTTGTGTTTCGGGACCGGTTCTTCCTCCAGCGGCGCGGCACTGCGATGGGGGCGGCCTGCGCGCCGTCTTACGCAAACCTCTTTCTCGGTTTTTGGGAGAGGGAGGTTTTCGGGGACGGCGTGCCGGCGAGCTCCCATGCGCAGTGCTGGCTGCGCTATATTGACGACATTCTGGTCGTCTGGGGGGGAACCGGTTCTGAGCTGGAGGACTTTGTGCGTCGACTCAACTCCAACATATATGACATCTATTTGACCCATCAGGTCGGACCAAGGACCATCGAATTTTTGGATGTTCGAATCTCGGTAGAATCTAACGGGGCAGTATCCACTACCATCTTTCGGAAAACTACCTCGGTTAATTCCCTCCTCCATGCCACCTCAGGTCATCCCAGGTCAACTGTGAACGCAATTCCAACTGGCCAGTTTTTGCGATTACGCAGACTGTGCTCTTCGGATGATGCTTTTGAATCCGAATCAGGAGATATGAGGGAGAGGTTCATGAATAGGGGCTATAGTAGGAGATCCATCAAAAAGGGATACCAGCGTGCCAAACACTCCCAGCGGGATCAGCTCCTGTCGGGGAATGTAACGTTGAAGTCAACATCTAGCCCTGTGGCGAGATTTATTTCCACCTATTGTCGTCAGTGGGAGCAAATTAGAGGCGTATTAAACAAACATTGGGCCATTCTTCAAACTGAGCCCTCCCGTCGGGGATATTTGCCGGAACGCCCCTTGATGACAGCAAGGAGGGGTAGGAGTCTCAGAGATGCATTGGTGCATAGCCACTATGTCGTCAAGGGAACCCCCCTCTTTGGATGTGGTCCCCAACGCGTTGGCTGCTACCCGTGTGGTAGCTGTCGTGGCTGCCAGAATATCATTCGGGCCACGACTTTTTGCTCAGCAGATGGAAAGAGGGAGTTTTCCATTCGTGCATATATCTCTTGCAGCACATCTGGCGTAATTTATTACGCCACGTGTGGCTGTAACAAGATATATGTCGGATTGACCTCCCGTGAGCTCCGAATCCGCACAAGGGAGCACGTGCGGGACATTTTGGCGGCCAAAGAAGTCACCAACCCCGAATCCCTAAAAACGATACCCAGACACTTCAGGGAGGTTCACAAGTGTGACCCTACATCCTTGCAGGTCCGGGGTATCGATAGGGTACATCTCGGAATTCGGGGGGGTGACCTCAAAAAATGTTTGGCACAGGTGGAGTGCCGCTGGATTTTTGTTTTGGGCACTCAGGCACCACACGGGCTTAATGAACGGCTCTCTTTTGCCCCGTTTTTATAACTCTTCAATTTTCATTGTTTTAATCCTTTTTGAAACATGGTGTCTTTAGTGAATCCTATTGGGAAAAAGGATTTTTTTCTGAATGGATTCTAGTCTATTTAATATTGGTGGGTCTTTATGGTGGTCTTATCCACCATGAAGACGTAACAAAGAATTGAAAGTTATGCGCTGCCTCTTGTATATAATAATATTCATGTTCATGCTGTGTGCCTTTGGTTACCCTAATATGACTCTTTTAACAGTGTGTCTTTTATTTTTTGTTTAGCTTAAAAGGACCTTCTTCTTGTCAGAAAACACCCCTCTCGATTCTCCTCACCCCCCCCCCCCTCCCCAGATTCCGTCATCAGTTTTCCTGATTCAGCTTGGTCTGGAAGGAATGGAGGCCTACATGTCTTATTAATGAGCTTGGGAGGCTCCGGAGTTATGGAGGAAATAGACATGGATTGTTTATGATTCTGTCTATGTTGATATTGTTATATGCATACCTATATCTATGTCTATATATTATATACTCCTGCAGACGTCTGCTCTTCTGTCCTTTAAATATCTTTTTCATTCTATATTCCTTCCTTTTCTTCCATATTTTCAAAACCGCCATAAGCGGACATTTAATGTTGTAAACTACAGCTAAGCATTTATGGTATATGTATACTTTGAAGCTGCATCGCGTTTAACTGGACTGACGGAGCTGGACTTGCCATCTCATGGATGGGAGGTGCATCTGACGTAGCCCTGATGTGATACCCGCCTCTTGGTTCGCGTCCGCGTCCGTGGCAACGCTCGCTGCAGCGAGGAACCGGAAGTACTGGTGACGTCACCGGAAGTCTTGCTTCCGCCGGTTCTTCGCTGCCGACATTGAGCCGCGGTGCGGTCCGTAGCGGTGAGTCACACCTGGACACGTGGGTATAGAGGCGTGACTATGACAATTAGGTTCCCTTTTTAAACCTCACACCAAGCACTTTTATCTATCGTCCCCCGACGAAGCACTAGACGAAACACGTGTTGGGACGCCGGTCCCCACGTGTACACCAGGACGTATTGGCGATCTGCTTGTTAGGTAAGCCCCTTCTACCTTGCTGAGCAGTAGACTTGGTTCCTATTGTGTTGGCATCTTTTGCACTCGCATGAGGTTACCGTTTTGCTGGACAGTAGACCTTGGTTTATTGTGTTAGCATCCTCTTACACTTGCATGAGGGTACCTTTTAGTATTATAAACATTACTGCAGGTCCTATGTGAGATCTGATTTCCATCCTGGGTCACGTGGGGTTCTTCCCCTCCTTTCCTTCACTCACTCATTCCGGTTTTTCTTGAAATCATTGTTATGTATACCCTATGCATTAATAATAAATAAAATGTTTTATACATTTGTACCACGGTGTCTTTTGGGTATTTTCATACTTTGGTAAATATAAAGACTCTTTTGTTTTGAATGCATTATCTTTGAGTTGTTGCCTATAACTTATCTGTGGTTCCTTATGCTATATATCATTATTGGGTCTGTGTAGTACTTCATCTCTCCATGTGGAGGTGCTGCAGAGAAATTGAACACTTGCTGATTGTTGGAGGTTCCCAATTGCGTGCACATAGAGCCCTTTCTACCAACAAAGGGATTGCCTAAATCATGTAACGCAAATGTAGCATAGAAAACCCTGATGCCCCCACATTCTTTACTGTAGTATATCAGTACTCTTATGTTCGAGGGGCGAGCACTGTATTAGTGAGTACACTAGACCAAAGGTACCGTTCATCTGTCTGGATGAGTGACCTGGACTGAGTGCTGAGTTTTCATTACTGCCATTGGAGGTTTCAGCAGGTGCACACACTGGCAAGCAGCCAGCCGAGGGCAGCCTCAGGGGATCTACGGTACCTCGGCAGCTGGCGCCACGGATACAATACAGTCTCTGGTTGTAGCAACTGCAGCAGTAGGTGGAGTCATGGATTCATCCAGTATGGATGGATGGACGGATAGTAGGCAACCGACATAGATACTTGCGGCAGCGGGTATCATATCAGCCGGCCAACGTAGATGGTTGTAGAAGTAGCAATAGATTAGAAGTGCAGTGAAACATAGATAAATAGCACAATAACAGCAGCAGTGACAGCAGCACTAAGGACCTGAGAACTAGCAATGTAACTAATTAATTGCCCAGGCACCTCCCTTAAAGAGAAGGTGCCTTAAATACCTGAAACCTCCCAGCTGACCTGAGAGGCACTTCCTAGGTCAGGGTGCATTGGCACTTTAAGAAAAGGGGGGTATGGGTATTCTCAGGAGTCCTGTGAGGTATGTGCAGTCCCCGGGAGACAGCAGCATGATCCGAGAACGAGGCAGACATTGCAGGACAACCAGGCAGGTGAAAGAACCGACGTTCCTGCTGGGAGAGGGGAGCAGGTCAGTGCAGGGAGGCTGGTATGAGCGTTACAAGTACTACGGAGATGAGCGGTCGGAACATGCTGCCCACCTCCTTCCTTCCTCCTTTTCCGGTGGACGGAGGTAAGGTGATGGTTGGCGCTACTGCAGTGTCACACACAGCGATGTGTGGTGTCGCAGAAGCGGCAAACTACATCGCTACTGTGCAGAAAACGATATTTGGTGTTTGAACGAGCTCTCCATGGCCACCGATTTTTCCCTCTTTTGTGATCGTTTACGGTTGCTCAGAGGTGTCACACGCTGCGATGTCGCTAACGAGGCTGGATGTGCGGCACTACCACTGTGACCCTGACGATATCTCGTTATCGATATCGCAGCGTGTAAAGCCCCCTTATCAGGGGTGGACATATCATAGGTGCATCCTGTGCAGCCGCACAATGGGCCGATTTCTGCCTTCAAAGTAGGTGGAACTGGGCTTTTTGATGACCATTGGGCTGCAAAGGGTCCCTATATTGTTCTTGCACTCTTTATCCGCCAGTGAACACTATGTAACATAAATTACTTTTTCCTACTGTGAATTACGTATATAACCTCTCCTTTCCATCACTTAACATAGATACCACTGCTAAACGTCTTGTGTCATCCACCCCCAGACCAGAGTACGCCCAACTTAAAGTGATAGTATATTACTATGATGTGCCATTACTGTATGATGGCTGAGGGTCTGACTTCTGGAACCTCCACCCATCGTAAATGTAGCACCTTATTTTTAATTTTTCACTGCACTGCCCCAGGTAGTCACATGTTGACTGTTGTCTTCCTCTTATTGCCTTATTAATTAGATTTCTTTGACAATATATAAGGTGGAGGATCTCTTTATTCCTGTATGATGTTACCTATCGTGTGATGAGCTATCGTGGTTATCAAAGTAACGGAGATACTGATCTGCCCATGTAATGGAAACATACCGTGGTTCTGAGAAACACTTGTGACATTATCAAGCTGGCAGGCTGTGAACCACAGTGACAGTCATGCCGAATAATTCAGCGTATACCCACGGGCTTCTGGTGAGCCCCTATTACAGATTCCGAAATTGAAGCAATAAATATTTTGATTCTCAGTCCCTTATTCAGTCCCCATATTCCACAATCTAAGAAAAAGACTGATGGCACATCCTACCTTTCTAATGGGAACAAGTGCAAACTGAACAGGAAACATAGTAATAAAAAGGAGACAGTTGCATGCTGTAGTGCTGAGATATGTGGAACAATGAATATGAGAATATAGCCATGCATCACTGCTATGAAAAACATGTACAAATTGAGCTACTGTAATTAGCACAGAAAAATGGCCAGTTTTATGTGAGCCCAACAGCCAACGGCAAGGCGACCTCTTTTTGTTGGGTCCTTATCAAACTAATGCATTTATTTGAGTTAAAAAACCTCCTATTTATGGGCGGACAAGAACCTGCAAATGGAGAATTAAAATAGCCTAAAGCCTGCTTTACATGAGTCGAGCTATCGTGCGATAGCACGAGCGATCGTACCTGCCCCCGTCGTTTTTGGGTCACGGGCAAATCGCTGCCCGTGGCGCACAAACTCGTTTAACCCCCGTCACACGCACTTACCTTCCGGACGACCTCGCTGTGGGCGACGAACGTCCACTTCCTGAAGTGGGAGGGACGTTCGGGTCACAGCGACGTCACACGGCAGGCGGCCAATAGAACCGGAGGGGCGGAGATGAGCGGGATGTAAACATCCCACCCACCTCCTTCCTTCCATTAAGCCGACGGGTGCTGTGGGACGCAGGTAAGCTGTGTTCATCGTTCCCGTGGTGTCACACGGAGCAAGGTGTGATGCCACGGAAACGATGAACAACCTGCACCCATGAAAATAAACAATATTATGAAAGTTAACGACGAGTACGTGACTCACAATTTGTGAGCGATACTGCGCCGCTCGGAGGTGTCACACGAGACGACGTCGTGCGCTATGCCGGATGTGCGTCACGAAAACCGTGACCCCGACGACATATCGCACGATATATCGTCTCATGTAAAACCTGCATAGAGCTGTAGAGCACGAGTGCCCAATCAGAAGGCATGACCCTGTAATTTAAGCAAAAGACTGATGGCACACCCTACCATTCTAATGTGAACAGGTGCAAACTGAACATGAAACATAGTGACAAAAAGGAGACAGTTGCACTTTGTAGTGCTAAGATATGTGGAACAATGAGTATGGGAATATAGACCTACATTACTGTTATGAAAAACATGTAAAAATTGAGATACTTAGCACACAAAAATGGCCAGTTTTATGTGAACCCAACAGCCAACGGCAAGGCAACCTCCTTTTGTTGGGTCTTTATCAAACTTAATGCCTCTCTTTGGGTTAAAAAACCTCCAATTTATGGGCGGACAGGAACCTGCTAATGGAGAATAAAAATCGCCTGAGGCTGAAGAGCAGGAGAGTTCAATTAATCCTATAATCTAATAAGACTGATGGCAAATCTTACCAAATTCCGCAGACTTCCTAAAGTGCTGATATGGGATTGTGGACTGAAAGAATAAAATTATATGACTTCACAGAACCTATTCAACAGTTTCCTGCTGTCATTGTCAAGACTGATGTATCCTCCAGCAGGTAACCAACAAGCACAATGACGCGTCGTCGATGGTTATTTGGGGATTAGACCTTTCTCTAAGGTTATTCTTGCATGCCAAAAACACGTGTAAAACTTTGTTCTTTTCAAATTTCCCTTCCGAGGAGGACTCACCTTTTTTTGCGAGTGCCCTTTTCATTTTAACTGTTTGAAACCTTAAAGCATGAAAATAGAGATTGTAAAAATGTCCTTAATGATGAAGAAGATTTATATCCCTCTCTTTTCAGAACGTTTATGGGCAGAGCGCTTTCAGGAATGGTGGAAAGAATGCAGGCGGACACCAGCAACAGTCCAAGGAGAATTTTACTCTCATGGAGGCAGCGAGCTTGATGGTTACAGTCACTTTAAGAGGTGTGAGGCTTGAACAAAAGTATATAGCTGGTAATTGCAACACTTTGCTGGCACGTACTACAGTCTGATGGCAATCTCCTTCACTCTGGGACAGTTTCTGTATCTCTCACTATGCAAAGCAGCATCCACAAGTGCTTCTCATGGACTCATGTTATGGTTACCCCTCTTGGCAGCAATACTCTCGGCTAAAGGCCGCTTGACACGCTGTAACATCGCTCACGTGATCTCGTTGGGGTCACGGAATTTGTGACGCACATCCGGGCCGCTTTAGCGATGTCGTTTCGTGTGACACCTATGAGCGTTCAAATTCGCTAAATCGGTGACATGCCCCCCTAGTCTCGATTATCGCTGCTGCTGCAGCTAGCGATGTAGTTCCTCGTCGCTATGTGTGACGCCGCAGGAACGAGGAACCTCACCTTACCTGCGGCCGCCCGCAATGAGGAAGGAAGGAGGTGGGCGGGATGTTACGTCCCGCTCATCTCCGCCCCTCCGCTTCTATTGGGCGGCGGTTCAGTGACGCTGCTGTGACGTCGCTGTGACGCTAAACGAACCGCCCCCTTAGAAAGGAGGCGGTTCGCCGGTCACAGAGACATCGCTAGGCAGGTAAGTAGTGTGACGGGTCCGCGCGGTGTTGTGCACCACGGGCAGCGATTTGCCCGTGTCGCACAACCGATGTGGGCGGGTACGCACGCTAGCGATATCGGTCACAATATCGCAGCGTGTAAAGCGGCCTTTACTCTTTTTAGGTAATTTGCAAACTATTGAAGCCTACAGTTACTGCCTCACAGGTCCTCACGCACCGACACTAGTCTGGTGGTCCTGATCTGGCTATCTTCTTCATAGGAATAAGCCTCTATGCTCCCCTTTGCTCTTATACTAGGTATTTTTTTCCTTGATCGCTGATGCACTCTTGACTCACAGAAATAAGCCTTTATATTTCCTTCTCTGGTGGTGATCAGTGTACTTTTATTTAAGTGTGCAGGTTTCTTCCTTTTGGAACATACTACACCAACTACAGTATAAGCTGGAGCTTGTCACATATTCCCTGGGACAGCATACAATCTGGAAAGTGTTACTCACCCCTACTTTTTAGCTAGCTATAATGCAGACATTCTCATCAATCCCTTTCTCAGCTTCTCTTCCTCCCTAAGCATACCAATTGGAAATTGTTACTCACCCCTACTTTTTAGCTAGCTATATAGCAGATATTCTCATCAAGCCCTTTCTCAGCTTCTCTTCCTCCCTAAGCATACCAATTGGAAAGTGTTACTCACCCCTACTTTTTAGCTAGCTATAAAGCACACATTCTCATCAAGTCCTTTCTCAGCTTCTCTTCCTCCCTAGGGTGGCGTACCAATTGGGAAGTGTTACTCACCCCTACTTTTTAGCTAGCTATATAGCAGACATTCTCATCAAGTCCTTTCTCAGCTTCTCTTCCTCCCTAGGGTGGCATACCAATTGGAAAGTGTTACTCACCAAAACTTTTTAGCTAGCTATATAGCAGATATTCTCATCAAGCCCTTTCTCAGCTTCTCTTCCTCCCTAAGCATACCAATTGGAAAGTGTTACTCACCCCTACTTTTTAGCTAGCTATAAAGCACACATTCTCATCAAGTCCTTTCTCAGCTTCTCTTCCTCCCTAGGGTGGCGTACCAATTGGGAAGTGTTACTCACCCCTACTTTTTAGCTAGCTACATAGCAGACATTGTCATCAAGCCCTTTCTCAGCTTCTCTTCCTCCCTAGGGTGGCATACCAATTGGAAAGTGTTACTCACCCCTACATTTTAGCTAGCTATATAGCAGACATTCTCATCAAGCTCTTTCTCAGATTCTCTTCCACCTTTCTTGTTCTGCTTGGCTGCTAGTCTGCATGCGTCTCCTCTCTATAGGGAGTGTGGAAACGCATGCTAATACTAAGTCCAAACTCCCCATGGCTCTGCATTCAGCATTTCCTCAGAACTTTTACTTATTGACGTCCTGTCTAGACATTTAGACCCAGAGTGTTTTTCCAATATAATATATTGGCTCACACATCACCAATCTCATGAACCACACTTGCTGCTCTTCACTAAAATTGACACACATTCAATTCTCAAGCCAATTAATAAGCGTCATATTTGGCATTTCCCCATTAATACAGCACGTTACGCAACAAGATGGTATCTCAACCCCCAACGGGTTGAATGGTCGACAAACCACTATAGCAAACTGCAAAGTTTTGCAATCCTGAATAGTTCAGCATGTAACATCAGATCCTAAATGGTAACAGTCCTTAAAAGAGTATTTTCAATTTTGTAAGTTATTTCCTATCTGTGGTGCAGGGGATAACCTTATGGTCTTTGGGAGTCCCCCACTGATATTGGGAACCAGGGCTCTGAAGAACCTCATGTGTATTGAGTGGTGGTCAATCATGCGCACTTTTAGCTTTAGCAGACCCATAGAGAATGAATGGAGTGGCAGTGCAAATGATTCACCACTGCTCCATGCACACAGACTCTTTAGAACTACAGTATGGTTTTTGGGATTGGTGGGGGTCCCATGGGCCAGATCCCCAGCAATTGAGAAGTTATCCCCTATCCTATTGATAAGAGAAAACGTCCAAACGTGAGAATATCACTTTAATACTTGTGAGGAAGAGGCAGAGGGTAAAGGCTCTTCTTGTCCGATATATAAATGATTCTTGGGCTACCCAAGACATTGCGAATGTTCCAAGTTAGGGTATGTGCACATTCATCGTATACGCAGTTTAGTATCTTTGCGGACAATCCATTGTGTATTTCAGGACCAGCATCATAGATTTTACAAAATTTTATCGAGAAAATCCGTGAACGACGCGGTGGATTAGAAATCTGTAATGTATCAGTGGATTTCTAACTTGGTACAAATCCTTTACCTTCTTCTGCCCATTAGCACTGATTAGTGGTAAGACATTAACATTATAGATGACTACGATGAAGACAATTACTCAGTAATTTCATGTGAATTTGCAATGTAGCTTCCTTCATAGGAAAAATAATCGCGGGGACAATCCACACTGCTAGCGGCAACTTCGTCATTGACCATGTCATCACTAAAACTAAGGAAACTGCTGAAGAACACGGGATAAAGTCCATTTAAATATATTTGTTTCTCCACCAGTGGATCAGACCAGGACGGGGAGTTACAGGTATCGGGGGTCAAGAGGATTTTTTCCTTGGAGAGTGGAGATTCCAGTTTCACCGGGGATACAGCTTCTTTCTGAACATATAATACAGTAGAACTGAAGTCTATGTCTTGCGGGAAGGTGTGTTGTCTTCCTTTTTTCTTTTCTTTGCAAATATTTGGATGTTTAGTCCAATCCTGAGTAACAAAAACATATTAGTTTGAACACTTAGTGGTGTTGGACTTTATTGGGGACCGTCAGCTACGTGCACGAACCAAGGACCGATAATGGGATTCCTAGTTATAAGAATCCCTACTCAGTTTAGAAGAAAGCTTTTAGATTAATTGGTGGTTCGGTAAATTTTTGTACAGATAACAAACCAATAGACAACGATTTAATTCCCTCACAAATGGGTATTAGTAAATTGTTAGTGCATAGTGTATAGTGTGGTATACAGTGTGTCCACCCATATCCTGTCCACAGCCATTAACTTGAGAACGGCGGCAGCTATAGGCATAGAAGTGGTGTCTAGGTACAGTAAAGTAGCCATGTGCTACGCAATGAAACCACCTATAGCGCCACCTGGTGGAAAACAACGGAGTTAGCATTTTTATCTCGAAAACGGAACGAGATAGAGAAAAAAAGTGAATTACAAAGTTGTAGGGCATCATCAATTCAATACGAATCAACACCTTGCATACAGAGATGCTATGATTAGAATGTGTAAAACTCACAAGGCTGCGGACGTGAAGCAATACCTCATGGAGACCTTCCTACAAGTCATTGGGTATGGTGGCTGTGTGGAGTGGCCTCCACGCTCACCTGACCTGACCCCATTGGACTTCTTTTTGTGAGGTCACATCAAACAGCAGGTGTATGCGACCCCTCCACCAACATTTCACGACCTGCGGCGATGTATCACAGATGCTTGTGCAAATGTGTCACCTACCATATTGCACAACATGGAGCAAGATACAGTATGCTGTGCAGAGTCCAAATGTGCATTGCAGCTGACGGGGGCCACTTTGAGCATCAAAGTTAAATGAGCGCCATATGCATGTCCAGTATTCAATGCTTTGGGGGGTCATGGGTTTCATATCATAGCATTTCTGTATGCAAGGTGTCTATTCGTATTTAATTGATGATGCCCTACAATTTTTTAATTCACTTCTTTTCTCTATCTCATTCTGTTTTCGAGATAAAAATGCTAACTCCGTTGTTTTCCACCAGGTGGCGCTATAGGTGGTTTCATTGCGTAGCACATGGCTACTTTACTATACCTAGACACCACTTCTATTCCTAGAGCTGCCGCCGTTCTCAAGTTAATGGCGGTGGACAGGATATGGGTGGACACACTGTATAAATGTAAAGCACTCCATTCCTTTCAAGAAGACCTGTCACTTACTCACATAATTGAATCAAATACTTTGTAAAATACTAAGACCGCCATGATTCTCCCTCCTTTTTCCATTTTTGTGCTGCATCCCTCTATTGCAAAGATGCTCATATCTCTTGCTATTAAAGGGAACCTGTCACCAGATTTGGGGACTATAAGCTGCGGCCACCACCAGTGACCCCTTATATACAGCATTCTAACATGCTGTATATAAGAGCCCAGGCTACTCTGTATAACATAAAAAACACTTTTATAATACTCACCTAGGGGGCGGTCCGGTCCGATGGGTGTCGCTGCTCTCTGTCCAGTGCCTCCTCTCTGCTGCAATCTCCGTCCTGTTTCTACCCAGCCCAGTGTGGATGACGCATCTATGTCTTCTACACCGGCCAGCATTGCGATCCTGCGCAAGCGCGAGGAAAGGTTAAAGACCGCCCGCGCATGCGCACTACAATACGTTGATCTGCCCTCAGCAGGGCAGATCACAGTGTGCCTGTGCAGGATTGCAATGCTGGCCGGTGTAGAAGACGTAGATTGCGTTTTCCATATTGGGCGGGAGAGAAGAGGGATAGTGATTGCCGCAGAGAGGAGGAGCCGGACCGGGGACCAGCAACACCCATTGGACCGGTCCGCCCTCTAGATGAGTATTATAAAAGTGTTTTTTATGTTCTACACAGCGGCCTGGGCTCTTATATACAGCATTCTGGAATGCTGTATACAAGAACTCACTGGTGGTGGCCACAGCTTATAGGCCCCAAATCTGGTGAAGAGGTTCCCTTTAAAGTAAAAAAAATTGCAATTAACACTTTTTCACCGAAGCTTGTGTCACCAATATCATAACTGCTGTGAAGCCCTAGGCTTAAAGGGAACCTGTCACCTACTCACCTGCAGTCTGGTCTGATGGGCATCGCTGGTCTTGATCCGGCACCTCCTCTATCCTTGTGATCGCTATTCTCCTTCCCAGCTCCGTGTGGATGATGCATCCTATGTCATCCACACAATGTCCTCCATCACGCTCCTGCGCACGCACATTTCTCACATTTTGTCCTATTGAAGGTAGATCAAAGTAGTGTAGTGCGCATGCACAATCGTTGTTTCACCTTTCTCCGCACCTGTGCATTACAGTGATTTCCTCTGCCCGTAGCAGGGCAGGGAGAAGTGCGCATGCGCAGGACAATGGAGGACACTGTGTGGATAATGTAGAATGTGTCATCCACACAACACAGGGAAAAAGGACGGTGATCGCAAGGATAGAGGAGGCGTCGAGTCAAGACCAGCGACGCTTATCGGATCGGACCGCCCCACAAGTGAGTAACTGACAGATTCCCTTTAAAAGGTTTGTCCTAGGAGGGACATTTGTGGCATATTTATAGGATACGCCATAAATGTCTGCAAGATGGGACATGCATCAACACTATATAGTCAAAACTATTAGGACCCCTACACATTACACCCACAGGAGCATTATGACCTCACATTTTACATCCATTATTATGGAGTTGGCCCTTTTGCAGATATAACAGCTTCAATTTTTCTGGGGCTGAATTCTAGCTCATCTCAAAGCTGTTGGATGGGGTTGAGGTCGGGGTTCATGTTCTTCTACACCATGCTACCGAACTATTGTCTTTATGGACTTAGTTATGTGATTGTCTGCAGCGGTGATGTGATCTATCAATGTGATGTCACCACTGTAGACAAAACAAAGAGACTGGAGCAGTGGCGGAGAGGTGGTGTTAGGCTGGGGCCACAAATGCATATGGCATACTATGCGAGAGCATTGGATGCGATATGCTAATGGCCCTCGTCTCAGGCTCTGCTGTGAGCGTGAGCTGAGAGTCATGTGACGGTGATCCAATACTGCAATCGGATTACAGCTGTGGTGGAGAGGGAGGGACTAATCTTCCCATCTCCTCCATTTGTCAGCTGATTAGATAATCGCACTGCACTCTGGTGTCATTTGAGTGCAGTGCGATGTTTCACTCGCACCCATAGACTTGTATGGGTGCGAGTGATCCGAGACTTTCTGACACTAGCAGCATGCTGAAATTGTTTTCTCGGTCCGATAAGGGCTGAGAAAAAAATTGCAGATGAGAGCGGCGCCATAGAGTAACATGGCTCCGTGTAGAATGCGATTTTTTTATCGCATTCCACTCATCCGATTTTACTCGCCATGTGTCCTAGGCCTTAGAGTGGGGGAAGGTGAGTACCATCTGGCTTTGAAACCTTACATATCTGCAAGTACTCCTTTAAGATTTGCCTTCACATGAAATAAATGGTTTAGACCAACATATGAAAAATGAGAACACAATTATGCCTCCTCCACCAATGAGCTGGCAGAATGCAGGCGGGCGGGTAATGATCTATAGGCATTCACCAAATCCAGACTCATCCATCAGATGGCAGATAGAGAAGTGATCCATCACTGCACTGCTGGATTGGTAGTGTAAAGCCACCACTGGACTCTGGAGCAATGAAAATCCAGTCCAGTGGCGGCCTTACACTACCAATCCAGCACTTGGCATTGTGCTTGGTGATGTACGGCTGCATGCAGCTACTCAGCCATGGAAAACCATACTATGAAGCTCTGGGTGCAAACTTTTTGCTCTGATGTTAATACCAGAGGGAGAGTTATGTGGGCTTTACACGTTACGATCTATCGTGCGATTGCACGAGCGATCGTAACCGCCCACGTCGTTTGTGCGTCACGGGCAATTGATTGCCCGTGGCGCACAAAGTTGTTAAACCCCCGGCACACGCACTTACCTCCTGTGTGACGTCGCTGAGGACGGCGAACATCCACTTCCTGAAGAGGGAGGGATGTTCGGCGTCACAGCGACGTCACACAGCGGCCGCCCAATAGAAGCAGAGGGCGCGGAGATGAGCGGGATGTAAACATCCCGTCCACCTCCTTCCTTCCGCATAGCCGGCGGGAGCCGCGGGACGCAGGTAAGCGATGTTCATCATTCCCGGGGTGTCACACGGAGCAACGTGTGCTGCCACGGGAACGATGAACAACTGGCGCCATGTTTCATAAACAATTTTATGAAACCTAGCAACGAGTACACGAATCACGATTTGTGAGCGATACTGCGTCGCTAGGAGGTGTCACACAGGCCGACGTTGCAAGCGATGCTGGATGTGCGTCACAAAAACCGTGACCCCGACGATCTATCGCACGATAGATCATCTCGTGTAAAGCAGGCATTAGTGTTAATATAATATTACTAGCTGTACTACCAGGCTTCGCCCGGGTTACTAACTGCCGTTAACAAAATAGGATATATTAGCAAAAATGTATTCTGCACACAAACACCACAAAACAAATAGATAGAAATGTAATTATTAAAAGGCAAAAACTAAGCTAATAGAAGCATTTCACAACATATATTTCAACACCACAGCTATTCCACACAGATTTAACTAAATTGGCCAAGTAATGTGCTCCGTCTGTCTCTTTCCAGATCTGTCTCTTTCCTCGTCTGTCTCTTTCCCCGTCTGTCTCTTTCCCCGTCTGTCTCTTTCCCCGTCTGTCTCTTTCCCCGTCTGTCTCTTTCCCAGGTCTGTCTCTTTCCCAGGTCTGTCTCTTTCCCAGGTCTGTCTCTTTCCCAGGTCTGTCTCTTTCCCCGTCTGTCTCCCCGTCTCTTTGTCTGTGTCTTTTCCTGTCTGTCTCTTTCCCTGTCTGCCTGTCTCTGTCTGTCTCTTTCCTTGTCTGTCTCTATTACTTTGTCTCTTTCCCCATCTGTCTCTATCAAGGTCTGTATCTTTCCCCATCTATCTTTGTCTGTCTCTCTGGCTGTCTCCTCCTTCCCTGTCTGTCTGTCTCTGTCACTATCTGCATGTCTGTCTGTCTCTTTCCAGGTCTGTCTCTGTCTGTCTCTTTCCCCGTCTGTCTCTGTCTCTTTCACCGTTTCTCTTTGTCTGTCTCTTTTTCTCTGTCTGTCTCTCTGTCTGTCTCTGTCTATCCATCTCCCCACCGACATCTTATTACCTCACATATCAGCTTCTTATACTATGAATGTCTTTTGTTCCTATAGCAACCAATCACAGCTCCTACTAATAACCTGTAGTTCCAGGCTCCATTTACTTTAATGGAGGCATGTTTTTTGGAGAGTAACTGTAAAGCGCGGGGTTAAATTTTCCTATCAAAACATAGTCTACGACGTTCCCTGGGTCACATGTAGTGTCTGTGCAAAATTTCGTGATTGTAAATGCGATGATGCGGATACACTTTTCGTTTCACTTTTTCCCCATTATGCAGATAGGGGCAAAATTGATTGGTAAATTGGAACGCGCGGGGTTAAAATTTCGCCTCACAACATAGCCTATGACGCTCTCGGGGTCCAGAAGTGTGAGTGTGGAAAATTTTGTGGTTGTAGCTGCAACGGTGCAGATGCCAATCCCGGACATGGACACACACACACACACACACACACACACACACACACACACACACACACACACACACACACACACACACACACACACACACACACACACACACACACACACACACACACACATACACACATTCAGCTTTATATATTAGATAATTTAGTGAAATTATATTAGCAAAACTAGTACAACCTCAAGCATGACATTACCTGGAAATTTCCATTATGTATATTATATAAAGGATGAAAAAAATCAGCAGCTGTCGGAATTTTCTTCCAAAAAGAGACATTTATTCTGAAATAATAAAGAAGAGGTATATCATGTGAAATCTGTAAATAAATGGATATTATTTAGTATATTTTTATGGTCCTTGTTACTACTATACTCTCCGTTTACAGAACAAGTATCATTCATGTCTATAGGAAGAGTATAGTATTCCAGCTCAGTTCCATTCCCCTCATTTTACTATAAAGGCCGCTTTACAAGCAGCGACATCGCTAACGAGATGTCGTTGGGGTCACGTAATTCGTGACGCTCATCCGGCCTCGTTAGTGACGTCGTTGCTTGTGACACCTACGAGCGACCGCTAACGATCCGAAATACTCACCAAATCGTTGATCGTTGACACGTCGTTCATTTTCAAAATATCGTTGCTGCTTTTGGACGCAGGTTGTTCGTCGTTCCTGAGGCAGCACACATCGCTACGCGTGACACCCCGGGAACGACAAACAACAGCGTACCTGTGTCCTCCGGCAACGAGGTGGGCGCGTCGTTAATGCGGCTGCTCTCCGCCCCTCCGCTTCTATTGGTGGCCCGCTGAGTGACGCTGCTGTGACGCCGAATGAACCGCCCCCTTAAAAAGAGGTTGTTAGCCGCCTAGGAAGGTATGTGTGACGCGTACCGGCAATATTGTTCGCCACGGGCGGCGATTTGCCTGTGACGCACAAACGACGGGGACGGGTGTTTTCACTAGTGACATCGCTAGCGATGTCCCTGCTTGTAAAGCGGCCTTAACTGTTGTATAAGAAATGTATTCATTCCCATCTCCCGTTTTTCCCATGCAAAAATAAATGATTTAAAAAAAAAAAAAAAAAGATATTAAAGGGGTTATCCGGCTTATTTTGACTTTTTTTATTATTACCCTATTGGGCAACATTGGGGCAGGTAAATAGATAGTGAGCACTTACCTGCTCCGCTGTCAGCCCCTCTCCCCCGGCTCAGAGTGGTCATGTGACTGCTCCTGCCGCGATTTTGCTGCTTCCGGTCATTTCATGTCAACATGGGCAGGGCCATGTTGACATGCAAATCTGGAACAGCATGTTGCCGCCCTGCTGGGCTGTACAGTGCGATGAGCCCCGCCCCCCTTCCCTGCACCCTCCCACACATTCCCCCGCACCCTGTACTCTGCCCACAACCTCCCCCTGCACTGCTGTGAAGTCCATGACCTGGGGGCGGGGCCTGGCGGCGGCTGCTGCCTACGGTGTCAGCGCCAGCACCGGGCCCCCTGCTCATTATCGCACATTCAAATATACCAGCATCACAGATGCCGATATATTTGAAAGCGCTGATGAGAAGCAGCGCAGCGCTGCTCCTCATCACTCTCCCGCTGTCTGTGCTCTTTTCAGCACAGCGGTGACGTCACTACTGTGCTGATATGTCCAGAGCACAGACAGCACGCGAACGTGCAGGAGCGGCGGGGACCGAGGACGGGTGAGTATGTACTCCCTACATGTGTTCCCTATGGTGGTAGGGGGGGGTCGGTGCAGAGCGCCGTGTGTGCGTGCGGTGCAGAGCCATATTTGTGTGTGTGCGGTGAAGAGCCATATGTGTGTGTGTGTGCGGTGCAGAGCCATATGTGTGTGTGGTGCAGAGCCCGATGTGTGTGTGCGGTGCAGAGCCATATGTGTGTGTGGTGCAGAGCCTGATGTGTGTGTGCGGTGCAGAGCCCTATGTGTGTGTGGTGTGCAGAGCCCTATGTGTGTGTGGTGTGCAGAGCCCTATGTGTGTGTGCGGTGCAGAGCCCTATGTGTGTGTGCGGTGCAGAGCCATGTGTGTGCGGTGCAGAGCCATATGTGTGTGTGCGGTGCAGAGCCCGATGTGGGGCTGTTATTTGCAATGCTGTAGTGATAACAGGTCAGGTGCTGGGGAAGAATACTGACAGGGAATGTGTGTGCAGGGGGCGGGCAGGGGGCGCGGCTGGACACTGGGGAGGGGCTGGACACTGAGGCCGGGCGGTGCCAGCTGTGACTGGGAGGTTTAGCACAGGAAGTGGTCAAGTTTGCTAGAGCTGAATGTAAACAAAGACCTGCAGAGAATAAAGTCATAATTCAAGAGGAACAAAAGTTAGAAAACAAAAAATAACAATGTAAGGGTGTTTTATATGACAATACAGCACAGATTAGCTTAACAAAAAATTTTGAGTTTATGTCGTTCAACTCCTTTAAATAAGATAAAATATTCCATATTGGCACGTTCAAAAAAGTCTGATCAGTCAAAATATAAAATGATTTAAACAATAAGAAACACAATACAAATAAAAACAAAAAAACCCCAAAACATCACATTTGTTGTTTTTCAGTAGCCACAACTTTTCCTAAAATTGCCCAAAAACAAAGATCTTGTAAAAAACAAGCCCTCATATGGCTACATCAATGCAAAGAGAAAAGGAGCCACCTGTCATGGGTGTGTCACGAGTGACAGACAGTCATGTGGTTTCTGGCCATAGAAGGTGACAGCGTTTGTTTGCACAGAATGCTCCCTGACTTTCCATTGTTCCTGCTGTCAGTATTCATTGGTGTAGGTAGCTTTTCTATTGCATTCATCTCTCCCTTTTGGACCCAGCAAGAGCTCAACTTCCACCCAGCTGTTGCTTGTCAATATTCCCTTGGTGTTTAAATAGCCCTTCCTTTGGACTGGTGCTGATGATATTTTCAGTTATTTCAGGCCAACGTTGCAAGCAGGTGGCTTGCACTCCTCTGTGCTATTGTTGTGGAAAGCTCTGCTGAACTCTTACCTGAGTCATCTAATAATAAGTATGAAGTATGTGGTAAGAGTTCAGCAGAGCTTTTAGCAACGACGCCACAGAGGAGTGCAAGCCACCTACTTGCAACGTTGGCCTGAAATAGCTGAAAATATCATCAACACCAGTCCAAAGGAGCTGTGTGTTCCCCTTGTGTCTTCTGTAGTGTTTAGTGGGGTTGACGAAGAGCTCATACCATCCATTCCCCTATTTAGGATCCAGCACTAGGGATACCTAGGGTCAGGTATCCGGTTCGGCGCATAGGTGCGGAACCTATCAAGGGTGGTAACGGAAGCCAGGGCTCAGTGGTAGCTTTGGTCAGGGGTCACCATCTCTCCCTTCTCTAGACACAGGGTTTCCATTCCCTTCCCGTTCGCCATGTGCTTGGTAATTCCCCGTAACTAGTGTGACACCACCTATAGAAAATCTCTTTAATATACAAATATCCATCAGTACAGTGATTCATGGAGGCTGCCTAGAACCATTTTTCGTTTTTATACCTACCTTGAGGATAGGATGGAGCGTAAAGCCAGCAGCAAAAAGATGACTGTCATTGTTAGTAGGGTTACCATAGTAATGATATGATTCATATCTTGGTTTTGTTTTTCCATTTCTGAAAAATTAAGGAACAAAAATTATGCTAATAATCTAAATATTGGCAGTATAGGACAATTTGTCACTTGAGCAACTCATTGGTCTGCAGTCTCCTCACTTCCTGGTCTCTGGCAGGGCGGGCTTTCCTCCTTGAGTGACAGTTCTGTTCAGTAGCAGAGCTGTAGTATTAGCAGAACTATAAAGCTCAGCTATAACATATATAGATGTAAGGGGTTTGTTCTGAAGTCTACACTGTTATCTCTTTATTTACATATACAGTTAACAGAGCAG
The DNA here is from genome assembly GCF_048569485.1 of Anomaloglossus baeobatrachus. NCBI lineage: Eukaryota > Metazoa > Chordata > Amphibia > Anura > Aromobatidae > Anomaloglossus > Anomaloglossus baeobatrachus. Next base: position 261,239,461 of record NC_134359.1, read on the forward strand.
TTGAACAAGCACACAGCTCTGGACAGTGAGAGCCATGATTAGGAGAAATTATCTGTGAAAAGCTGATGCTGCGGACTGGTGTTTTTGCAGGATTTATAACAACTTTTTGGGAGCTTAGAGGGGTGTGAGCAGGAATATTGAGAATTATTTCCTTTTTTGGAATGTAACTGCAGTTCACTCTCACCCAGAACTTGGGGAGGCGCTAATGACTGAGTTCCATGGAAACTAGCTGCACACTATGAAAGATAAAAGCTCTCAGCAGAAGACTGACATCACATAGAATAAAAACATGTAAATTGTAAACTTGCTCTTTCGGCCATAATTGTCCTCCTTCTTCTGAGGCCTCTGTGCATGACACGTCCTACGTCATCCAAACTAGCAGGCATTGAGGTCCTGCACAGGCGCACTTTGATCTGCCCTGAGCAGGAAAGATCAAAGTATTGTAGTGTGCCTGCGCAGGACCTCAGTTTTGGCTAGTGTGGATGACGTAGGATGTTTCATGTACACGTGTCTCAGAAGAAGGAGGACAAAGATGGCCGAAAGAGGAGGCGCCATTACCGGAGAACGGAGACACCCATCTGACAAGTCTGCACCGCACCGCCCCTTAGGTGAGTATTATAAAAGTTATTTTTATGTTTATGTTCTACACAGCAGCCTGAGCTTTTATATACAGCATGTTAGAATGCTGTATATAAGAGCCCACTGGTGGTGGCCACAACTTATAGTCACCAAATCTGGCAACAGGTTCCCTTTAAGGAAGTGCGGTCTCTTTGAAAAGGTCTTGCTGAAAAGGGCATGACTAAATATGCAACATCATGTACCAAAAAATATACCATTTCTGGCATAAAGTGAGCAAGAGGTCTTACTGAAAAGGGGCATGGTCTTGCTGGAAAGAGGCATGGTCTTACTGGAAAGGGGCATGGTCTTACTGAAAAAGAGTCATGGTCTTGCTGAAAAGGGGCATGTTCTTGGTCTTGCTGAAAAGGGGCATGGTCTTGCTGAAAAAGGGGCATGGTCTTGCTGAAAAGGGGCATGGTCTTGCTGAAAAGGGGCATGGTCTTGCTGAAAAGGGGCATGGTCTTGCTGAAAAAGGGGCATGGTCTTGCTGAAAAAGGGGCATGGGCTAACTGAAAAGGGGCATGGTGTAGCGGAAAAAACGCATGGTTTTGCTGAAAAGGGGCATGTTCTTGCTGAAAAGGGGCATGGTCTTGTGTAAACGGGCACGGCTAAATATGCAACATCATGTACCCAAAAAAATACACCATTTCTGGCATAAAGTAAGAAAATTAATAGCTGGTGAAAGCTTAGACTACAGAGTTTTAAAATTAGATTTATTAATTTGAATGATCAAGTTTTAGATTTCACTGTTGTTCAAATATAAAAAAAATAAAGAATTATAATAAAAAGAAATCATATTTTTACGTTTTTATGCTCATTACCCCTTAAAAAAATAACAAGGAAAAATAAAACAATTTTCAAAAAAATAAAAGAAAAAAGTTTTCAAAAAAAAAAATGCTGCAAATTTATTATTCCTTAGTAAAACACTCTGACTTTTAAGTGGCTAAAAACCAGATAATACAATACCCGGAGCATGAATCTTCAGCTCTGAGCTCCACTCGCTCCAATGGCTTCTGTATTGCCCTTCATTGTCAGTCCTAGAACGAATCTGAATATAGTTGGAGCCTTCATCAAACTCAGATAACATAATCTCCGCGTAGGTGACAGAGATATCTTTCTTTACAGATTTCTGTAACGAGGTAAATAGATAAACTAGAATATAAATTATTACAATATTATTATATTAGTTCTCACCAAACAGCATATTATATCATTTAAATAGGTCTTTAGAACTTAGTGGGATTGACTAAGCACTCATCCTACTTCAGGGTCAGCCATGGCCAGGTATCCGGCTCGGCGCACAGGTGTGGAACCTATCTAGGGGGGTGAGGGAAACCAGGGCTCAGCAGTAGGCTTGGTCAAAGGTCACCAGCTCCCCTTCCCTAGACACAGGGTTTGCCTTCCATTTTGCCGTTCGCTTGGTACTTCTCCATACCTAGCATGATACTAGTTACCAACCACTTCTGCAGTCTATCAGAGGTGGTTGCTTTCCTAGGCAAGGAGTGTGCTCTTCCGATGTCCCAGCAGTGTCCTACCCCCCCTCTCCGAATGGGGACACTGGCACACTCACCCTCCCAGCCGCTCAGCAGTAGCTTCTGTGTCTCTGTTCCTTGCCGCCGGTTCTCAGGGCCTACCAATGCCACTTAGGTCTCCTGGGAGCATGCTTAGAGTGTGCATGCACCTATTCATAAAGGGCCAGCGCGCCCTAATCTGGAAGTGCCTCTTAGCCATAGGCTGAGAGGCACTAAGTATTTAAGGCATCCTATGGCAGGTGCCTGGGCAACGTGATCTAATCTTAGAGACACATTATTAGTTGTCAAGGACCTTACCCTTCTGCTGCAGCTGTGTTACTGTATTGCAAACACCAATCTGTATCCTAGTACCTGCTGTACCCGCTGCTGCATCTATCCATATCATCTGTGTCTGTTGTAGCTGCTGCACCCGTTGACCCCTCCATGTCTGCTGTGCCTGTCAGTAATTACCATCTCAGGTACCCCTGCCATATCAGCCAAGTCCTCCATATCTGCTGGTTCCTGCCATCCAGTCTGCATGTCATGTGCTGTCCAGATCCGCACTCATGGATTACAGCAACTGCTTGAGTGCAGTGTGTACGTGTTTTCATTCTCCCTTGTCTATGTACTTTGCCTGGGGTTTTGTTTCTGGGTTTCCAGCACGCTCCCAGTGTGGGGGGAGTAATATCAGGGTCACACTGGGGGCTCAAACCAGGCTACCATCAAGCCTACCTCTGAGATAAGGGATAGTGCAGTGTCTTGAGTCTGCAAGCGGGCCTAGGAGTCCCTGTCCTGTAACTACATAGCCCGTGATATTGCATTAGCCATGCCAAATGTGCCGCTTCCTATCAGAGACTGTCCTTATCTGTACGTCCACTGTACAGTATCAGGTCTTCCTGAGTAGCTCCTGTTGACTACTTCCAGCCAAACTGACCTCATCATCAGAGGCTCTGGTGAGTATGTAGGATTATAAGCACAGCAATCAGTGCATCCTTATGAGATTAATGCTTCAACACTGCCCTCCACTGGCCGAAGACAGAATGGGCGCAAGACAATTAGTAAGTTAGGAATCCAAAACTGTAGGATTGGTTCCCGGAGGAAGGTTTTAGAGAGATGGACCTGTTCAGCAGAAGACAAGGGAAAAGGAAGAAGAGTGGAAAGCCCAAGAGCCAACTGGAAAGGCAGTTCTGGCGCAAAGAAGGGGCAGCGCGGGGACGTGCAGACCGACGGGCAGAAGGAGGTCTCCCCTGCAGAATATTTGAGCTACAGAGAGATGATTCCGGAGGATACTGGAACAGGTAGTCCTCAATTCTCGCACTCACAAGACCCCTGCATCATCCAGCAAGACTCCCAAGACCCACGCACCATCCCGCAAGACCCCCGCACTGTTCAGCAAGACCCCTGCACCATCCAGCGAGATCCCCTGCACCATCCAGCAAGACCCCCACTACGTCGGTCAAGACCCCCGCTACGCCAGTCAAGACCTCCGCTATGTCAGTCAAGACCCCCGAGACCCCCGCTTTTCTCTGACATCGCCAGCCAAGACAGCCAGCCATGAGTGACCTGAATACGCCTAGCTGTTGCCTCCTGTTGGCCGTGCAGTACTTAATGTGGGAATTGTGATGATAGTGGTTTGAGCTTAGTGTACTGTGCAATTCGGTGACTGGAACCTATCGAGATGTAGATTAGTAGCTTAGGACTACTGACGTTGACTCTGACTGGTCCATATCCTGTCCCCTGGTAGTTAACGTGGGCCATGAATTAATAGAAAGCATGCTCCTTCCCTGAAGTTTTGTAGACCAGACCTTTGATTGCTGTTGTTGAGCACTAAAATAACTGTAATTCTTCCCTTGTGATAAGCAACTTCTGTATTTTCCAACCCCTGCTTGTAAATTAATACATTTTGTTGTGTCACCACTGTGTCCTCCTTGTCTGTGTGCTGCATCTTGACCTTGCTCTTACAAGTACACGGTGTGCACTTAGTCACACCCTTCAGGTGTATCAGTGCTGCGGTCCAGTGGGTCCAATCCTGCTCGCACTTGCGAGCTGAATCAGACTGGCTACCGGAGGAACCTCCAGTAATACCAGGCCTGGCCGCGGTTACCTGCACTGCACTCTGGAGCTCTCACCTGAGCTCCGGAGTACAGTCTGGACTGAACTCAGGGTTTGCAGGACTGAACTGCGAACGCCGAATGATTCCCGGCGATTGCGGTTTAGTTCATGTCACAGCTGTGAACAGGCCAAACTCCGGAGCTCAGGTGACAGCTTTGGAGTGCAGTCCGGCCTCTCTGCAGCTGCCATGAACTGAACCGCAATCGTCGGGGAATCAATCGGCGCTCACGGTTCAGTCCTGCCAACCCCGAGTTCAGTCCAGGCTGCACTCCGGAGCTCAGGGCAGGTAACCGCGGCCAGGCCTGGTATTACTGGAGATTCCTCCGGTAACCAGTCCGACACTGCCCGCGAGCATTACACACACTAACGCCACTCCACTGATACCAGAAAGATGTCTATGGAGCAGAGGTGGAGCATGCTCATTGTCATTCCTTTTAATTCTCTGATTTATGAAAACAGCTCAGTGAAATTACTTTTATACTCTATTTAATATTCATATACTGTTGGATTATAACTTTAAAAAGGACCCATCACTTGCTGTAATTAAATATTTTATTACCTGGTGTAAATGCCACTGTTCTTTAGAATCCGGCATTACTTTTCTATTGTTCGTTCTTCTCTCTTTTCTCGAGAGATGACCTTTTCTTCCTTGTATGTAAATCTAGTCTTTTAGCCAACTGGGCGTGGTCTTCAATGATTTTCTAACAGTGGGTTTTTGAGAACTATGCCTAGTTGGATGTACAGACTAGAGTTATATACAGGTGGCTATATCTCATAAATGGAGAATGCAGGAACAAAACAACGCCAGATCCGTGAGAACAAACGTATTGCAAATTAAAGATCCTCTTCAAGCTGATTTTAGACATTAATAATGGAAGATAAGGGAAAATACTCTACAAATTTCCCTATTGCTAAACATTTCCCAGCGAATCTTTTGTGTTGTATCCCCACCTGGTTTGAGGATTCCTTTTTGAGCTGCAATTCAAAATATATTTTGGTAAAATCTCCAAGGTTATGATTTCCGTTCCACGTTATGTTATACGCCATCCCAGTGAAATTGTATAACAGATCAGAAGGCGGATCCAGCTTGACTAAATAGATAAACATTGAAATTATTATTTTTTTCACAATAACACCCCTGAACACATTTGAAGGATGCAAAAGGATGAAGCCTACAGGGAGATCTCCTGCTGCTATTGTAGCGCCCCTGAACCCATCTGGAGCTACAAGATACTGCATCCTGTCAAAGATGCAGGGCCTACCCCTCAGGAACCTGGAAGACCAGTGCTGGTAACACCAAAACATACGTTTATCCCAGTTTTCCCTATCCCCAACTAATGGTGACAGACTAAAATTGGACCCAATGGATGGCCACCCAGGGGTGGGGCTGATCCAGTCCACTAGACGGCAACCAGGTGGGAGGGGACACTCAGTGGGTAGACAGTCAGAGAGTGAGAGGTGAAAGAGAGAGGAGTTGGACGTGACCGCACTGACGGGAGTATGTAACTGTGACCTGAGGGCCCAGGTGTGTGGTTGCTGGTGGAGTACTCCTGGAACCATTGCACCGACAGGATACAGAGCCCTAGGTCAGGCAAACGCTCCAGGTAGACCTGATAAAATCTGCACAGTGAGGGGACCATCCAGGACCTCACTAACCGTAAAGTTCGGGGGCACCAGCAGTGACGGGAGAACCAGGGACCAGAACAGAACACCCACCCTACAGGGTTCAAACTGCCGCCGTACGGACTAAAGACTGAGAGACAACTAGGAGGGGACCCCCAGATGCTCCAAGCACGGGGACCCACCAACTTGAGTAAGGTGCAAGGGAAAGAAGCCACCTGGGACTAAGGGAACCAGCGGTGAACACCAGCCTTTCTCCCAGTACCAGTCATCAAGCTGCCGTGAGTAAAGAACCCAGTTACACTGCAATCCCTTGTGTGGCATACCTTCTTTCCATCACCTACCCCCTGGGGCCCCGGCCCTACTTGCGGAGGGCCCAACATCCAAGCTGCCACTAACATCAACCCCAGCGGTGAGAGACTGAGCAGCGGTGGTTCCATCACCATAACCGCAACCCCGCAAGTGGCGTCACGATACAAACTTTGTAAATAGTCCCCTGTACATAACCCTCTTTTCAAGCGACTCCCAGGGTCACGGAACCAGGCAACTGCCACCCAGTGAACTATCCCCGTAAATATACGGCCCGGGACCGAGAACCCCATAGCCCTGGGCGGCACACTATTATATGGCGATTACAAGGATTTTAACACTTTCACTCCTGGGTGATTTTCAGATTTTGCTTTTTTTCTAACCTTTTTCTAAGCGCCATAACTTGTTGTATTTTTCCATATACCCAAATGAGGACTTGTTTTTTTGTGGAACGAGTTGTACTTTTGAATGAAACTATTAATTCTGCCTCATAGTGTACTGGAAAATGGGAAAAAATATATATTTTTTTATTGTTTTAATGCTATTTTAAATGCAGCTCCTGTTGTAGACAATGGGGTTCTCCAAGGGAGTGGGGGCCCTGGACAATTACCCAATTTGCCCCCATTCCTCTCCTATCGACGGCTTTGCCTATTAGCCTGTGCCACACCTCCCCCCCCCCCCTATTTTTCCTATTACAAAATGTTATAATACCTTTAGGTCAGTTTTCTGTCATCAAAAAGCAACAGAATTTGCCACAATGGATAATTTGGGCATCTCTAACTGTTCCGCTTGCAAACACAGATTTTGCTAAAAGTAGAGCTTGGTCCAAATATGGAGCGATAAGAAAGATCAACTGTACCTGGTTGAAATATGTAGTGATGGAGAAAGGGTCTGATCGTCACTGCGGTGGAGTTTTTCTTTTGCAATTTGTTGGGATATTACAGTGCTATCTTCATGTCACGGTCGTCTCTCTCCTATGTGAGACTTCTGACAGATCCTGCACTTGAGAATCATCTCCTTCCTTGGCTCTCTATATTAAACAAGTTTTCCTTTCTTTTGGCAGTCATAGGGTTAATATCAGTATTCCTTACCTGCAAGCAGGCTTATTATCAGCTCAGGTGGTTCTGGTTTGGGATCACTCCCAGTCCCTATATATACCCTGTACTACCAGCAGAGGGTTCCAGTTATTCTCTTTGCCATTGGGATGCTTGGACTGGAGGTGGGAGGAGCTGCTGAAGTTTCGGTTCTGACTGCAGCAGTCTGTTGTAGTGTTGTCCCCCTGTCTGTCTTCCATCCCTGGTGTGTTGCTTTACTGAAGCAGTGGGGCTAGCGTCCTTCACCTGCCAACTCACTAGCCAGGTATTATTGTAGGTTTTTTTCAGGGCTTCAGGTTCCTGCTCAGTGACAGGTGAGGAACCTGTATAGGGACTGGCTAGTAGTGCAGGGTACAGCAGCAGGTTAGTGGAGGAGGTGTCCATCTTCCCTTTCACTAGTCCTAGGTCCCACCATTATTAACATGTCCCCAGTGTACCCCTTATTTGTCATGGCATAACCCCTGTTGTTGTGTGTTTTTGGCTCACGCCAGACTCTCCCGTAGTTTGTGCCGTGACACATCACTTACTGTTACAGCGTGGGTAAAATTCTTCAATAATTGCTAGATTTTCTGTTGAAGACGAGTCATGTACTGCTATATTATAACTGTCCGTCTCATCGAAGACCAGGTCAGTGATATCACAGTTATAGCTCTCTTCGTACGTTCCCGATACAAGATAACAGGTCTTCACGTCATCATAATTGTTATCTATTAAATTGCTGCAAAAAAATCAGGAAACAAGAAAAAAAAAATCAGTTTTAAAAACTTTAAAGATCTACCTTATATATGGTCATTATGGTTACTTTACTTACAGGAATTATGGCTGATTTCTGCTGTGAGGCAGATGTGTTTTTCTCAAAAGTGACCACAAGAATTCAGCCATTTTGGTTTTCCCTTTGTCCATTACTCAACTTACTAACAACAGTTTCAAAAGTGATGAAAAATATGTCTGCCCTTTCTGTTGTCGCTCGTGCCAACATCTTTATTAATGACTCATGTATACGGTCGTGTTATGGATCTTTGTTGCGAAAATCGGTAATATTTTTCCCATAGATCACTGCTGGTGGACACGGGCAGAAAAGAGCCCCTGTGCAAGAACTATATATGGGCCCTTTGCAGCACAAGAGCTTATAAAAAATGCATAATCCACCTAGTTTGTGTCACGTCACCACCGGAGTCCGCTCCTGCAACTTCTGCTTCGATCACCAGGTGGCCTAAGCTGTGTTCCCCAGGGAACTGCAGTGCCACTGGCTGACTGTAGGTGGTGTGTGTCTTCCAGCTGATGTTACCACCATTCAGCTACAGCCAATGGGAAGACACCACACCCTTCTAATTCCCCCTCCTGTCTGCTGCTTACTGCCAGAGATAGTTTGTATTCCTGGTTCTCGCTCTGTTCTGTATTGTGATTCCTGTGTTTTAACCTCTGCGTGTTTTCTGACTACCCTCCTGCCTACCATCTTTGTACCTTGCTTCCCGATCCGGATTTGACCTCTGCCTGGTTTTCTGACTACGTCTTTGCCTGCCTGATTTTGTCTCTGTTCTGCATTTACTGATTTGACCCTGCTGGACTACTACTTTCATCTGGACTACTACTTTCATCTGGACTCACAGGTAGTGATCTCCGGGGCTCTGTGTTATTCCAAATCCCTGTATAGGGGTTAAAGGGTTTCAGGGTTCTCGGGGTCCTGCTTTGTGAGCAGCTTTTCTCTAGCCTGTCCATTACAGCCCGTCTGAGTCTATGGTTTCAGGCAGGCGTTACAGTTTGGAGGTAAAAATGGGCCAGGCTGCACCAATGATATGTCCTTCCCTGCCATAGACCATACTTGTAAGCTTTAAAGAGGTGGTCCACTACAATGCATAGTGGCTACATTGATTTAAAACTTAGAAAGAAGGCTTTTTCCAAATACTTTCTGTTACCAATTCTGACTGTGAGTGGCGCTGTCGCTATCCGCTCATCCCCATCATTTGACGCGGGCTGCTGCGGCCTCTGATGTTAGATGATGTCATGTCAAATTCCAGAATTGGAAGTTGATCCGACATCACCAAGGAGGGACCCAGTCTCCCGGAGTGACTGGGCTGTTGGCAGAGTTTCATCACACAATGTATGGGCACTACAATGTACTGGTCACTATAATGACAGATTTAAATTATCACTATGCAACATCCATTGCTGCTTGTTTCTGGAACATATCCATATAGTCCAATTCATCATTACACTAAAGATGAATTCCCAGAAATTGGGGTCACTTGAGGGAGATTTCTGCTCTTCTGACATGGTGTCATTTTGGGGAGGTTTGTGCTGTTTTGGAACCTCAATGGCTCTCCAAATGCGACATACTGTTTGCAATCTATTTCAGACAACTTTGCACCCCAGAAATCGAATAGCGCTCCTTCCCTTCCAAGCCATGTGCTCAAATAAGTTTCTATCCTTGTACTAAGGAGAAATTGCACAACAAATTATTTGGTCCATTTTCTCTTGTTACTCTTGTGAAAATGAAAAATTAAAGGCTAAAACAACATTTTTTGAAGGGGGGGAATGTAATTTTTTATTTTCACGACTCGATGTTTTAAGATTCTGTGAAGCACCTGTAAGTTCAAGAGGCTCTCAATACCTCTAGATAAATTCCTCAAGGGGTATAGTTTCCTTGTGTGTGTGTGTGTGGGGGGGGGGGTTGTAATTTTTAGGCACATCAAGTGTTCCGCAAAAGTGACATAGCGTCCACGATCTATTCCAGCTATTCAAGTTTGGACTCTAAAAGTCAAATGGTGCTTTGTTCCTTCTCTTCCAAGCCCATGCATCCAAACAGTAGTTTTCTATCACATATGTGGTATCCGTGTACTCAGGAGAAATTGCACATCAAATTGTATTATCCACTTTCTCCTGTTACCCTTATGAAAATGAAAAACTTGGCACAAAAGTAACATTTTTGTGGGAAAAATGTGTTTTTCTATTTTCATGGCTCAACGTTATAAAATTCTGTGGGCTCAAAGTGGTCACCAAACCTCTAGGTAAATTCCTTAAGGGGTGTAGTTTCCAAAATGAGGTCACTTGAGGGGTTTGCAATGTTTAGGCACATCAGGGGCTCTGTAAATGCAACATGGCGTCTGCTATCTACTCCAGCCAATTTTGCATTCCAAAAGTCAAATGGTGCTCCTTCCCTTCTGAGCCCTGCCGTGCACCCAAACAGTAGTTTTTATGTTTAATCTCTCTTTATTGAAATTTTCTCAGCAAAAAAAGTTTTTAGACAAGAACATGTAGATAAAGACATTAAAGTTGAATGCAATCAAATGTGGCAATACTGGAAAAGTGATGCTTCGGCGAGACCTCAACCGGTCTGATTCTCGAGAGCATAACACAAACATACATAATGTGCACAGAGCGCTCCAAGAACTGTATCATACAACAGGCTAGATGCAAAAATGGAAAGGGCTTTGAACAGATAAGAAGAAAAAGACATGGGAAGGGAATGCGGGAAGAGGGGCAGGCACAGAGAGAAGAAGAGAGAAAAAAAACACCCCCCAGGAGGAATGGGGAGGGGAAAGGGGGAGAAGGGAGGGAAGTGAATATAATGGTGAGAAACCCAAAGACTCCTAGCCAGAGGACAGGCTATACCTAAAAGAAGGACTGGGGGCATAGTGTGGGGCAGGGTACGGGAGCCCAGATCAATTAGAGGAAGCAGGAGCCTCATCCCCAATATGTAGAGTCCTGAAAGATGGGGAGTCCAGAAACAGAATCCAAGGGCTCCATATTTTCAGGAATTTCTTGGTGGAATCATTCACATTAGTGGTGAGATCCTCCATCCTACACAGGTAAACCATCTCCTTGAACCACTCTTCCATACTGGGAGTTTGTGGGGGGGGATCTCCAAAGCCTAGGAATCACTGTCCGAGCGGCCGACAGGTAGAATCTCAATAGACCCAGGCAAGAGAGAGGAAGAGAGAAAAAACACAAAAACACAACCCAGGAGGCATGGGGAAGGGGGAAGTAAGAGCAGAAGGGAAGTAAATAGAATAGTTGGAGACCCAAACATTCCTAGCCTGAGGATGGGCTATGTCTAAGAGAAGAACTGGAGACAGAGTGTGGGGCAGGGTATGGGAGCCCAGATCAATTTGATTAAGCAGGAGCCTCAGCTCCGATAAGTAGAGTCCTGAAAGATGGGGAGTCCAGGAACAGAATCCAAGGGCTCCATATTTTCAGGAATTTCTCAGTGGAATCATTCACCTCAGCAGTGAGATCCTCCATCCTACACAGGTAAACCATCTCCTTGAACCATTCTTCCATACTAGGAGTTTGGGGGGGGGAATCTTTAAAGCCATGGAATCACTGTCAGAGCGGCCGACAGGCAAAATCTCAATAGACACAACTTCTGCGATCTGACGGTTCCCGGGAGGATCGAAATTAAGGCTGTTTGGGGGATCCCGACAGGTTTTCCCCACTAATGCAATTATATGCCGAGAATACCCTATTCCAGAAAGGTCTGGTAAGGTTGCAATGCCATCAAATGTGCAGAAAGCTGCCCCTCTCCCTTTTGCACCGCCAGCCTCTGTTGGAAACGGAGGGATAAATAGTGTGAAGGGTGTCTGGGCACAAGTACCAAAGTATGAGTATTTTATAATTTTTTTCCTGTGCTGCGCACGCAACAGAAAACTTGTGCGTGAAAAGAAAGGCCGATTTCCACTCCTCCGAGATAGTTAAACCCAGATCCCCATTCCACTTCCCCACATATTTAGGCGCGTCTCTTTCGTCTCTAAACAGTAGGTTTTCACCAAATATGGGGTATCGGCGTACTCAGGAGAAATTGCACAACAAATTGTATGGTGCTTTTTCTCTTGTTACCCTTGTGAAAATGCAAAATTTTGAGATAAAGTGACATTTTTGTGGGAAAAAGGTAAAATGTTAATTCTTTCCTTCCACGTTGCTTTAATTCCTGTGGTGCACCTAAAGGGTTAATAAACCTTTTAACAGTAGTTATGCGCAGTTTGAGGGGTGCAGTTTTTAAAATGGCATCACTTTTGGGTACTGTCACCTAGGAGTCTCAAAGTCACTTCAAATGTGATGTGGTCCTTAAAAAAATTGGTTTTGTAAATTTTGTTGGAAAAATTAGAAAATGTTAATAAACTTTTAACTTTTCTAACTTCCTAATAATAAAAAAAAATCTGTTTCCAAAATGGTACTGAGCTAAAGTAGACATGTGACAAATTTCATTTATTAACTATGTTGTGTGGTATAACTGGTTGGAGGGCATAAAAATTCAAACTTTGAAAATTGAAAATTTTTCACCCTTTTTGCCAATTTTTTTATATTTTCATAAATTTTATATTATTTGTTTTTATTTATCATGAACAGGAAGTACAACATGCCACAAAAACAATCTCACAATCACTTGGATACGTTGAAGCGTTCCAGAATTATTACCTATTTGAAAAATAGGGCTCAGTCATTAACGTACAAAGTAGCTTGGTTCTTAAAGGGTTAAAGTTTGCTGAACAACATTTAGGCAAGCCTGTTAAACACTCGGATAATATAATCTGGTCAGATGAGACCAAAATTGAACTCTTTGGATGCCATAATACACACCATGTTTGGAGGCCAAAAGGCAGATCACCCCCAAAATACCAACAACTGTGAAGTGTGAACGTGGGAACATCAATGGTGGGAATGTGCCGCCCCCACCTCAGCAGCCGGGCTGCTTGGATCCGGATCCGCGGTGGCTCGAGGGGTCTCCAGATCCGGGGGTTGGGGTCGTGCGGCCACTCAAATAAAAGGGGAAGAATTTACATGGGGCTGTATAGTTAAAGTTCGTGACGCTACCCGTGGTGTGTGGTAAGGTGGAGTACCACCGCTGCAGCTGGGAGTACCCGGTGACGATGGAGCGGGCAGCTAGGTGTTTAACGCCTCCACGGGTAGGGGGAATGCCCTGGGACTCGGTGATGGTGACGGGGATGTGCCGTTGGGGTGAAAGGGTCACTTGCGTACTCACTCAGTCTAAGAAGCTGACACCGACAACTTGATAAACCAAAGTTCTGGACACCGCTGCCACTGAGGGAAGCACACTTGGGTCCCGTTCCCGCTGGTGTTGCCTGATGATCTGTGACCTTTTCCCTTGGTACACTGTTTTCTTCTTATTTGGCCCCTATAGCCTGAAACTAGTCGGGTCCCGCTCCCCAGTCTGGCTAACTGAGGGAGCTTGCTCTCAGGGTTCACGCTTGGGATTTCCTGGACTGTTTTAGTGGAAAGTCCTATCCCCCTCGTTGCGCTATTACCCCGATTTTGGAGCGGGTGGAAAGCGGATCTTGAAGGCTCCGTTCTCGTCGGATCAATTGTCAGGTTGCCTGAAGCTACTCCCTGACTAGGGTCCACGTACCACGTCGTGCCCTAGTCCCGGCCCGGTGATGGTACAAGGCCGCCGGCTGTCCTCGACAGTACCGTGCCCCTTGACACTATCCCCTGCGACCGGGGGTCCAGCTCCTACCAGACCACCGTTTGCTATCTAGTACTTCCAAGGAGCCCAGCTCCTGACCTCCTCTCACCTCCTGTCGCTGACTCAACTGAACTTACTCCTGACACTCCTGACCTCCCCTTAACCAACCCCCCAAGTGGGCAACCCTATTCCACTCAGGCCGTCCACTGGTGTGTCTGGTGGGTGTGGTGCAGAGTGTTCCTAGGATTTTAATTAGCTGCTGTTGGAAACACCATTAGTTGGGGACCCCTAACCAAGGAGGAGGTGGATATTGCACAGAAGGGCAGATTGCACAATACCCTGTGACGACCTGATAGGCCAGGGCGTCACAGTGTAACGGAGTGCCAGGGGTGCCTCCAGGGTTGTAGTCGTGGCCCTTGCTATCAGGCTTACCCCTGGCTCCGCCGTCACTATCGGGACGGGAGATGTCTTGGTGGGGCAGAGTGTGGTGGTGCAGATGTCGTCCGACGTATAAACACTTTCCAGGCATGATTCGGTGCAAACAAAAGGCATTCTTTATTACACAGTTCTTCACACAACCGGCAGTTATAGATGACACTTCACACTTCCTTTAGCTGAGGGAAAGCCTGTCCTGACGTCTCCTCCAGTGGGGATGTGCCCGGCTAATCCTCTTCACCTGGCTCCCACTACGGCTACCCACAGACCGGACCCACACCGGTACTGCTTCGCACTTTGAGGTTCCGCCTGCTCCTTTTCTCTCCGGCTTCCCTATTCATCCAGCTCCCACACTCTGCCCCTGCTCTGCTTCCACTCTTGAGGACACTTCTTCTCTTCTTCCCTTCTTTCTTTCTTTCTTTCTGCCCACTCAGCTCCACACTCTGCCCCTGGCTGTTCCTTCTCCCCCGTCCCGGAATCAACTGACTTCAACACACACACACTTCTCTCTCTAAGCTGCCGGCTCCTCCTCTCTCCTGCCCTGTTTCTATGGGGACAGCCGTCCCACCCGGGCTCTAGGGGAAAACCCACTGCACAGTAAAAACATGTTTATTAATAACATCAACAGTAACTACCCCAGAGTGAGGTATCTTCAGGGGGAAACTGCACCTCCTTGTAAGGGGTCTGCCCACCCCTTACATTCCTCCCCTCTTTAAGCCTAAGCCTCCCGGCAAGGCTCGAACCTGTAAAACACAATTTAGCAGCAAGGCAAACTTTGGATAAAACTTTAAAACCTTCATAAACAAAGTCAACCACTGAGCACCCAAGTTCTGCCCCCTGAGTCCCTCCTGGGAGCTCCCGGTCTTTATAGGCAGTGTGCCCGGAGGCCTTCAGCAGGCACTCCCGGTCTTTGCTGGTCTTCTGCCCGGAGGCTTTTACAGCACTCCCGGTCTTAGTAGATAGGTAAAAGTACAAAACAGTAAAGTCTCCGTTAACAACACAGAGGGAGCCCCTGGCTCAGTCCAGCATCAGGCTCCTTCCGGGCTCAGTAGCTTAAACATGGTTGCAAACTGTGGAACTTTTCCGACTCTTGAACAATGCCGGTATTCAAGATGAACATGTCCATCACCTCCGGTCATTACGGGTCACTCGGGGTGGTACGCGCGCTGCCATTCGGCCCGCTGAGCCCTCACATAATCAGAAAGGGACTGACCTGGCAAGCGGCGCAGCCTCCGGAACGGTTCGTAGTTGACGGTTGGTTCTGGTGCCTCTGTCTCCGGTCTTGCCTCCTCAACCCCCGACGGGGGTGATGGGGTCGCTGAGTCGGGGGTGTCAGCTTCACCGGCTCCCAAAAGAATCCCCACTCGTCCTCTTCTAGCTCCCGGGCATGTCGCTCTTCCGGGGCCGGAACTGCTGCGTGGGTTGGGGATACCACCTCGTCTGGCGGGAATACCTCCGGACACTGGTGTGGAGTTCCCAGGACTTTGTTCCCCGGATGTAGCTGTGCCTTGTAGGTGGCCCGGACTTCAGTCGAGGTCTCACCGGTCGCGGCATCCCAGGTAGTGACCCAGGTTACTTTTGTGGGCCGCTCCGGTCCTTCTGGCACGGCCGGTAAAGCAAGGGCAAGTCCTTCTGCGTCCGCAGTCTGCTTCGGGCGTCCTCTGCCCAGATTAGTGGTTGCTAGCGCGGCCACCACATCTTGCTGTTGTCTGGAGGTCTCCATCTCGTTTTCAGTCAGCGTCTCTGGTAATGGCGGCGGGGTCAGGGGAGAAGCTGGAGGAAGTGGAGGCTGGCCTACTTTTCCCGCTCTTGGGTATACTCCACCCCCAGTCTCACACATCAGGTCGACCCCTCCGCGGCGCTTCTTCTTTTTCCTTGGAACACCGCCCACTTCACATATCTTCATCCGTGCCCTGGGACCGGCACCTCTCCTCTTTGGGCGGAGTACTCCGAACTTCTTTTTCGGCACCGGCTAGCCCCAGGCTCTTCTTTTGGCGCCAATTCTTCGCGCGCTTTCTGTGTTCTCAAAGACGACGGCCATCTTGCCGCCATCTTGTGCCCGGTCCAACGCTTCAGGCACTTCTTTTTCTTCCCACCAAGGGATCGGGACTCTTCTCCAATAATCCGGATCCTGTGCCCTAGGCACCACTTGGTCTCCGTCTTCTTGGGTCGGGACCCCTTGCATATAATCCGCATCCTGCCGACTACGCCACATGTAACGGGGTGCCAGGGGTGCCTCCAGGGTTGTAGTCGTGGCCCTTGCTATCAGGCTTACCCCTGGCTCCGCCGTCACTATCGGGACGGGAGATGTCTCGGTGGGGCAGAGTGTGGTGGTGCAGATGTCGTCCGACGTATAAACACTTTCCAGGCATGATTCGGTGCAAACAAAAGGCATTCTTTATTACACAGTTCTTCACACAACCGGCAGTTATAGATGACACTTCACACTTCCTTTAGCTGAGGGAAAGCCTGTCCTGACGTCTCCTCCAGTGGGGATGTGCCCGGCTAATCCTCTTCACCTGGCTCTTACTACGGCTACCCACAGACCGGACCCACACCGGTACTGCTTCGCACTTTGAGGTTCCGCCTGCTCCTTTTCTCTCCGGCTTCCCTATTCATCCAGCTCCCACACTCTGCCCCTGCTCTGCTTCCACTCTTGAGGACACTTCTTCTCTTCTTCCCTTCTTTCTTTCTTTCTTTCTGCCCACTCAGCTCCACACTCTGCCCCTGGCTGTTCCTTCTCCCCCTCCCGGAATCAACTGACTTCAACACACACACACTTCTCTCTCTAAGCTGCCGGCTCCTCCTCTCTCCTGCCCTGTTTCTATGGGGACAGCCGTCCCACCCGGGCTCTAGGGGAAAACCCACTGCACAGTAAAAACATGTTTATTAATAACATCAACAGTAACTACCCCAGAGTGAGGTATCTTCAGGGGGAAACTGCACCTCCTTGTAAGGGGTCTGCCCACCCCTTACAACAGGAACATCAATCAATTTCATGTGATTCAAGGAAGGATGAATGTACTGAGAAATTCTTGATAAAAAAATATCTACTGCCGTTTACCAGGATGATGAAGATGAAATGAGGGTGGCCAATTCAGAAAGACAATGATCCCAAACACACAGCCAAGAAAACCCTCAATTGGTTTCAGAGAAAGAAAATAAAGTTGCTAGAATGGCCGAGCCGTTCACCAGACCTAAATCCAATAGAAAATTTATGGAAGGAACTAAAGCTCAGAATTCATAGAAGAAGCCCACGGGACCTTCAGGAGTTGAAGAGTGTTTGTGTGGAAGAATGGACCAAAATCACACCTGAGCAATGGAAATTACTAGTTTCTCCATACAAAAGGCGTCGTGAAGCTGTCATCACCAACAAAGGGTTTGTATGAAGTACTAGATACTTTCAGTAAGCGTGTTTAATACTTTTTCCTTGTGTCATTTCTGATTATTACACATAACTTAATTTATGGACAGCTATAGTTTCATTTATTTGCCTGTGTGGACTGGATGGGTTGTTACTGACATCTGGTCAGAGATTCATGTCAGTAGCACCTTTAGAAATTTATTTACTTAGACAATTGATGACGTGTTCAATACTTATTTCACCCACTGTCATTTCATGCATTTTGATCTTGTCAAATGTTTTCCCATATGAGGGCACATGCATCAGGGATCTACTGCAGATACCAGCCACACCAAAAACCCAACAACCTGTCAATCAACCAGAAGAGTGGTGCTATGTGGGAAATACACAGGAGAGCCAAGGAGCCCAAATGCACTTAAAGCCTTATTTGTATATCTTAAAAAAAAAAACAAAAAACAAAAACACGATTTCTCACTGCTACAGCAGTGCTTTGGGGACATAAAGGTATCAAAAATGTTATATTTAAATGAAATAGACTGCCATTTAAATAGTTTTTGGTGGATAAAATGTTCTCACAGGTGTCACACATGGACATGAGGAAGGTCTGGCGTGGGGCAAAACACTCAACCCCAACAAACAGGGATTTCACCGTGACAGACAAGGGGTACACCGGGGGCACTTTAAGAACAGTGAGCCCTAGAGCTAGTGAGAGGGAAGATGGACATTTTCTCCCCTTACCTGCAACTATACCCTGAAGTCCTAGCCAGTCCCTATACAGGTTCCTCACCTGTCGTCGAGTAGGAACCTGAAGCCCTGAAAGACCCTATAATAGTCCTGGCTAGTGAGAAGACAGGTAAGGATCACTAGTCCCACTGCTGCACTAAAACAACACACAAGGGAAGGAAGATAAACAGTGGAATCACAACAGACAAAGGGTTCCAACAGCTCCTTCCACCTCCAGGCCAAGTCTCAGATTGAGGATTCAGTATAACAGGCACCCTCTACAGGGAGAAAAGGGTGTATATAGGGACCGGAAGTGGTCCCAAACTAGAAGCACCTGAGCAGAGGTAATGAATATGCTGTTTGCAAGGAAAAACTGATATTAACCCAAAAACTGCCAAAAAAAAGGAAAGCACATTTAATATTGAAAGACTTGCATGGAAATGACTCCATAGCCCTGAATCTGTCTCTAGTCTCATAATGCAGAGAGACAGTCGTGACAACAGATTATTGTTGATAACAAAACCTTAAAAAGGTTCCAGTAATTATATATCTATATGTATATGTAGCACCCAGGGGGCAGGAGGATGTCAGGCACAGGGTGTCTCGTACCTGCATTACTCGTCACTGGGCTGGTGTGATGATCCGGGATGTTGTGGTGGCCTGCCCGGCTTCATGCCCCGAGGTGTGCACCAATAAGGAGGGAAGATGGGGGTAGTAGGAGAATGAATGTCGTGATGCTGTCGCGGGCGGGGAGGACGCCGTCGCTGCTGCGCTCTCGCTAACGCTCGGATCCGGCGCTGCTGCAGCTGCTCGGGGACTCGAGCGGCGCTCCTCGCCCGTGAGTGAAAGGGGTGATTGGTTTGGGGGATTTAGTCCGTGACGCCACCCATGGGTCGTGGTGAAGATGGGCACCACCGCTGCTGGGGACGGGGATCCCGGGAGCGATGGTAGGGAGCAGATGAGATGTTGTTTTCCCCCTCCGTGGGTAGGGGTCGGTGGTCCCGGGGCCCGGTGATGTTGTGACGGGGAGGCAGGGTTGGTGAGGTGCAGGGTTGCAGGGACAGCGTGGCGCGGTGCCGGATGGCACGGGTGTACTCACTCAGCAAGAAAGGTACAAAGTCCTCGGTAAACCAAACGGCTGGATGGACGGGTCCCGCAGCCGGCTGCAGTGTCTCTCCCCGGACAGGTGATGGCGGCTGTCTTTCCCTGCACCTTGATGTACTTCTTTCTGACTACTATGGATTCCCAACGGTAGTCTGCTCCCCGGTGTATGGGTACCGGAGGAGCCCGTTTGCCCGCAGACGCTGGCCCTTGGGTCTCTAGCCTTAGGCGGTAGCTGTATACCCTCACGGTGTGGGCGGTTGCCTTCAATCGGGACTTTTGCTGTTGTGAAACCCCTGGGGTTCCAGTCACATTCGGATCTGACTATTGTCGGCGGCTCCAAGCCTGGTCGGGGTCCGATGGCCCTGCCTGTGTGTGCTGGCTTCACTTCGCTCCCCGGTCGGTACCGGCGGGCCGTCGCCCGTCCCCGGTCCTACAGTTCCGCGTTGCTCCACCACTCCTGCAGACGGCCACCACCGTCTGCCAACCTTGCTGTTAGTGCCCAGGCCACTACCCAGGCACCCGAGTGTTTTACTCCTCTCACTTCGAACTCCTACACTCTTCTACTCCTAAACTCTATCTGACACTTTTCCCGCCTCCAGGCCTGTGAACTCCTCGGTGGTTGGGGCCAACTGCTTAGCTCCGCCCCACCTGGTGTGGGCATCAGACCCTGGAGGGAGGCAACAAGGATTTTTGTTTGGCTGATGTCCCTGTCTAATGGGGGTGGGGGTGTTTGAGTGTTATCTGTGACGACCTGGCTAGGCCAGGGCGCCACAATGCCACCTGTGGTATGCGGCCAGGGATTTAGCCTCCGCTGCTGTTGCTGTTCTCTGGGGTGGATGTTAATAGCAGCCAAAAATGGTATCGATCCCCACAGGTGGAGCGGGCCCCGGAGAGGATGATGAGGGGAGTAGTGACGGCATTTAAGCGCCGAGGCGCAGGGCGGCGGTACCGGTAATAAGAGTCTGAGTCAAATGCTGTGGTTCCAAGTGTCTTTACTCACTCTTTGTGCTGTGCCACTCGCCCGGATAGTACTGGTCACCCGCTGTGATAGGCTCCGTCGACCCCGGATAAGTTAGGAGAAATCACCAGTGTTTGAAAGAAGAAGAAAGTCCTTTTTCAGAGTTGCCCTTCCAGCTGTGAGGCACCAGAGCCGAGCATTCCGCTCCCAGCCCCAGGCCCCATGCAGAGAAGAGAAGAAAGAGGTGATGGTGTCGTGTCCCAGAACTGGTGTCCCGGGTAGACTGACTAGTGATTGTATGAGTGTGCTCCTACTTCTACCCCAAGTGTAACCCGCCCCCCTGGTGCTGGTCTCATTGACCAGGGAAGTCCCATGACTCATGATGGCCACCCCCCTGCCTACCTTGAGCCAAATCTCTTGGGAGAAGGCTCCTAAGCTTTATGGAAAGTGCGTATGTGGAACACCGGTGATTAACCCCCTCCTTACCCGAGTCGAATATCACACCTAAAATAAGGTGCAATGCTCTTTGGCGACTGAAGCCTCAGGGGCACCACACATAGAGGTGTCCTCCCTTAACTTTTCTTGAGTTGCATTAAGGTATGTTGCCTGTCATGATATCAATTCTTTCCAATCTCACACCAACCAGAAATAAAAATTGTATATTATATCTTTCTCCCATTCCTACATAGTATATATACTCTCTCCAGAAAGGATCAATACTTACAGGAGAAATGAGCCATTTCCATGATCTGGTCCTTTGTGCCAGATGCAGCTTAAGCGAGTATTATAATTGGTATGGCAATCCAGGTTTCCTGAGTTCTCTACTGCATTGTAAAAAAAGAGAATTAAGCCAATTAAACAAAAATTATAATTAAAAAAGACCCCCCACACACACAATTTATATAATTTCTTTTTACGTTTAATCGCGTACCCCTCTTTGAGGCAGAATTTGCAATTGCATGGAGCTGGTTAGATGGTGGGCCCTGTGCCAAACGATCCCTCCCCTTACTCAGTATTTGCCATTTCCTGTAAACGTGGCATCGACTACCAGGCCCAGGAATCCTTTATGGACAGAAACGTCAGCATATTGGGTTGGCCCATAAGCAAGGAAAAACCCTGCATATATAGGGCATGTCAGTGTTTTACTGAATGCACCCTGACTGCTGTGCCCTGGTAGTAAGGGGTTAAGTTCCCTCTCATGTCCAATTCTCCCTCCTCCCCCTTCCAGGGGTGTTATCCAATGGGAATGTTCCCATGATCCCACTCTTTCCCCTATAAATATTCCCCCTCTTCCTGGTTCCGGTCTCTCCTCACCTTGTGAGATCCGGACGTTGCTGTCGTTCTCGGTGAGAGATGGCTGACATGCTGGACAAGGCTGTCAGGGACAGGATCAGGAGGGAGGGTGATGCGTGGCTTGCTGCTATTATAGGTGAGCAGCGTTCCCCTCCTCCTGAGGCTCAGACGCAAAATCCGGCCGGCAGGCGGCCTGCTTGTCTAAGCCGCCCGCCGGAGCGTCTGAGTCACACACTGCGCACGCGCGCGGGGCGGGCGCGCGCCCCACGTGCCCGCGAATCACGTGCGCGCCGTGCACGTTCCCACGCTCAGTAACGCCCACACGCCCGACCACAGTAACACGCGCGGCGGCCGCAAGCCTCTCCTGTCCTACAGGCAGGGCCGGATTATAGGCGGGGCAGGCGGGGCTTCAGCCCCGGGGCCCCCACCATAAGAGCTTCCAAGGGGGCCCCCACCACCAGGGCCATACTTGCCACCCGTCAGCAATTTTTTTTTTTTTTTTTTTCTTCACACCCTCTCCCCCTCCGTAAAGACAGTCTAATACATCAGCTGTGTTTTCGGGGGGGGGGGGGGGGGGGGGGGGGAGAGAGGTGTGCACACCTACATTTATTTGTATCTGCGTCTCTAAGACGCAAAAACAAACTGCGGGCGCAGGACGCTGATTGACCCCGGAAGTAGTTTGTACTTCCGGGGTCAGAGGTATGCCTGCTCCCTGCTCTGCTGCGGGGTCCAATGCCGCGGCCGTCACAGCAGGACGCCGCCCAGGCCGCGGATGAGAAGACCGGCGCCGCGGCCGCGGATGAGAAGACCGGCGCCGCGGCCGCGGATGAGAAGACCGGCGCCGCGGCCGCGGATGAGAAGACCGGCGCCGCGGCCGCGGATGAGAAGACCGGCGCCGCGGATGAGAAGACCGGCGCCGCGGCCAGGAGAGGAGACTCACCGGAGCAGGAGGATGGCCGCGGCACCGGAACAGCAGCAGGAGGACGGCGGCCTATACCGGAGCAGCAGGAGGATGGCATCAGAGCAGGTAAGGGCAGAGCTGAAGAAAAATGTGTGGTGTGAGAAGCAGAGCTGTGTGAGAAACAGAGCTGTGTGAGAAACAGAGCTGTGTGAGAAACAGAGCTGTGTGAGAAACAGAGCTGTGTGTGAAGCAGAGCTGAAGAAAGATGTGTGGTGTGAAGCAGAGCTGTGTGTGAAGCAGAGCTGTGTGTGTGTGAAGCAGAGCTGTGTGTGAAGCAGAGCTGTGTGTGAAGCAGAGCTGTGTGTGTGTGAAGCAGAGCTGTGTGTGTGTGAATCAGAGTTGTGTGTGTGTGAAGCAGAGCTGTGTGTGAGAAGCAGAGCTGTGTGTGTGTGAAGCAGAGCTGTGTGTGTGTGTAGCAGAGCTGTGTGTGTGTGAAGCAGAGCTGAAGAAAGATGTGTGGTGTGAAGCAGAGCTGTGTGTGAGAAGCAGAGCTGTGTGTGAGAAGCAGAGCTGTGTGTGAGAAGCAGAGCTGTGTGTGAGAAGCAGAGCTGTGTGTGTGTGAAGCAGAGCTGTGTGTGTGTGTAGCAGAGCTGTGTGTGTGTGAAGCAGAGCTGAAGAAAGATGTGTGGTGTGAAGCAGAGCTGTGTGTGAGAAGCAGAGCTGTGTGTGAGAAGCAGAGCTGTGTGTGAGAAGCAGAGCTGTGTGTGTGAGAAGCAGAGCTGTGTGTGTGAGAAGCAGAGCTGTGTGTGTGTGAATCAGAGTTGTGTGTGTGTGTGAAGCAGAGCTGTGTGTGAGAAGCAGAGCTGTGTGTGTGTGAAGCAGAGCTGTGTGTGTGTAGCAGAGCTGTGTGTGTGTGAAGCAGAGCTGAAGAAAGATGTGTGGTGTGAAGCACAGCTGTGTGTGAAGCAGAGCTGTGTGAGAAGCAGAGCTGTGTGTGTGTGTGTGAAGCAGAGCTGTGTGTGAGAAGCAGAGCTGTGTGTGTGTGTGAAGCAGAGCTGTGTGTGTGTGAAGCAGAGCTGTGTGTGTGTGAAGCAGAGCTGTGTGTGTGTGAAGCAGAGCTGTGTGAGAAACAGAGCTGTGTGTGAAGCAGAGCTGTGTGTGTGTGTGAAGCAGAGCTGAAGAAAGATGTGTGGTGTGAAGCAGAGCTGTGTGTGTGTGAAGCAGAGCTGTGTGTGTGTGAAGCAGAGCTGTGTGTGTGTGAAGCAGAGCTGTGTGTGTGTAGCAGAGCTGTGTGTGTGTGAAGCAGAGCTGAAGAAAGATGTGTGGTGTGAAGCAGAGCTGTGTGTGAAGCAGAGCTGTGTGTGAGAAGCAGAGCTGAAGAAAGATGTGTGGTGTGAAGCAGAGCTGTGTGTGTGAAGCAGAGCTGTGTGTGTGAGAAGCAGAGCTGTGTGTGTGAGAAGCAGAGCTGTGTGTGTGAGAAGCAGAGCTGTGTGTGTGTGAAGCAGAGCTGTGTGTGTATGTGAAGCAGAGCTGAAGAAATATGTGTGGTGTGAAGCAGAGCTGTGTGTGTGAAGCAGAGCTGTGTGTGTGTGAAGCAGAGCTGTGTGTGTGTGAAGCAGAGCTGTGTGTGTGTGAAGCAGAGTTGTGTGTGTGTGAAGCAGAGCTGTGTGTGTGAAGCAGAGCTGTGTGTGAGAAGCAGAGCTGTGTGTGTGTGTGAAGCAGAGCTGTGTGTGTGTGAAGCAGAGCTGTGTGTGTGTGAAGCAGAGCTGTGTGTGTGTGTGAAGCAGAGCTGTGTGTGAAGCAGAGCTGTGTGTGAAGCAGAGCTGTGTGTGTGTGTGTGTAGCAGAGCTGTGTGTGTGTGAAGCAGAGCTGTGTGAGAAACAGAGCTGTGTGAGAAACAGAGCTGTGTGAGAAACAGAGCTGTGTGTGAAGCAGAGCTGTGTGTGTGTGTGAAGCAGAGCTGAAGAAAGATGTGTGGTGTGAAGCAGAGCTGTGTGTGAAGCAGAGCTGTGTGTGTGTGAAGCAGAGCTGTGTGTGTGTGAAGCAGAGCTGTGTGTGTGAAGCAGAGCTGTGTGTGTGTGAAGCAGAGTTGTGTGTGTGTGAAGCAGAGCTGTGTGTGTGTAGCAGAGCTGTGTGTGTGTGTAGCAGAGCTGTGTGTGTGTGAAGCAGAGCTGAAGAAAGATGTGTGGTGTGAAGCAGAGCTGTGTGTGAAGCAGAGCTGTGTGTGAGAAGCAGAGCTGTGTGTGTGAGAAGCAGAGCTGTGTGTGAGAAGCAGAGCTGTGTGTGTGAGAAGCAGAGCTGTGTGTGTGAGAAGCAGAGCTGTGTGTGTGTGAAGCAGAGCTGTGTGTGAAGCAGAGCTGTGTGTGAAGCAGAGCTGTGTGTGTGTGTGAAGCAGAGCTGTGTGTGTGTGAAGCAGAGCTGTGTGTGTGTGAAGCAGAGCTGTGTGTGTGTGAAGCAGAGCTGTGTGTGTGTGTGAAGCAGAGTTGTGTGTGTGTGTGAAGCAGAGCTGTGTGTGTGTGTGAAGCAGAGCTGTGTGTGTGTGAAGCAGAGCTGTGTGTGTGTGTAGCAGAGCTGTGTGTGTGTGAAGCAGAGCTGAAGAAAGATGTGTGGTGTGAAGCAGAGCTGTGTGTGAAGCAGAGCTGTGTGTGAAGCAGAGCTGTGTGTGAAGCAGAGCTGTGTGTGTGTGAAGCAGAGCTGTGTGTGTGTGTGAAGCAGAGCTGTGTGTGTGTGTGAAGCAGAGCTGTGTGTGTGTGTGTGAAGCAGAGCTGTGTGTGTGAAGCAGAGCTGTGTGTGTGTGTGAAGCAGAGCTGTGTGTGTGTGTAGCAGAGTGTGTGTGTGTGTGTGTGTGTAGCAGAGTGTGTGTGTGTGTGTGTGTGTGTGTGTGTGTGTGTGAAGCAAAGCTGTGTGTGTGAAGCAGCTGTGTGTGTGTGTGAAGCAGAGTTGTGTGTGAAGCAGAGTTGTGTGTGTGTGAAGCAGAGCTGTGTGTGTGTGTGAAGCAGAGCTGTGTGTGTGTGAAGCAGAGCTGTGTGTGTGTGTAGCAGAGCTGTGTGTGTGTGAAGCAGAGCTGAAGAAAGATGTGTGGTGTGAAGCAGAGCTGTGTGTGAAGCAGAGCTGTGTGTGAAGCAGAGCTGTGTGTGAAGCAGAGCTGTGTGTGTGTGAAGCAGAGCTGTGTGTGTGTGTGAAGCAGAGCTGTGTGTGTGTGTGAAGCAGAGCTGTGTGTGTGTGTGTGAAGCAGAGCTGTGTGTGTGAAGCAGAGCTGTGTGTGTGTGTGAAGCAGAGCTGTGTGTGTGTGTAGCAGAGTGTGTGTGTGTGTGTGTGTGTAGCAGAGTGTGTGTGTGTGTGTGTGTGTGTGTGTGTGTGTGTGTGAAGCAAAGCTGTGTGTGTGAAGCAGCTGTGTGTGTGTGTGAAGCAGAGTTGTGTGTGAAGCAGAGTTGTGTGTGAAGCAGAGCTGTGTGTGTGTGTAGCAGAGCTGTGTGTGTAGCAGAGCTGTGTGTAGCAGAGCTGTGTGTGTAGCAGAGCTGTGTGTGTGTGTGAAGCAGAGCTGTGTGTGTGTGTGAAGCAGAGCTGTGTGTGTGTGTGAAGCAGAGCTGTGTGTGTATATATGAATCAGAGCAGTCAGTGCGGCACCCCAGAGCGCTAAGCCACCCATCCCAGTAATGTGTACGCCACCAGAGCTGTTTGCCACTCCAGCAACATCTATGCCCCCCCAGTAACGTCTATGCCCCCTGCCCCTCCTGTAATGTATATATTGTAGGCCCTAGCCCCTCCTGTGATGTATATACAGCAGTGCTGTGTCAGTGTGCATGGTGTGCAGTCATGTTAGTGATGGCCATCATGCAACACAGCCACATGTCCTGGAGGAGCTGGACGGAAACAAGCGGGGGAGGTGAGTGATGCTGCTTGTGACTTCTCCATATTAACACCTGTAATGCGTCTGTGTCTGCATGTATGTCAGTGTATATGACTGTGCATATATTTGTCTGTTTAAATGTATTTTTGTGAATTTGTCTTCAAATATGTATATGTACGTATGCCTGTATGTGTATGTGCGTGTCTGTGTGTGGATGGGGCCCACTAAGACTCAACCGGGGACCACAAAAATCTGGAGCCGGCCCTGGCTGCCTTAACATTGGGATGAATAAAAAAATATGTGAGCAACTCTACTTTCTGTGTATAAGTGACGGCTGTGAGTGATCCTGGACTGTATCTGTATTGTACTGTGTGTATAAGTGATGGCTGTGAGTGATCCTGGACTGTATCTGTATTGTCCTGTGTGTATAAGTGACGGCTATGAGTGATCCTGGACTGTGTCTGTATTGTACTGTGTGTATAAGTGACAGCTGTGAGTGATCCTGGACTGTATCTGTATTGTACTGTGTGTATAAGTGACGGCTATGAGTGATCCTGGACTGTGTCTGTATTGTACTGTGTGTATAAGTGACGGCTGTGAGTGATCCTGGACTGTGTCTGTATTGTAGTACTGTAAATCTGAATGTGGCAGAACAGGAGAAGATAAATGTTCATTAAATTTATATCTAAATGCTACAGTTCGCGCTCTACTGTTATGGCTAAAAATGTTAACGTTTATGGGGCCCCCACCAGATTTTCTGCCCAGGGGCCCCCACCAACCTTAATCCGGCCCTGCCTACAGGCAAAGCGGCGCCGCTGTAATTAATAAATCAAATCACTGCGCTCTGGAGGCAAGGCTTAACCCCATCCTTGCTGCTTCAGCCCAACACTCCACCTGTACTAGCGTCCCCACACACAGCCATGGGAGGAAATAATAGCTGCAGATCCTCCTCAGCAGAGGAGTTTGCTAGTAGGATGCAATTATCTACTCTTACCTCCCCTGCCACAATGCACTAATGGAGAAGCAGGCAGGGTGGGGGCAGCTGCTCCCTCAACTACAATGTTATCTCCCCAGTTGTCTCTTCAACACATAGACATGAGTGGGGGAATGACTTTGCCCCCTGCGGTGGCAACAGTGATGGCTATGGCTCATGCAGCAGCTGCGGTGATGGCTTTGCCGCTTGCTGCTCCTGCAGCTACTGTTGGGATGGCTTTGCATCCTGTTGCTCCGCAGGTGCTCGCATTGCCCCCAGCGGCACCAGAGGGGATAGCCTTGCCTCACACATCACATACAGTGTCGGCCTTGCCCCCGGAGCTGCAGAACCTACCCCGGGTCCTCCCTGTCCACGATGCAGCGGGTGCTGGAAGCACGGCCCATGGTAGGTGACGCCTGGGCGCGGACACCGCTCCGCTGCCTCCGACTCCTCTGACTCCTCACATTCCCGTAGCCTATATAGACGCAGGCGATCCAGTAGGGATCGCGATCGCCGCTCTGCCTATTCTGAGCGACGGTCCACATCCTCTCGCAGAAGCCGTCGGTCTCGGTCATCAGGATGGCGTTCGCCATCAACCACGGCTGATTCATCCGACGACTCCAGGACATCCAGCAGGCACTCTCGTCGCAGATCGTGCCGCCAGAGAGATGCCGAACCCTATGTGGTTCAACCACATGCCGCCGGATCGGTAGCGGCTCAACATATATCGGTGAATCCCACGGATGCTCCAGCGGTCGGTGAGTACAATTATTCTGGGGCTTGGGGAGGTGCCGATACTACAGCTATGTCATTAAAAGCTCTGTTAGCCCATTTAAATACCCCGAGTGAAAAAAAAAAAAAATAAAAAAAAAAAAATTCTGGTTAACCCTTTATTACTCTGAAATCAACCTGAAAAGAGATACGAGCCCCCTCCTAGGGCTGATATAAATAAGGATACATTCTTTTGCGGTATCCCCCCCTTAGACTCTCACCTTGACCCAGAGACTGTAAAAAATAAAAGGAAAAAAAAAAATATTTTGGGCAAATGATTATATAGACATTTGGTTGCTTGTTTCCACTGATCAATTTACTGTAGACAAGGAGAGGGTTCTGCTGAACGGCCTTTTAAAAAAAAACAAAAAACCCCAGGGTTGCAAAAACTATTAATAATTGGCTGCAAGCCTTTTCGTATTAGGGTGTGCATGGGTCAGAAACATCCTGACCATTGTCCTGAGCTTTTTATATATGTTGACTTGTTAAAGGTACGGACTCCTGGTTGCGCTTCATGATGACTCCTAAAGTCCCCTTTCATGTCGCGGCCCCTGGCAGCTCGGCCGGTTCCAGTTCAGTGGCCGTGCGTAGACCCAGCGGCACTGCTGATTCTTTGGTCTCTGCAGATATAAGCTTGAATGCTCTACCTGCGGAGGCTCCCATGCAGCAGAAAAATGCTCCCGCCTTCGGCAAAATTGCCAACAAAGTCGTCAAATTCACCTGAAAATCGAGACAGCAGTGAGCGTATCAGAGACGGGGCTGTGGCTCGATCGGTACCTCAATAAAGAGGCGGCAGCTCAGCTGCACTTCGGCTTCACTTTTGGATTCTTTACCCCCTTTTTAACCTTAACAGACAACCCGTTTTTGTCCGGAATCTAAAGTCAGCGACGGAACTCCATGAGGTTTTGCTTGATAAACTAAACAGCGAGTTAGATAAAGGCAGGTTTAAGGGACCCTTTAAGGTGATACCTTTTTACAACTTTCGGGTGTCTCCGTTTGGGGTCATTCCTAAGAAGGAAACAGGAAAATTCCGTCTAATTCATCACCTGTCTCACCCGAGAGGTTCATCCGTCAACGATGGTATACTTGAATTGGACACGTCAGTCACGTAGGTTTCTTTTGACAAAGCTATGGGTTTAGTTCGTCAAGCGGGGGGGGGCGCTGATGGCCAAGTCAGATATTGTGTCGGCTTTTCGCCTCTTCCCAGTCCACCCTGATTGCTACCAGTTGTTGGGATGTTTTGCAGACGGTTGTTATGACTACGATACGTGCCTTCCTATGGGATGCTCAATCTCTTGTTCCTATTTTGCGCTATTTAGTTCTTTTTTGGAATGGGTTGTACAAGTTGAATCCGGTTCTCAATCCGTTACTCATTATCTTGATGACTTCTTTTTGTAGGCCCCCAAGATTCCACTCACTTCCACTTTCTATTACATACGTTTTGCAGCTTGATGTCAAGATTCGGTGTCCCGTTGCAAAGGGGAAAAACAGTCGGTCCTTTGCCGGTCCTTTCTTTTCTTGGTATTGAGATAGATTCAAATGCGATGGTTTTTTCGTCTCAAAAATGACAAGGTATTGAAGCTGCGCTCACTGATCATGGGGTTTTTGTTCGGTCCGTAGAGTGACCTTCCATCAGATGCAATCTTTCTTGGCCCTTCTAGTATTGCCTGTCTCGTCATGCCAATGGGTCGAGTTTTTCCCGGAGGTTATCACTGGTTACAAAAGGCGTTTGGCTTCCCCATCTCCGTACCAGGATTACATCCCGCCTAGGGGCTGATTTGTTCATTTGGAACGATTTTGTATCCAGGTACAATAGGCAAACTTGTTTCTAGGATAACTTTGCCCCCAATGAAGAGCTATCACTCGTTTCCGACACAACTGGATCATTGGGTTTTGGTGTTATTTCGGTGTTCAATGGTGTGCTGAGCATTGGCCCCAATCTTGGCACGCCAATGGTCTCGTGTCCAATCTAACTCTCCTCGATTTATTCCCCATTGTGACAGCGGTCGCCATCTCGTGCCCGCCCTTCAGAAATAAATGGATTTGATTCTGGACTGACAACATGAGGGTGGTGTACGTGATAAATCACCTGACTTCATCCTCTTTTCCAGTTACAAAATTACTTACATTTTTGTGCTTCAAGTTTTGAGCTCAATATTTGGTTCCCGGCTCGCCATGTGCCTGGCAGATGCAACACTATCGCCGACTCACTTTCCCGTTTTCAATTTCAGAAGTTCCGACAGCTCTGTCCTTGCGCCCAAACAGAGGGAATATCGTGCCCACACAGCATATGGGATCTGTTGTAATGCAGCTGATGCCGTTGGTGACGTCTTCAGGGGCCCCGGCTGGCTTACGGTAAGGCATGGGCGGAATGGTTAGTTTTTTCGCAGCAAATTACACGGTTTCTACATTTGATTCTGCCAGATTGGATGTTACCTGCCAGTACCTGTATCACCTGAACTATCTGCCGGGGCTTGCTTTCCATTTCAAACTACGAGGTTGGTTGGACATTACTAAATTTTTTATAGTCCAACAAGCAGTTAAGGCGTGGGGCAGGGGGCAGCCTAGAAGGGAGCGCAGAAGGCCGGTTTCTTTTAGCCTTCTTCCTACTATCATCGGCCTCCTTTCGAGTCTGCTCTTTTCTCTGCTTCTTTTGCTATAGCCTTTTTGGCGCATTGCGCATTGGTGAGTTGCTTTCTCCTGCCGGAGGCACCCACGGGGGCCTTCGGCACGACAACATCACATCGGGTAATGGGGGTGTAAGGATAAGAATTCGGCAATCTAAGACTGATCAAACCGGGAATGGCTGCTGGTTATTTTTGTTTCTATTCCTGGCCCTGTTAGACTGATCCGTAACTACATCACTTTGCGCCATGGTAACTCTTCATTCTAGTCCATGAAGACAGTTCCCCTCTGACGAGATTCCAATTCTTAGCGGTTTTTCATAAATGTTTGACGTTTCTGGGTCTGCCCGCCAGCGAGTTTGGTACTCACTCCTTTGGATAGGGGCGGCGACTGAGGCCGCTTGGGCGGGATTGCCCAATGCATAGGCCGGTGGTTTTCTGCATGTTTTGCGAAATGTATTAGTCCGGTATTATTGCTTCTTTAATCAATTACTTAAACAGGTTTGCCTTATTGTATACGTGTCACTAACAGTTTTTTCCTTTTAGGCGCGGCTAAGTCTGTAATTTGGTTACTGGGCCACTCCTATATTTGGCTTTCGTGGCTTCGAGGTGAATTGGAGAGGCATCAGGGGTCTCATATGGGCTCAAGTTATACCTGAAGTTGTGGAGATCGCCAGGTCTGCCTTAACTCCAGTGGTCCTCGTCATTCATGCCGGGTGAAATGACCTCGGTTCCCGCCGCAAGATGGTATTGAGCAGGCTTTGTTATTTATGGGTGGGGGTCGGAGCACAGTCTAGGGCCTCTGCTCCTCCGTGGCGGTTTTGAGCCAAACAGTTGTTCGGTTACGAAAGCTAAAGTGCGCCGGAAGTCCGGCCTGGCACAAAGTTTCGTTTGAAAGTATTGATTAATAATGGTTAATTGTGCTGTGACCGACCTCCATCCACAATAAAAGATGAGAGTTGTTTAATTTTGATAAAGCTCTCCTAATAAAGTTTGTATTTTGGTTAATTTGGTCTCGGAGTGGTTAATCGGACATGGGAGGGTCTTGTTTGCGGGGTGTGGGTCTCAGCAGTCTTGGCCAGGCATGATTACTGACCAACCTTCTGTGCCTAAGCACATTGATGTCGCCTGGCCCCAGCGACATCGTGTGATTGACTGATAATGATGGCTGCAGTGAAGAAGAGTTTTGAATACAAAGGTGATCAAGCATATACCCTGACATTCCATTTACTCAGTATTATTGTGCAACGGATGGCCAGGGGACATAGGGTCTGCGTAGGATTTCCTAAAACTGAAGTCCCCAAGCTCAACCTCACACCCAGAGATACCCTTAAAGGTAGGGAGGTCTGACCTGTCCCTGCCTCCTGTCCTGACCCTGATGACAAAGTCCCCGTCACACCCACCATCCAGGGAACTGACCAGGACAGAGATCCCCAAAAACCCTACCAAATGAACAACAGACGGGTAAAATAAAACCTCACCTAAAACCTTCACCAGTGAACAACCAGGGAAATACGAGAAAGGGATAACAAGGGAAGGAGGTAATACAAAACAACTTACAAGTAACTGCAGCAGACAGTAACAGCAGCAACCACTACATCCTCTCTGTTCCCAGCAGGGGCGTAACTACCGCGGTCGCAGCGGTCGCCATCGCGACCGGGCCCGGGCAGTTTGGGGCCCGCGGGGACCCGGCAGATCAGCAACCAGCTCCTCTCAGTGAGAGAGAAGCTGCGCTGATCTGTCACAGTGCACGCGCCCACTATATGACCCGCTGCCGCCCCCGACACCGGGCCCTCCTGCCCGATGTCAGCGGCGGCACCGGGGCCCCCGTCACCGCGCACAGTAATAATGAAGCATAGAGCGGCCGGCGCCGCTCTGCATCATCATTCTCCCCCTCTGCCTGCGCGGTGACGTCACTCCTGTGCGACTGCTGTGCTGAGTGCACAGAGTGCAGAGAGGGAGGACGCCGACCGCAGCACCGGGAGAACGAGGAGAGGGGAGGACGAGCAGCAGTGGAAGGAGGAGAGCAGGGAGTACAGCAGCAGTGGAACAAGGAGACGTCAGGACAGAGCAGCAGTGGAAGGAGGAGGGCGGTGAGTACTTGTTTTTTTTTTTTTTTTATATATATAAGTGAGTACACGGTGGTCAGAGGCCTGGAGTGGGGAGGCTGCATGATACTGTACATGGAGGCCTGGAGTGGGGAGGCTGCATGATACTGTACATGG
Organism: Anomaloglossus baeobatrachus; assembly: GCF_048569485.1. Lineage (NCBI taxonomy): Eukaryota > Metazoa > Chordata > Amphibia > Anura > Aromobatidae > Anomaloglossus > Anomaloglossus baeobatrachus. The sequence continues at coordinate 261,272,367 of NC_134359.1, forward strand.
AGGGGTGGGGAGGCTGCATGATACTGTACATGGAGGCCTGGGGTGGGGAGGCTGCATGATACTGTATATGGAGGCCTGGGAGGCTGCATGATACTGTACATGGAGGCCTGGGGAGGCTGCATTATACTGTACATGGAGGCCTGGGGAGACTGCATTATACTGTACATGGAGGCCTGGGGAGGCTGGCAGCATTATTATAGATGGAGGCCTGGGGAGGCTGGCAGCATTATTATAGATGGAGGCCTGGGGAGGCTGGCAGCATTATTATAGATGGAGGCCTGGGGAGGCTGGCAGCATTATTTTACATGAGGACTGGGGAGGCTGGCAGCATTATTATACATGAGGCCTGGGGAGGCTGGCTGCATTATTATACATGAGGCCTGGGGAGGCTGGCTGCATTATTATACATGGAGGCCTGGGGAGGCTGGCTGCATTATTATACATGGAGGCCTGGGGAGGCTGGCTGCATTATTATACATTGTGGCTTGGGGAGGCTGGCTGCATTATTATACATGGAGGTCTGGGGAGGCTGGCTGCATTATTATACATGGAGGTCTGGGGAGGCTGGCTGCTATATTATACATGGAGGCCTGGGAGGCTGGCTGCTATATTATACATGGAGGCCTGGGGAGGCTGGCTGCTATATTATACATGGAGGCCTGGGAGGCTGGCTGTTATATTATACATGGAGGCCTGGAGAGGTTGGCTGCATTATTATATATGGAGGCCTGGTGAGGCTGCATAATAAACATGAAGGACACCTTATACATTGAATATAGAGGTGTAATATACATAGAGGTCTATGAGGCTGCATTATACTGGAGGTCTATAGGGCTGCATTAAAATGGAGGTCTGGGGGGGCTGTATAATACAAAATGAAGGGACACCTTATACATGGAATATAGGGGTGAATTATACATGGAGGAGTATGGGGCTGCATAATACCATCTGAAGTTTTATCGGGTTGTGTTATAATACATCTAGGACTATGGGGGCTGCATTATAATATATGGAGGACTATGACTATGGAGGCTACCTTATACATGGACTATGGAAGTGCATTATAAAACATGGAGGACTATGTGGTGCAGTATAATATATGGAGGACTATGTGGTGCAGTATAATATATGGAGGACTATGGGGTGAATTTTAATACATGGAGAACTATGGGAAATGCATTATAATTGAAGGGCTACTTTATACATGGAGGATCATGGGGGTGCATTATAATATATGGAGGGCTATGTATCTTCATTCTAATATATGAAGGGTTATGTGGGACCCTTTATACAATTATTTGGAAGGCTATGTGGGGGCTGTTATAGTATTTTGAGAACTTTATACAAGGGGGACAAAGATACAAGTATGGGATGGAAATGTTTTGTGCTGAGGGAAAAAGGCTCTTTCCCTCAGCACCCAGCTTTCCCATGCTCTGCTGTACATCTCTCAGCACCCAGCTTTCCCATGCTCTGATATACATCTCTAAGCACCCAGCTTTCCCATGTTCTGCTATACATCTCTCAGCACCCAGCTTTCTCATGCTCTGATATGGGAAAGCTGGGTGCTGAGGACAAGATAAATATCAGAACATATGAAAGCTGGGTGCTGATAGAGGGATTTCAGGGTGCTGTGGGTGAGAGCCATGTGTCAGCGTCATTATCCTGTACCCCGAGTGTCAGTGTCATTATCCCCTACCCCAAGTGTCTGTGTATGTGGAGGGGGGGGCCCAGGTCTAAACTTTGCACCGGGGCCCATCCAACTCTAGTTACGCCACTGGTTCCCAGACTAGCTCCTAACAAAATAGAATAACCAGCAAGAAATCCAGGGAGCAGAGGGTTTATATCCTGGCCAGAAGTAATTAACTGCTGTCAGCTGAGCAAGTCTGCTGCTGCACCACAGAAGGAATTAACCCTTAAAATGCCCAAAGGAAAAAAACTACATTTAAAGTGCATGGTCCCAGATGGTAAGGTAAAAGCTAGCCCTGAGTCTTTCCCTATACACATGATAATTATTGGTCATGTGTAAAACAAAGTTTCCCAGCTCTCATGATCAGTAAAGGTCCTAGCGGTAGGACCCCAACAATTGTGCTCCTCACTTGGATAGGTGATAAATGATAATTATTGATTCATGGAAAATAATATTTGCCAACATTGCAATACCCCAAATCAAGATATTTAAGTGCCACCTTAAGTATAGACCACTGCTAAAGTGCTAGGGATACCCATTTTTTTGAAGGACTAACTCCATCCTTTTTGTCCTGGCAGAATGGAGGCTTTTGGCAAGTATGGAAAGCTTCTTTTCAAAAACAATCATTTTCCTTCTACATAAGGAAACAGGTCACTGCAATGTAGAAATCCATCATTTCTCCTTTTGCTTGACATCTGCCACTGAAGAAAACTCAGGACACCCCATACACAGAGGTTAGTTGTGCAGTCCTATTGGAGAGTTTGGCCAACTTATGGACTTACTTGACTATACTCCAAAATTCAGTATTTGTTACCTGTTTAGCCTATACTTTATTGTTGTGTATTGTCAATGAAATGCTGAAATCACTTCAAACAAGCATCTTTTTCCACTGATGACGTAACTGGGGTCTCTTGGTTCAAAGCCATAGTTCATCTTCATGTGCTCGTGATTAAAACAAGAATGAATCAGAAGAGAATATCTAAACAAGTTCACGAGATTGGTTAAATGGGAATGTGATGGTGTGATGTTGTGGGTTGTGTATCAATTTGTGTAGGTTCATATTTTAGGCATGTTGCTCTGTCCATTTTATGTATTATTTGTCCTGTCTGCAGTTTAATAACCCCCTCAAGTGCTTCTGTCTCTAGGTGTGGGGGAGGGGGGCCTGGAATCCACCCAAACTCTCTGCTTACCTGGGGGATTATTCAGTCTGGCTGAGAAGGAGAAGAGCGAAGCAGGAAGATTTATCCTCTGTGGGAGAAGCTGAGGCTCTCCAGAGAGACCTGGACATTTATCGCTTACTGGACTGTATCCGTGTCCTTGGACTATTTTACCCTCTGTGTGGTGGATTATTTTTATAGACCTTCTGGATTGCATAGAATAAATGTTCTTTGGATTGTTCACCCATCCCTCGCTCTGTTGATTGTGTGATATTGGAGAAGGCCCCTGTGACAGGGAATATAAATCCCATTCCTGAAAGTTATTATTATTATTATTTATTATTATAGTGCCAGTTATTCTATGGCGCTTTACAAGTGAAAAAGGAATACATAAAAAACAAGTACAACAATAATGAACAATACAAGAACAGACTGGTACAGGAGGAGAGAGGACTGTTGTGAATACATTTGGGCTAGGTTCCAGTTTGGGGCTCCCTCTTGTGGTCAGTGCTGTGTAACGCCTGCCTGGATCCACAGACTCAGGTGGGCTGTAAAGGGGAGGCTAGAGGGAAGCCACTCACCAAGTAGGACCCCCAGAACCCTGAAACCCTTTAACCCCTATACAGGGATTTGGAATTACACAGGGAACTGGAGATCACTACCTGTGGAAGGCTGCAGTCCGATGAGAATAGTAGTCAGGCAGGGTCAAACCAGGAATTGCGGAACAGGGACAGAATCGGCAGGCAGTGACGTAGTCAGCAAACGTAGCAGAGGTCAGATCCGGGTCGGGCAGCAAGGTACAAAAACAGTAGGCAGAAGGGTAGTCAAAACACGCAGAAGTCAACACAGGAATCACCAACAGAATAGGACGTAACAGGAGCCAGGAAAATCAGAACTATATCTGGCAGTAATCATGTGACAGGAGGGGAAATAAAAAGGGTGTGGTGTCTTCCCATTGGCTGTAGCTGAACGCTGGCAACTTCAGCTGGAAGACACATGCCACCCACAGTCAGCCAGTGGTACTGCAGATCCCAAGCTAACCCAGCCCAGTGGATGATCGGAACCTGCGCCCACTGGTGCCGCTGGCATCGACTTCTCTCCCATCACCAGCACCATCCACGGCAGGAACACGGCGTCGCCTGGCGATCGGAGCAGAAGTCGCTGGAGCAGACTCCGGCGGTGACGTAACATGCTGGTAGTGAAGTTGGTTTGCTGAATAGAAACTAGACAGCTGAAGATGATTGGCAATCAGGTGGTTCTGACTGGGTCTATATAACTGAGTAGTGTTCTTTTGTTCCTTGCCGGTGCTCAATGTTGTCTCCTGTGTGCTAAGGACATTCTGAAGCCAGCCCTTCCTTCTGTGTCTACCAGAACTCCTTTCAGATAAGTTTTGCTTTTGTACCTCTGCTGGTGGTTTCCACTTTCTTGTTGTTTTTTCTGTTTAGGTACAAAGGCTTATTTCCAGATTTTGCCTGTGTGGAGTTCTGGGTGGAGTTGGATCATTCCCTGCCGGGAATGTCTGTGTATCTTGCTCCATATTCTGCTATGTATTTTGTTTTGTCATGCTTGATACTAATTTTAGTCCCTCCACTATGTTAGTGTTTTTGTTTGGATCCCAGTAATACCTGAGTACTGGTATAGTGGGGGAGAGTCCGTGTTGGCTCAGTATTTTTCCATATCAGGAGTGTTGGTTTTTTTCTAGGGTATTGCACGGCTGCAGACAGTGCTCTTTTCTGTCCATTCCTATTTAGATAGTTTGGGCCTCATCTTTTCTGAATCTGTTTTCTACCTGTTTATTGTGTTTTCCTACATCACCGTCATCTTTATTTGTGGGGACTATCTATATCTTTGGGGACTGCTCCAAGGCAGATTAGCCTTTCCTGTATTTCTCTCTGTAGGAATAATTAGTTCTCCGGCTGTGTCGAGGCGACCAGGTCATCGTAGGCACGTCCCACGGCTACTTCTAGTTGTGTGTTAGTGTTAGATCTGCAGTTCACTGAGATTCCAACCACTCTGGTAACCTTCTGGGTTTCCTAGTTTTTTGTCCTTTTTCTGGTCCTCTTCGGTTACTGAGTCATAACAGAGGACCCTGCCCGCCAGGGCACACAGTCTACAGGGGATGGGTGAGGCTAAAGCAGGTGAGGACAGAGATGGTTGCGCCATGGTGTACTGTTCTGAGGGTTATTGTGGTTGTAGGCTTGTCGGAAGAGATGGGTTTTCAGGTTCCTTTTGAAGGTTTCCATGGTAGTTGAGAGTCTGATATGCTGGGGTAGAGCGTTCCAGAGTATGGGGAGAAATCTTGTATGCAATTGTGGGAAGAGCAGATAAGAGGGGAAAGAGGGGAGTAGAGAAGGATCTGAGGTTGCATGTAGGTAGGTATCGGGAAACTAGGTCATAGATGTATGTTGGAGACAGGTTGTGGGTGGCTTTGTATGTCATGGTTAGTGTTTTGAACTGGAATCTTTGGGCAATGGCAAGCCAGTGAAGGTATTGACAGAGAGGAGAGGCTGGGGAATAGCGAGGGGAGAGGTGGATTAATCGGGCTGCAGAGTTTAGGATAGATTTTTGAGGGTGCAAGAGCGTTGAAAGGAAGGCCACAGAGTAGGAGGTTGAAGTAGTCGAGGCGGGAGACGATGAGGGTATGCACTAGTATTTTTGCTGATTCTTGACTAAGGAATGCACAAATCCAGGAGATGTTTTTGCGTTGTAATCGTCAGGAGGTGAAAAAGGGCTTGGATGTGTGGTTTGAAGGATAGAGCACAGTCAAGGGTTACACAATGGTTGCACTTAAACCATTGGTAACCAATCAACCACTATGTAGGACCCAAAAGGTAGAACTTGACCCCATCAAAAGACCTCATATCAAGGTCAGCAAGCTATGGAACTATCACGATGACTATGGGATAGCGAGGAACCGGGGGGCCTAAGCTGTTCCTCAAGGTAGGGGGCCCTATATTATCCCTATTCTCAGGGATGCCCCTAATGGTGGGGATGCCTGAGTCTCATTCCTGGCCATGCTCCTGACCAGTCGTGATCTGATTCCCCCTCCTGCTCTCCCCCCAGGCAGGGACGGGACAGGAGTGTAATGAAAGTCACAGATAAAGACAGACTGGGCAAACAAAAACCTCTGTCACAGAGCACGCACACACAGAGGTAAAGACAATAAGAGATTCAGGAATAAACACTACAAAACAACAGGGGTAAAGTCTACAAACGCTCCAAGAAAATAGTACAATTTTCATCAGAGAATCTGGGACACCACACCTCACAGACCAACATAGAAACTATAGCTGGCATGGGTAGAAGATTTCATTCAGCTTAAATAGGAGGGGAGCAGATGTGATTGGCCTCCCCACCACATGTGATCAAAGGAACCTAACAGGCAGACTAGCAGAGATGAACTTCCGCTAGCCTGCCTATGAATCAGCACACAGCAGGTTGACGCCCGAGTCTGCCTGTGTTGATCCCAGACACCAAAGAAACCATTGGGCGGTGTGTCAGAATCTGCGATCTGAACAGAGTCTGACGCCGCCATGACAGTTGGCGAAGTTTGTGCAAAACTGCATGTGACAGGAACAGAGAATAGACAAAAACATACATTTAGTGCTTTGCAAATAAATACTTGACCACTGGCACTGTACTATTTGCTCAAATAGGTGGAGATCTGTGAGAAAGATGATGTGATGGCCTATTCCGCACAGCAGCCATATTGCTTAGATTAATTACATGTAAGAAAGCTCCATTGTGACTTCAAAACCTATCTCCACAGTACATGCACTATTGGCTTAGATCATCTAAAATGTACAGTATATAGTATACTTGCCAACTTTTATAAATTACTTTCTAGGAGAACTAGGTTTTTACGCCATTTAACGAGCATCCCCGATATTTTTTTGGCATTAACACTGTCTTCATCAAAGATCACGCCACCTTTATTTGTTCCTGACCCTTGAATAGGCATCTGGACACCACCAAGGCTCGGTGTCATGGCCAAACTAACGTTGGGGGAATACCAAACTGACGGAAGTTAATTCCTTGCCTGTGACAATTGCCGACTCCTTCGACAGTCTGAGAGGTCTCCTCTTTTTTCATGAGTTTCCTGGATCTTACAGTAGCGTTGTCAAACATGGAATGCAGACAAAGTGACAGACAATGAGACAGACAGGGAAAGAGATAGACTGACACAGACAGAGAGACAGAGAGGGAGACTGAGAGAGAGACAGAGAGACAGTTACTATCCCAGGCAATGCCGGGTGGTACAGGGAAAGAGAAAGACAGACAGAGACAGACAGACAAAGACAGACAGGGACAGACAAAGAGACAGACACAGATAGGGAAAGAGACAGACAGGGAAAGAGACAGAAAGAGAAAAAGACAGACAGGGAAAGAGACACACAGGGAAAGAGACAGACAGGGAAAGGTACAGAGATTGAGATGGGCAGAGACAGACAGACAGGGAAAGAGACAGACAGGGAAAGAGAAGGACAGGGAAAGAGACAGACAGAGACAGACAGGGAAAGAGACAGAGAGACAGACAGGGAAAGAGACAGACAGGGAAAGAGACAGACAGATAGGGAAAGGGACAGATGGAAAGATAAAGACATGAAAAGGTACAGATAGATAGAGACAGGCAGAGACAAACAGACATGGAAAATGACAGACAGGGAAAGAGACAGACAGGGAACGACAGGGAAAGAGGCAGACAGGAAAGGAGACAAACAGGGAAAGAGAGAGACAGACAGACAGTGAAAGAGCTAGGGAGACAGACAGAGACAGACAGGGAAAGAGACAGCCAGACAGGGAAAGAGACAGTCAGACAGGGAAAGAGACAGACAGACCGACAGAGACAGACAGACAAAGAGATAGAGAGAGAGACAAACAGGGAAAGAGACAGAAAGACAAAGAGATAGAGAGACAGAGAGAGAGAGAGAGAGAGAGAGAGAGGGAGACAGACAGAGACTGGGTGTTTAACAGAGAAACAGTTACTATCCCGGGCAACGCCGGGTACTATAGCTAGTATATCATATATTTTTTTTATGACGACCTCAGTCTTCCACCACATTTAAATTGAAATGATGAGGATTTAGCGCCTTACCTTCCGGGCATATATGAGTTTTACTGTATAACACCAGATGTAAGCAGAGCACCATACAGAGGTTCACAACATATCTTCTCATTCTGCAAAAAAGCCTAAATTATAGAGAAGTGTTAGTGTAGTTGATACAGTATTCAACAAAACATCACTGAATTTTCAAGCCAAAATATTATCAATTTTTTGATAAAGTTTGGCATCTCCCTACTTTTGGTGCTGTAGATTGATCTGGCTAGAATCTCTATCAATTTCATCCTGTAGTGTAGCTTCAATAGTGTTTGTGTCACACTGCACTAGGAAGATACTGATGTTACCAGCAATGTAACTTCAGAGTACAGTTAGCAGATCGACCAGCAGAGGGCAGCAGAGTAGAATGTCACACTGCACTAGGAAGATACTGAAGTTACCAGCAATGTAACTTCATTGTGTACTTAGAAGGCCAACCAGCAGAGGGCAGCAGAGTAGAATGTCACACTGCACTAGGAAGATACTGAAGTTACCAGCAATGCAACTTCAGTGTGTACTTAGAAGGCCAACCAGCAAAGGGCAGCAGCGTAGTCAACACACCGAGTAAGCAGCAGGAGGTCAATAGGAATAAGCAAAGAGGAGTCAGGTGGTGTGCCAGGGTCAGAGCCAGGATTTCACATATGAAGCAGGAGGGAAAGATGGAGCCGAAGTCACAAACAAAGCAAAGTCACAAGCCGGGTAGACAGGTAAACGACTGGGGTCGGGGTACACGGGACGAGACAGAGACAGACAAATGAGATAGGGCAAATATACAGACCGGGACATGGAGTCAGGGACAAATGAATGGAGAAGGGTAACACGAGTCAGAACAAGGTAGCGGGGAGGCATGACACATCGGGTATTCACAGGAGTCAGGAACAAGTGCTGCAGAGCAAAACTATGACTGGCAGCGGATGACGGGTGTGGCGCCAGGATATAGTGCTCTGCAACCCGGAATGTGGCTGCAAGAAGTTAACCCCTTCATGCTCTGAACCCTGCACACATGACAGCACTGGCTCAGCAGTGGCTGGGCCAGGCCTGAATTATGACAGTTTGGTCCACTGGTGCAAGAATGGATGCAACCTTTATGTCTTTCAAATGTGGCATTCACTTTAATGGGGTCATGACTCATGAGGAAAAACAGAAGATATTTTGCACATTGATGAGTCAGATGCCGGTTTCTCACATCCAGCAGTTTAGATGAATTATGGCACTTCTAGGTGATGGTGGATCCAGTCCCATGTATGGGTAACAGTAGAACTTGGCACTCAAAATTATTTTGCAATTTTAGATTTATTTTGTGGGATATCTCAGTTCTTATTTGGACAATGGATGTTGGATGTGTGAAACCAGACAAACAATTAATTTTATTGTGGACATGTAGGCCAAAATTGAACTTTTTGGCACAAAAGGAAAATTTCTGTCATGCTGTACAAAGGGCTGGTAGGACGTAGTACAGCGTATTCCCCACTAGGTGGCAGCAGAGTAGTGAAGGAGAGATAAAGTAACACTGTAACAGAAAGGAGTCTGAAGTACAGCAGAATAACTTCACCAAGCAGTTCACAGGCGAACCACCAGGGGGAAATAGAGTAGTCAAGCAGTCAGGGTCTAACCAGGAAAGTCAAGTTACTTCAAAGGGAGGATCAAAGTCAGATCAGAAAACAGAACCGAAGTCGGGTATTGGGAGATCAGGTATGCAGAGGGAAACACAAAGGGCACAGGGAACAGAAGACAAGACCGGAGGGAGAGGAGACACAAATACGTGAAGGTCGATGAACCAGGATGGGTAAACAACTGACAGGAGCGGGAAGTCAGGTGCAGGGACAGACGGTCAAACGGAGAGGGTAGAGGTCAGGGCCCGGTAACAAGGGGGAAATCTCACCAGAGCCAGTCACAGGCTGCAGAGCAAAACTATAACCAGCACTGGAATGCAGGTGCAGCGACCAGGTTTTGTATCTCCTGAAACCAGAACGAGACTGATGGGAATAAACCCCTCACATGACCAGGCCGGGTCTGGGAGACTCTGGAGCAGAGAATAGCGGTCCTGGATCATGACAATTTCCTTGTGTTTCTGGCAAAACGTTTGCTCAAATTGCATCATTTCATTGTCGTAAATGTCTAAGACTACCAATGTTTTACGACATTTCTTACACCATCTCTTAGTACCTATGCGAAAATGTAAACGACAGAAAAAGCGGAGGCAGTTAACCTTTTAGTGTGAAGTGTAAAATATATATGATTACACCTCTATGTAAAAGTTCCAAAAAGAATCATAGTCTAGACAGGTCATAGCAGTTTTGCAAAAGGAGGTGAATTAATATGCAATTGTTTCAACTCTTTTTAACATGCAAGAAAAATTGCAATTTGCGCAAAATTTTACATTTACATTGGTTTCCCGCTCTTTTCTAACATTAGGAAGGGAGACAATTAATATGTCTAGAAAAAATGTTGGATTGACTTGGGCTATCTGACACATTTCAAAGTACTACCATGCTAAAAGGCAATCTGTCAGCAGGTTTTTGATATCTCATCTGAGAGCTGCATTATGTAGGCAAAGAGACCCTGAATCCAATGATGTATCACTGATTTTACTGGGTACAGCGGTTCTGACACAATCAGAGTTTTTGGATTTAGCAATACAGCAGAGCTGAGAAAGCTAACCCTTCCCACACCACAGCTCTCTATGTACATTGTCTATAGACAGTGAGGTGCTTATTAAAGGAGGGAATGGAGTTGGACTACTTGGCAAGAGGCATCTAGTCACAATTATGATAATCCCCAAGTGATAAAGTCTTCAGTTTACGTAAACAACTCAAAGCTAGATATGTGATACATCATTGAATTTTGTGTCTTAACCCTCATGTTGTCCTCATGTTACACAGGACAAACCTGCTGACAGATTCCCTTTAAAAAGTTGCGGTGTTGTAAATTATGCCAAATTTATTAACAAGGTGCATCAGTCAAAAAACATTTAGCAGCGGAGTTGAAGTGAATACACTAAAGATATGGCACAAATGACGCCATTTCTAATAAATGTAGGCCATTATATTTGTGCAGAATGACACGAACATTAATTCCGTATTTGCAGCCTGCTTTGGGATAAATATATGACTAGCAAAACTGAAATTCTTCTAATGGGGAGTCCCTTGGCGCCATCTTGTGCTCAAAACCTCTGACTGGTTCAAAGTCAGAAGTTACAGTTAGGTCCAGAAATATTTGGACAGTGACACAATTTTGGCGAGTTGGGCTCTGCATGCCACCACATTGGATTTGAAATGAAACCTCTACAACAGAATTCAAGTGCAGATTGTAACGTTTAATTTGAAGGTTTGAACAAAAATATCTGATAGAAATTGTAGGAATTGTCACATTTCTTTACAAACACTCCACATTTTAGGAGGTCAAAAGTAATTGGACAAATAAACCAAACCCAAAAAAAATTTTTTTATTTTCAATATTTTGTTGCGAATCCTTTGGAGGCAATCACTGCCTTAAGTCTGGAACCCATGGACATCACCAAACGCTGGGTTTCCTTCTTCTTAATGCTTTTCCAGGCCTTTACAGCCGCAGCCTTCAGGTCTTGTGTCACGGCCGGGCGGTCGGGCCGACCCAGGAGGTGGATCCACTGGACCGAACTCTTAAGATGGTGGTAGGGAGTCCGGCAGCTGAAGCACTGATGGGCAGCAGAACAGTCCGTGCAAGTGAAGGCAGCGGAGGAGTCCCTGGGACCACGGTGTCACAGATGGTAGTCCTGGTGACGTAGCTCAGGTTCGGAAGCCGAGATGATATCAGGCGGGGTCCGGAACCTCAGGAGCGAGATGACGGGTCACCGCAGGGATCCGAGATGGTACGGACTGTCAGATGGCAGACGGACAGTGTGCGGGGTTCAGGATACGGCAGACGGGATGGCGAGGCAGGTACGGCTCTACAAAGAGAGATAGGTGAGTACAGGCACATAAACACCAGGAGACCTGACTCCTAGCTCAGGGAACACGAAGATCAGGCCCCGCCCCCTTGGACACTAACCCCCTTTATACCCAGTACCTGTTCAACCTCATTTCCTGTTAATGGACGCTGGCCCTTTAAGAAAGGGTCAGTGACCGCGCGCGCGCCCTAACGCGCATGCGCGCCGCCCGGGTGCCAGAAGCTAGGGAAGGAGGCTGAGGGGAGGACGCAGGGGAGCCGGCCAGGTCCTGGGAAGCCGTCGGGCGCCGGGATCGGGGACCAGGGGGCCTGGGACGGACGGAATCCGGGGGCTGAGGAGCGGGCAGCGTGGCAGGTGAGCCGGGGAGCGGGGGTGAGGACCCGGGGAGCGTGACAGTACCCCCCCCCCCACGCCCCCCACCCCGCAACCGGGACATGAAGGCACGGATAAGAGGAGTGCCCACGTTCTCCCTGGGCTCCCAAGACCTATCCTCAGGACCATACCCCTCCCAGTCCACCAGGAAGAACTGCCGACCTCGTACGGTCTTCATGGCCACGATATCCCTTACCGCATAGATGTCGTCATCGGCAATAGGTGGAGGGGCCGGACTGGCAGCATTGGAGAAGGGACCAAGGACCACCGGCTTGAGCAGGGAGACGTGGAATGAGTTGGGTATCCTCATCGTGGCCGGGAGCTGTAGCTTGTAGGAAACCTCATTGATCTTGCTGAGGACTTTAAACGGCCCAATGTAGCGAGGACCCAGCTTGTATGACGGTATCTTCAGGCGGACGTACTGGGAAGCAAGCCAGACGAGGTCTCCAGGAGAGAAACACGGAGGGTCTAGACGCCTTTTGTCAGCGTGTTTCTTCATCCGCTGGGAAGCGCGTCCAAGGGACGCCTTGACAGAGTCCCAAATGGTAGCGAAGTCACGGGCTACAGTATCAGCCGCAGGGACATCCGAAGAAGGGGATATAGGCAATGGAACGGAGGGCTGAAGTCCGTAAACGACATGGAAGGGAGATTTGGAGGACGACTCACTGATGTGGTGGTTATGTGAGAACTCAGCCCAAGGCAGAAGCGTGGACCAGTCGTCGTGATGGGTGTTGACATAGTGACGTAAGAAGGATGTCAAGATTTGATTGACCCTCTCCACTTGGCCATTAGACTGAGGATGGTATGCGGAAGAAAAGTCCAGAGTTACTCCCAGGTGTTTGCAGAGCGCCCTCCAGAAGCGGGAGGTGAACTGAGTTCCTCTGTCGGACACGATGTGGGATGGAAAGCCATGCAAGCGGAAGATGTGATGGATATAGGCTTCCGCGAGTTCCTGAGCAGAGGGCAGTCCAGCCATGGGGATGAAGTGGGCCATTTTGGAGAACCGGTCCACCACGACCCATATGACTGTGTGTCCAGAGGATAATGGCAAGTCCGTAATAAAGTCAGGGAACTGAGGGTATCGGTAGAGGCAGCAGACGGCCATAGGGCAGGTGTTTGGGCGTCTTGTTCCTGGCACAAGAGGAGCAGGCAGAGACAAAGGCGGCGACGTCAGTGCGAAGGGATGGCCACCAGTAATGGCGTACAATCGCACCCCATGTTCTCTTCTGGCCTGCATGGCCGGCTGTTTTTGAGGCATGACCCCAGTGTAACACTTTTTGCCTGTCGGTCTCCGAGACATAGGTCTTCCCGGGTGGTATCTGGGCCAGAGTGACGGGAGCCACCGGAACAATCTTGCTAGGAGGGATGATAGGTTGGGTAGTCTCTTCCTCCTGCTCCATGGACATGAGGGACCTAGACAAGGCATCGGCGCGTATATTCTTGTCCGCGGGTCGGAAGTGGAGCTGGAAGTCAAACCTGGCAAAGAATAAGGACCACCTGGCTTGCCGCGGGTTCAGTCGCTGAGCGGACCGCAGGTATTCCAGGTTCTTGTGGTCCGTGTAGATGGTCACGGGGTACACTGCTCCTTCCAGGAGGTAGCGCCACTCCTCCAGAGCTAGTTTGACCGCCAATAATTCTCGGTCACCGATGGTGTAATTCCGTTCTGGTGCTGAGAAGCTCTTAGAAAAGAAACCGCAAGTCACCATCTTCCCGGAGGAGGATTTTTGCATGAGCACTGCTCCGGCTCCTGAGGAGGAGGCATCCACCTCCAAGGTGAACTGGCGGTTTAACTCCGGTCGGTGGAGTACAGGAGAGGAGGCGAAAGCTCGCTTCAAAGAGCAAAACGCGGCGTCGGCCGCAGGTGACCAGTCCTTTGGTTTAGCCTCCTTTTTGGTCAAAGCGGAGAGAGGGGCAGTCAGGGCGGAGAAGTGCGGGATAAACTGGCGGTAGTAGTTGGCGAATCCCAGGAACCGTTGGATTGCCTTCAGTCCAGAAGGAGGAGGCCAGTTGAGTATGGAGGAGACCTTCTTTGGATCCATCTGCAACCCAGTACCCGAGATGATGTATCCCAGGAAAGGGAGAGAAGACTGCTCAAAGACGCACTTCTCATATTTGGCGTAGAGACGATTCTCTCTCAGTCTTTGTAGAACCAGCTTTACGTTCTCTCTGTGGGTCTGGAGGTCCGGAGAGAAGACAAGGATGTCATCCAGATAAACTACTACACAGAGGTAGAGGAGGTCCCGGAATATGTCGTTCACCAGTTCTTGGAATACGGCAGGAGCGTTACACAGACCGAAGGGCATCACGCAGTATTCGTAGTGCCCGTCGCGAGTATTAAATGCGGTCTTCCATTCGTCCCCAGAGCGGATACGAACTAGGTTGTAGGCACCCCGAAGATCCAGTTTGGTGAACACACGGGCTCCTCTGAGCCGGTCGAACAATTCGGGGATGAGCGGTAGGGGGTACTTGTTTTTTATGGTGATCTGATTCAAGCCCCGGTAGTCAATGCATGGGCGTAGGTCACCCTCTTTCTTCTTAACGAAGAAGAAGCCTGCTCCCGCAGGAGAGGAGGATCTCCGGATGAATCCCTTTGCCAGGCTTTCCGTGATGTATGTGGACATGGCCCTGGTTTCCGCTGGAGACAACGGATATATCCGTCCTCGAGGTGGTGTTGTTCCTGGGAGCAGGTCGATGGCGCAATCGTAGGGACGGTGTGGCGGAAGTACCTCAGACTCCTTCTTGTCAAAAACGTCCGCGAAGGACCAATAGGCCGAGGGCAGTTCCGGTAGGTTCTCTGGAGCCGGGGGACGTCGGATTGGTTGTAGGGACTTTAGACATCTCTCATGACAGGCAGAGCCCCAACGAGTGATTTCGCCAGTACCCCAGCTGACTGATGGTTCGTGTGTCCGCAACCAAGGAAGTCCCAGCAGGATTTGATGGGACATGTGTGGAAGGACGTAGAGAGCGATGTTCTCGGTGTGCAGAGCACCTATACGCAATTCCACCGGCTTGGTGATCCAGGAGATGGTATCAGAGAGGGGTCTCCCATCCACCGAGGCAATCATTAGGGGCTTATCGAGTGGAGTAACAGGCAGCTGGTACTTGTCCACCGTGGCCTGCTGGATAAAATTGCCTGCTGCTCCGGAGTCGAGGTATGCCTCAGCCGTGAAGCGCGTCTCTCCTGTTGACACTTGTACCGTCCACATAACTGGGTCTGAGAGAGTCCCAGCACCTAGGGTGGCCTCTCCTACCAACCCTAGGCTTTGGAGTTTCCCGGCCTTTCCGGACAGGAGCGTAAGAGATGTGTGCCCTCTCCGCAGTAAAAGCAGAGGCCTTTGGCGAGCCGCTCTGCTCTACGTTGGTCAGACTGTCGTACTCGGTCAACCTGCATGGGCTCGTGGACAGGAATCCCAGCTGTTGAAGAGTGAGGCACAGAGGACTTCTGTGGAGGAGGGGAGTGCCGTACTGCACGTCTCTCACGATACAGCTCTTTGGAGCGTTCCTGGAAACGAATGTCCACTCGAGTGGCTAGGGCAATCAGGGCATCTAGGGTGGAGGGCACGTCACGACCCGCCAACTCATCCTTGATGCGACTCGAGAGTCCTTCCCAGAAGGCGGCTGTCAGGGCCTCATTATTCCACCCGAGTTCAGAAGCCAAAGTACGGAAACGGATGGCATATTGACCCACCGTCAGTGTTCCTTGACGTAGGCGGAGGAGGGATGAAGCAGACGCAGAGGCGCGTCCCGGCTCGTCGAAGGTGCTGCGAAAGGCCTGCAGGAACTCTTGAAGGTTCTTGGTCATGGGGTCCTCCTTCTCCCACAAGGGGTTCATCCACGCCAGCGCCTCGCCCTCCAGATGAGACATTATAAAGGCGACCTTGGCTTGGTCAGAGGCGAACAGATGTGGCAGCTGCGTGAAATGAAGGGAACACTGGTTTATGAAGCCCCTGCAGGTCTTGGGATCTCCAGCATAACGAGGTGGTGACGCCAAACGGAGACGGGAAGCATCTGAAGAGGCTGCCACTGGTGCGGGAGCCATGGCTTGCATAGCTGGGGACCTGGGTGCCGCAGGCGTCATTGATGCTTGTAACGTGTACAGGCGGGTGTCCACGGAGGTCATAAATTGCAACATGCGGGTCTGGACTTCATGCTGACGTCGGAGTTCCTCTTGCAAGGCCGCTAGTGCTGCAGCGGGATCCATGGCCTGATCTTACTGTCACGGCCGGGCGGTCGGGCCGACCCAGGAGGTGGATCCACTGGACCGAACTCTTAAGATGGTGGTAGGGAGTCCGGCAGCTGAAGCACTGATGGGCAGCAGAACAGTCCGTGCAAGTGAAGGCAGCGGAGGAGTCCCTGGGACCACGGTGTCACAGATGGTAGTCCTGGTGACGTAGCTCAGGTTCGGAAGCCGAGATGATATCAGGCGGGGTCCGGAACCTCAGGAGCGAGATGACGGGTCACCGCAGGGATCCGAGATGGTACGGACTGTCAGATGGCAGACGGACAGTGTGCGGGGTTCAGGATACGGCAGACGGGATGGCGAGGCAGGTACGGCTCTACAAAGAGAGATAGGTGAGTACAGGCACATAAACACCAGGAGACCTGACTCCTAGCTCAGGGAACACGAAGATCAGGCCCCGCCCCCTTGGACACTAACCCCCTTTATACCCAGTACCTGTTCAACCTCATTTCCTGTTAATGGACGCTGGCCCTTTAAGAAAGGGTCAGTGACCGCGCGCGCGCCCTAACGCGCATGCGCGCCGCCCGGGTGCCAGAAGCCAGGGAAGGAGGCTGAGGGGAGGACGCAGGGGAGCCGGCCAGGTCCTGGGAAGCCGTCGGGCGCCGGGATCGGGGACCAGGGGGCCTGGGACGGACGGAATCCGGGGGCTGAGGAGCGGGCAGCGTGGCAGGTGAGCCGGGGAGCGGGGGTGAGGACCCGGGGAGCGTGACATCTTGCTTGTTTGTGGGTCTTTCCGTCTTAAGTCTGGATTTGAGCAAGTGAAATGCATGCTCAATTGGGTTAAGATCTGGTGATTGACTTGGCCATTGCATAATGTTCCACTTTTTTGCACTCATGAACTCCTGGGTAGCTTTGGCTGTATGCTTGGGGTCATTGTCCATCTGTACTATGAAGCGCCGTCCGATCAACTTTGCGGCATTTGGCTGAATCTGGGCTGAAAGTATATCCCGGTACACTTCAGAATTCATCCGGCTACTCTTGTCTGCTGTTATGTCATCAATAAACACAAGTGACCCAGTGCCATTGAAAGCCATGCATGCCCATGCCATCACGTTGCCTCCACCATGTTTTACAGAGGATGTGGTGTGCCTTGGATCATGTGCCGTTCCCTTTCTTCTCCAAACTTTTTTCTTCCCATCATTCTGGTACAGGTTGATCTTTGTCTCATCTGTCCATAGAATACTTTTCCAGAACTGAGCTGGCTTCATGAGGTGTTTTTCAGCAAATGTAACTCTGGCCTGTCTATTTTTGGAATTGATGAATGGTTTGCATCTAGATGTGAACCCTTTGTATTTACTTTCATGGAGTCTTCTCTTTACTGTTGACTTAGAGACAGATACACCTACTTCACTGAGAGTGTTCTGGACTTCAGTTGATGTTGTGAACGGGTTCTTCTTCACCAAAGAAAGTATGCGGCGATCATCCACCACTGTTGTCATCCGTGGACGCCCAGGCCTTTTTGAGTTCCCAAGCTCACGAGTCAATTCCTTTTTTCTCAGAATGTACCCGACTGTTGATTTTGCTACTCCAAGCATGTCTGCTATCTCAAGCGTCTTAATGCAAGTCTATGAGAGCAACAACAAGGCTATCATAGATGTGTATTGATTTGTAACCTCCAGAGGCTTCATTATTCTTTAGTGTCACGCCGGTCGTATGGCGCCATTTTGTGCCTGAAATTCCTGACTGGTCAAAAGTCAGATGTTATATCACAAGTGTCTCAATGCAAGTCTATGAGAGCAAGAATAAGGCTCTCAAAAGATTTGTATTAATTTGTAACCACCGGCAGCTTCATTATTTTTCAGCGTCGCTCTGGTCCCATGATGCCATTTTGTGCCTGAAACTCTTGACTGGTAGAAAGTCAGATGTTATATCACAAGAGTCTCAATGCAAGTCTATGAGAGCCAGAACAAGAGTCTCATGGATTTGTATTAATTTGTAACCACCAGCAGCTTCATTATTTTTCAGCATCACCCTGGTTCCGTGATGACATCTTGTGCCCAATACTTGTTCCTGTCTGAAACTCAGTAGTAATGTCACAAGCGTTTCAATACAAGTCTATGAGAGCCAGAACACCTCTCTCATAGATTTGTATTGATATGTAACCTCTGGTTGCTTCATTATTTTTCGTCATTGCTCCGGTCCCGTGGCACCATCTTGTGCCTGAAACTCTTGACTGGTAGAAAGTCAGATGTTATATCACAAGAGTCTTAATGCAAGTCTATAAGAGTCAGAACAAGGCTCTCATAGACCTGTATTGATTTGTAACCTTGTGTGCTCCATGATTACTAGAGCTGCCGGCAGGTCACAAACTGTCTGATATTACGGGAAAATTGATGAAGACACCGGAAGGTGAGTATAAGACATGGGTCAGGGGACTTACATTTATTAAAGCACCACTCCAGCGCTGAAATAAAAGAAAGAAAAACATTGGAGTGGTGCTTTAAAGTAAAATATTAATAATAATGATACAAGGTACAAATCAAATAATAATAATAATAATAATAGCAATAATAATAATAATAATTATTATCATCGTTATTGTTATTATTATTATTAACATTGATAGAGAACAGACAAGGGTAGTCATATAGATTAATATTAAAATTCAAAATTAAAATGAAAATAATTAAAACACATTGAAGTAATATATAGGTTGTGAAAAGTCAAGGGTTTATAAAAGTCAACTTTCTTGATTGATTAATTGATATTGAATGATTAATTAATTAGAACCCTGAATACCATGTGTTACTAGATATAGAATAAACAAACGCCTGCATTATTGAAGACAGTATATATGTTTCAGGCTATGTTCACATGTCCGGTAATCTTCCATTAGAGTGGATCCGATCCGTTGGCTAAGAAGTTGGGCAAACACAACTTTTTGAAAAAATTGATTTTTGCAGAATGTTTTTTTAACATGGGAAAATGGATCCGTTATCAGAACGCTATTTATCTTTTTTTATATTTATACTATTTATATTTTAAGCAAAAAACGGATTTTTTACAAATACAAGAAAAAACAGATGGCTACATAGCAATCAATTTACGGATTCGTTTTCCATAGACTTCAATGTTTGAAAAAAGGATTTTTTTTTCAAGCTGTACAAACCGAGGTTTTTTTTTCATGGATAGAACTCACACTCATTAAAGTCTATGGGGCCGGGTCACCTCTCCGTGGATTTTCGCAGACTGAGCGGTCCACGCAAAATCATGGAGACATGTTAAATTTTCATCAATCTTACCAATGAAAAATAAGAAAAAACAACACTACACAGATTAATGCCAGTACCTGCCAGCACAATGCTCCTCACCATGAGACGTCTCTATATTTTTCTGAAATCTTGAGTGAGTTAACGGTAGCCGAATACACTAATCTCCATGGAAATCACCCTTATATTTCCTGAAGTGAGGGGAGGGCGTACATCAAGCTGATAGAGCTTTTTTTTTTTCTTCTTGGCCTACATTTTTATATGTAAGATGCAAAGATATCATGTTAACAGTGACATTAGGATGTGCAGAAGACTATTAGCAATATATTTATTACATCATATGAATTTAAAGGGAACCTGTCAGAAGCAATATGGATCCAGAACCACGAGCAGTTCTGGGTGCATATTCCTAATCCCTGTTTAACCGTCCCTGTATCTAGTAGCATAGATAAAGGGATCTATAGAAAAAGTATTTCTAAAGAGCTTATATCATATGCTAATGAACGTGGGGACTAGTCGCAAGGGCGTTACTTCCCCTGGCTAGTCAGCCCCATTATCATGTTAGTACACCCCTGTGGGCATGCTACCATGTAATGGTAATGAATGCGCAGCGTCACAGGATGATCTCACTCACCTCTCCGCTGCCAGCGCCGCCCGACGCTGGATTTCGGATCAGTGTGCATGACCCTGGAGTTTCGGTCATGCGCACTATGAAGCCGGGTGTACGCATCCTGGCTTCAAACTGAAATAGTGCGTGTGACGGCATGGGTTAAAGTTTCTTAAAATCCAGCCAGACAGCAGGATAGATTGTCTATAGACGGGGGAGAAGTCCCTCATTGTTTTTACAAGACTCTTGTTGACTCAATGTAATTGTGTTGGCCACTGGAAGCCAAACGTATTGTTCTCCAGACATTTCCGGTAACCATTGTATTGTAGTTGTGTATTGATAATGTAATTACCTTAGTAGCCATTGTCTAGACAGTGGCTCCCAGTTTACATGTACACCCTCAGCCTTTCGAAGCACATCATTTAAATGAACATTATCCATGCAGCTTGAAATTCCTCCAATGGGAGAAGCAATCTTGTCCAACCAATCGATGAGGACGCAGTGTATCCAAGGGGAAGGTTGTGGCTATAAAAAGGACTTCTTTAAGCCACCAGTGTTTGTTGATGGTTGATGGAGTCAGTCTAAGCTCTTTGGAGCTGACTGGAGGATCAGGACATCTTATGGCTTCAATCTAGGGACTCCGGAACCGGTTGGAGACCATATCCACAGCCTAGGGATTTCGACTCCGGCTGCCAGGATTTTATCATCAAACCAGGACTACCTAAGGAGGACACTCAGGTTGGGACAGTTCAGTCACCTGTTACGGACTTTGCAAACCTCAGACAGCTTGGAACCTGTGAGGCATGGACATTCTAAATCCCTGGTGAGCCAGCGGAAGGGTGAGACTCTGTTGCCTGTTACATTTGTGTGTTTTGCTGGTTATGTATTATGTGCCGTTAATTGTTTGGGGATCCAATAAAGTCTAATTATTGTGGTTCCCTCACCCTGTGTTGTCTGAGTAGTGTTACGCCCACGGTTAGGGAGGCCGGCGTTCAGTTGGGATGAGCCCTGAGCCACGCTGTCTTTCTAAAGGCGGCGGGTTTTAGTGGACGAGAGCGCCCACTGAGCCCCGTGTCTCCACAGTGCGCATGACCAAAAGTCCGGGATCATGGCTTGACCACCTCCTACAGTATCTGAGCTTTCTTGTGATGTACTAAAAAACTGATTCAAGTGTATCTGACAATGGGGCCATTGACGTTAGTGAAGCAGTCGGAGTCATTAAATGCCTTGTCTAAACTCCTTTTCGCCAGTGTTCGCCTTTTTGAGGTGGGCACAAAAATGCAGTTGACTATGTTTTTGTGCCTGCCTCAAAAGATGGACACTGCTGAAGATGATGTCAGGCACAGTCACTGGCGGACACAGACAGAAAAGGGCCCCTGTGCAAAAACAGTATATGGGCCCTTTGTAGCCCCAGAACTCATCAACATGCACAATTACATCTACTTTTGGGGTAGAAATAGGCCCCCTGACCTCCCGGGGCCCTGTGCAGTTGCACAGGCTTCACCAATGATATGTCCGCCCCTGGACAGAGCACAAAGTGATTGTCTGTTTCATTAAAGTCAATGGTCCAATTGACGGATCGCCAGAAATCCCATTTCCTGGGCTTCATACAAAAGTCTCAATTAAATAATTAACGTGTGACTAAAATCGGATGTGTACCTGGACTAAAGGCTTGTTCAGATGAGAGTATAGATCAAACATGTCAATAGCTGGCAGCTTCTGCACTCGTCTTATACTCAGTAGAGCACATGGAACTGCAATTGGAACCATTCACGTAATTTGCCGATGTGAATGGCCTGAGTTTCTCCATGTTTTTTTTAACCCAGCTTTAAACTGGATGAGTTGAAACATCTGGGAAAAGTGATAAATGTGTTTAGGTGGAAAACCCATTTTCCTTTCGGTAGATGCACAGCTACTATAGCAATGGAAGTGTGAGAAGACATGGGCCAATCAGGGAACCCTGTATCCTCGAGAGGCCTGGAGCCTACAACTCACCACAGTGGCTCAGTGATTAGTCTTGTAGCGCTGGGTTCCTGGGTTCAAATCCCACCAAGGACATTTGCAAAGAGCTTGTATGTTCTCCCCACGTTTCGTGGATTCTCTCCAGGTTCTCCAGTTTCCTCACACACTCCAAAGACGCTGATAGGGAATTTAGATTGAGAGCCCCAATGGGGGTGTCATGATCGTCTCCCTGCATGTTGTGACCAGTAACAGCCTTTGGACTGTAGCCTCTCATCTGGCTCTCTTTATTTAAATGGGTTTCATTTCTCTTGGCACTGAAGTGGTTAAGTGCCAGTTTTGCTATTGCAGCTTTTCCAAAGCAGTTCCTTGCTGAGTGATCAGCTGCACTTACTAAGTGGTCATGCCCTTTAGCTTTAAATAATGGTGTGTCCCAGCATTCCTTGCTGAAGATACAAAGTCATTTGTGTCCTGGCCGCCTTTTGTTCTGCTAGTCAAGTTCTCGTGCTCAGGCTATATCCTTTTGGTTGTTTATTTTCACCCTGTTTGTCTTTACTTCCCTGGTGCGTTGTTAGTGCAGCGGTGAGGTCTAGCGAACTCCACCTGTCCCTCACTAGTCAGGGTTACTATAGGGTCTTTCGAGGGTCCCAGGTTCCTGTTCGGCGACAATTGCGGAGACGGTATAGGGACTGGTGAGGAAAGAAGGGACAGTTGCAGGTGAGGTTAGGGATGCTCACTGACCCCTCTCACTGGTTCCAAGGCCTCCCGTTGTTTTTGTGTCCCCGATGCCCTCCTTTTCCTGTGTTTTTTTTGTTGTGCATCAGATGCACATAGGTCTGAACGCATCTCGCTATGCTTGTTACACCCGGCAAGCGTGACAGGGGGACTGTGATGATTATAATGTATGTAAAGCTCTGTGGAATATGTTAGTGCTATATAAAAAATAAAGATTATTATGATTTATATCTGTATCTTCTTTAAGAATAATTTATTTTAGAAGGAAATTAATTGAATTTACCCATTTAGATTTGTACATATTTTATAAAAATTCCCAAAGACGTATTACACTACATCAGGATGCTGTATATAGATGACTGACATGTGAGTTTAATATCATATTACAAGAAACGTATATAACAAGCGAAATCACAAAAGAAAATGGGCCAGATCTATGAAAACTGACTTTGCTGCCCAAATCAACCAATCACAGCGTAGCTTTCATGTCATCAGAGCAGGTCACGATATAAGAGCTTAGCTCCGATTGGTTGCTATGGGAAATATAGATCACATTTGTTTTAAACAGTTTTTAGTAATGGGGCCTAATGTTTTTTTGGGATGTACAATTAGGGAGATGAGTTGTCATGGGGGCTTTGTGGCTATTATGGCGGGCACTGCCACTTATTCCCAGTAGTAACCAAGTACCAGGATGCTGCTTCTGTGCTAGTGAAGGAAGGTGTGGACGCCGGGAAGTGAGCGCTTTACCAGAGAAAACAGACCACTTCAGGCGGAGTGAGCGACACTTACTGTAGTCTTTAGGGTAGCGTCCATCACCCAGCAGCCGGTTGCCATCTAGATGGTTCAGTTAAGTACAGGACACTGGAGACTCTGGGCAAAACAAATTTGAACTTTTATTTAACCCTTTCACCTTCATCCAGTACTGCTGCTGCTGTTTTGTGGGGTACTTCATCTTGCCTAGCCCGCTGCCTGGAACCTAGTCTTCCAACTGCCGGCTCTAAGCTTCCGCTTCCCCCAGTTCTTCTCTCCGCAGCTACTCACGTGCAATCACTGCCTCTGACGGCTTCTAGCCTCTCGACTTCCCTATGCCCATGCCGAGGAACTCTCTCTCCCGAGCACATTAGTCTAGTCCCTGGACTCTTCTAAGCACGTACCGAGGTGAGCCGTAGGCTCCGGACACTTGGAGGATACCTCCGGCTTCCTCGATGGGCCCAAGTTACAAAGCACTGTCTACACACTAGGAACCCCATGTCAGGTGTTGTTTGGTTCTGCACACGCAGATTACTACTACGGCGTCGGACTCTCTTCACATTGTAGAGTCCGACATGAAGCCTGGTCTCTCTTAAGTGGTCAACTCAGCTGAGCGTCGGCTGAGTTGTTTCACTGCTCACAGCCATGCAGGAGTTAATCTTTTTTGGACCAATGTGCAACTCGTCTGACAGCCAGGTGGCTGATTACCATCTCCAGCTAGTCTTTGCAATGTAGTAGGAGGCTGACGAAGATAGCATCAACGATCCCGGTCTCAGTGGTTCTCAGTGCATGGTGAACAACAGTTGTCATGTTGCATGGTGTAAACATTCCCCTGTAGTGAGTTTTTCCCTACCCTTTTCTTTATTCCCCAAGTACATATATTGTCTTTTCTTTGTGTTTTAGTGCAGTATGTACGAGTTTTCGTTCTCCCTTGTCCGTGTCTTTTCTATGAGGTTTTGTTACGGGGTTTCTGGCCTGCTCCCAGGGTTGGGGGGAGTAAGGTCAGGGCTTGGACAGGAGATAGGACAAGGTTGGGGACCCGGGTCTCCCTACCTTCAAGGTTACCCCCAGGGTGAAGGGTGAGGGTGAGCGTAGAGGCCCAAGTCTTAGGGCAAGCTTAGGAACCCCAGGTCTGTCAGTACCACCCCCGTGACACCCCACTGCAGAACTGACTCTTTCCGGCCTGTCTCTAAAGCCAACCACCCTGGCTATATGTCCCTCCTCCCACCTTTGCTCTCAGTACCCTGGAAACACCTGGCACAACTATACTTGGTTAATATACATTACACAATCCACTTATTATAAAATACACATTAGGCAGTAGAATACAGTACATAATAAAAAAAAGATTAAACCTTGGTCGCCAGATGGCGCTGACCCCTGCACTGCTCCGGCTCTGCTACATTGCCAGCCCATATTCTCCAGCCGCAGCAACACTTAAGGGCGCTTTACACGCTACAGTATATCTTACGATGTGTCGGCGGGGTCACCTCGTAAGTGACGCACATCCGGCATCGTAAGTTACATTGTAGTGTGTAACAGCTACGTGCGATTGCGTTTGAACGGTAAAACGTTCATCGCATACACGTCGTTCAATTCCTACAAATTGCACGTCAGGTTGTTCATCGTTCCTGAGGCAACACACATCGCAGTGTGTGACACCCCGGGAACGATGAACAGATCTTACCTGCGTCCTGCGGCTCCCGCCGGCAATGCTGGAGGATGGAGGTGGGCGGGATGTTTACGTCCCGCTCATCTCCACCCCTCCGCTTTTATTGGCCGGCTGCCGCGTGACGTCGATGTGATGCCGAATGTCCCTTCCACTCCAGGAAGTGGATGTTCGCCGCCCACATCGAGGTCGTATGGACGGGTAAGTACGTGTGACGGGGGTTACTCGTTTGTGCGGCACGTTCAAGAAATTGAACGTGCCGCACATACGATGGGGGCGGGTACGATCGCATACGATATCGTATGCTGGATCGTATGGTGTAAAGCAGGCTTAACACATTCACTTTAAAACCCGACAATATTATAGTGCATTCAGTTTAACATATCAGACACTATGTAAAACCATAGGAATGGGGGTAAGTTGACCACCTACTACACTAGGATTGATTGGGGATATACTGACCGAAATGACTTTATAGGTATAGATAGGGCTGAAAGTTCAGGTCTGAAGACCAATGGATAGTCCACGCATTGTGGTCTACATACGGATTGTGAAATACACAATTATGGCTACTAAATTCACACAAATTCATGGGTGTCTAAAAGTCTGATCCAACTAAAGATCTTTCCGACACACAAGTGTTATCAAGTTTGCTGTCGTTTACAAGAAAAGTCATGTTTGAGTCTTGATTTGGTGAAAGATTGTCACAGAAAAAAACCAACAGAGGTGCTGTTGATGCCAAATGTTATCTTAAAACCTTTTGACTTGCTGCCAGTGGTCTGACCATATCTCCACAATCTTAGCTGCATACATTTGCTTCATTTTGTCCCAATTTAGAAACTGTAATGATTCCATCTTTAGACTTGTCCACCTTTAAATAGAATAAACTGTTTAAAAAATTGAATTAAATATTATAGGACTGGTCCCGTGTCATAGTGTTATGTTCGTGGGGCGAGCACAGTATTAGTGGGTCCACTGGACCGAAGGTACTGTTCTTTTGCCTGGAGGAGCGAACTGGACCGGCCGCTGAGTCTTCATTACTGTTACCAAAGGTGGCAACAGGTACACAGGCAGGTAAGCAGCCAACAGAGAGCAGCCCCAGGGGATCTGTGGTACCTTGGCAGCTGGTGACACGGATACAGTACAGTCATTGATTAAAGGGACAGCAGCAGGCAGAGTCGTGGATCCGTCCAGTATGGATGGATGGTTACGGGAGCAGCGACTGGTGTGGATACTTGCAGCATTGGGTATCATGGTAGACGGCTGGCATGGATGGTTTTAGGAGCAGCAGCAGTGGCTTAGGATAGGATGAAACATAGACACGAGTCAGCAGCAGAATATAGCACAAAACAGCAGCAGCGACAGCACCACTTAAGGACCTGAAGACTAGCATCATAACTAGCTCATTTCCCAGGCACTTCACTTAAGGGGAAGGTGCCTTAAATACCTAAAACCTCTCAGCTGACCTGAGAGGCACTTCTGGGTTAGGACACACTGGCACTTTAAGAAATGGGACATAGCTGTGCGCACGCACCCTACAGGCATTCCCACAAGGCCTGTGAGGTGTGTGCAGACCCCGGGAGATAGCAGTATAATCCAAGGATGGGGCGGACACTCCCATCAGGAGCAGCAGATCTGGAACTGGGTCATAGTTTCTAATAATAACACATTTTTTTTTTTAGTAAATTGACAATTGGGCATTACCATTCTCCTTGTAAATAGGGTGTCTGTACAAAATCTGAAACTGTTAGGTGTTGTCCAGAGACAACTACCTGCCTGTTCTACCTGGGGCAAAGGGGTCACCTACCACTCTTCACTGGCGATTCAACTGCTCCACATTAACATTAGCTCTTACTCTTCTGAACTGCTCTGTTGATGCGGTGTGACTACCAACATTATGCTGATTGACAGCCAGTTCACCACAGTTGGGTGTTGGCAGTCACTCACACCCTGTAAACAGAAAAGTGCTGAAGAGAAGCCGCTGCTCCATTGATGTGATGTCAGCAGAAACTGCTGAATCTGTGGCTAGACCTCAAAAGAGCCGTGAATGCAAAACGATGAAGTAATCTCAAAGAACTGGAAAACGGGCCATTAATCTAACAGAACTGGAAGACGAGCCAGGAATCTCACAGAACTGGAAGACGAGCCAGGAATCTCGCAGAACTGGAAGATGAGCCAGGAATCTCACAGAACTGGAAGACGAGCCAGGAATCTCACAGAACTGGAAGACGAGCCAGAAATCTCACAGAACTGGAAGGCAAGCGAGAAATCTTACAGAACTGGAAGACAACCCAGGAATCTCACAGAACTGGAAGAGGAGCCAGGAATCTCACAGAACTGAAAGATGAGCCAGGAATCTCACAGAACTGAAAGATGAGCCAGGAATCTTACAGAAGTGGAAAATGAGCCAGGATCTCACAGAACTGGAAGACAAGCCAGGAATCTAACAGAACTGGAAGACGAGCCAGAAATCTCACAGAGCAGGAAGACGAGCCAGAAATCTCACAGGACTGGAAGGCGAGCCAGGAATCTCACAGAACTGGAAGGCAAGCGAGAAATCTTACAGAAATAGAAGACAACCCAGGAAACTCACAGAACTGGAAGACGAGCCAGGAATCTCACAGAACTTTAAGATGAGCCAGAAATCTCACAGAACTGGAAGGCAAGCGAGAAATCTTACAGAACTAGAAGACAACCCAGGAAACTCACAGAACTGGAAGACGAGTCAGGAATCTCACAGAACTGGAAGATGAGCCAGGAATCTCACAGAACTGGAAGACGAGCCAGGAATCTCACAGAACTGGAAGACGAGCCAGGAATCTCACAGAACTGGAAGACGAGCCAGAAATTTCACAGGACTGGAAGGCGAGCCAGAAATCTTACAGAACTGGAAGACAATCCAGGAATCTCACAGAATTGGAAGACGAACCAGGAATCTCACAGAACTGGAAGATGAGCCAGAAATCTCACAGAACTGGAAGACGAGCCAGAAATTTCACAGAGCAGGAAGACGAGCCAGATATCTTACAGGACTAGAAGGCGAGCCAGGAATCTCACAGAACTGGAAGATGAGCCAGGAATCTCACAGAACTGAAAGACTTTTCCAAGGAAGGATGGATGAAAATCCCTCAAACAAGATTTGAAAGACTCTTGGCTGCTGCAAAAAGCATTTACAAGCTGTGACACTTGCCAATGTGGGTGCTAATAGGTGATAACAATGCAGGGTGCCGAAATGTTTGCATTGGCCCATTTTTCTTTTTTGTTAATTTTTCAAATGTAAAAGATGAAACATTTTTTTTTTGCCTAAAATACAAAGGAAATGTGTCATCTGTAACTTTATGCCTTTTAAAGATCATTTAATCTTCAACTTGCTTAAAGGGAACTTGTCACCAGGTTTTTCCTTTATGAGCTGCGGACACCAACAGTAATCCCATATATACAGGATTCCAGAATACTGTATATAAGAGCCCAGGCCGCTGCGAAAAATGTAAAAAAACACTTTTATTATACTCACCTAGGGGGCGGTCTGGTCAGATGGGCGTCTAAAAAGGACGTCATCCCTCTGTTCACTTTCTTGAAGAAATAAAGAGGATTTTACACATTGGTGAGTACCCCCCTTGTTTTTTTTTACTTCTTGTCACGGGCTGTGTGATCAGAGTGTAATCCGATTTTTTAGGAGAAGATGGACATTTTTTTTCTCCCTTCTGTCAGTCTGTGAATATCGGACCACACTCAGATGTCATCCACGTGCTGTCCGTTTTTTTCAGGCTCATTGACTTGCATGGCCAAGAGCAATCCGATTTACAGATGCAAATTGTGCATGGTACGTTTTTTTGCTCGGACAGACTTGGTCAGAGGAAAAAATTGAACTTGTGCACGACCCCATAAAATACAGTGCCTTGCGAAAGTATTTGGCGCCCTTGAAAATATTCAACATGGGGACGAGTGCTATCCGTCAAAACGATGGATGACGCTTGTCCAATTTTTACCATTGTGTGCATGAACCCAAACAGTAACTAGTCATATGGAGCCTTTTATGTTAAATAGTCAGACCACAGCTTCCTTTACACTTTTTTTTGTTATAATTATACATGTTACATCTGGGGTTTTCATTGGAAATATATTTTGATTATTTTCCCATGAACCGTGAGATACTGTTAGTAAGTAGCTTCATTGACGTAATTTTTTAAAAATATTTTTACATTTCCTCTCTCTATTTTTGT
The DNA here is from genome assembly GCF_048569485.1 of Anomaloglossus baeobatrachus. NCBI lineage: Eukaryota > Metazoa > Chordata > Amphibia > Anura > Aromobatidae > Anomaloglossus > Anomaloglossus baeobatrachus. The sequence continues at coordinate 261,301,998 of NC_134359.1, forward strand.
ACATTAAAATGTGAACACTAAGTTGACAACCACGGTATATATAAATGATATATAACAAGAGAATAAGGTGTAAATATTCGGAAAGTCTCCTGCCCCAGTCTTATTTTCACCCCTCCAGCGTCATAATCCTTTTCAGCGTCACTCCAGTCCCACGGCGTCCTCTTTTGCCCGTAACTTCTGACAGTCCGGAAGTCAAAAGTTACGTCACAAGCTCTTTGATCAACAGAAATGAATGAGCGATCAGACTGCTGATCCTTATAGTCCTCTAGGGGGACTAGTAAAATTAAAAAAAAGGAAAAAAAAACCTTTAAAAAATAAAAAAACCTAAAAGGTCATATCACCCCCCATTCGCCCCATTGAAAATGAAAGAGTTAAATAATGAAAATATATACACATATTTGGTATCGCCGCTTTCTGAAATTACCGATCTATCAAAATATAAAATCAATTAATATGATTGGCAAATTGCGAAGCAGGTAAAAAAAATCCAAATGCCAAAATTACATTTTTTTTGGGTTGTCGCAAATTTGCGCAAAATGCAATAATGGGCGATCTAAACGTAGCATCTGTGCAAAAATGGTATCATTAAAAATGTCAGCTCGAAACGCAAAAAATAAGCCACAACTGAGCCCCATATCCCAAAAAATGAGAACGCTACGGGTCCAGAAAATGTTGCAAAGTGAGCCACTTTTTTTTTAGACAAACTTCTGAATTTTTTTTAACCCCTAAGGCTGCTTTCACACATCAGTTTTTTGCAATCAGGCACAATTCGGCGTTTTGCAGAAAAAACGCATCCGTTTTTTTTTGCCGCCGGTTGCGTTTTTTCCTCATAAACTTACATTAGCGCCGGATTGTGCCGCATGGCCTTGCGTTTTTTGCCAGATGCGACATATTAAGCCGATGCTGCGGCCGGATGGAACATTGCGTGCAGTGTTTTTTGTCTGCGGCGAAAAACTGCATTGCTCCGGATCCGGCACGATGCGGTGCGATTTACAATGCAAGCCTATGAACGCCGGATGCGTCGTCCTGCGGGAAAAAACGCATCTGGCCGCCGGATGTGGTTTTTTGAACTGCGCATGCTCAGTATCAAGCCACATCCGTCAAAAAACGGACTGGCTGCATGGAAAAACTTATGCAACGGATCCGGTTTTTTCGACGTATCTGTTGCATAGGTTTTTGAGCCGGATTGTGCCTGATGCAAAAAAACTGATGTGTGAAAGCAGCCTTAAGGGCCCATTACATGCTACGATATATCTAACGATATGTCGTCGGGGTCACGTCTTTAGTGACGCACATCCGGCATCGTTTGACATATCGTAGCGTGTGACAGCTACGAGCGACTGTGAACGAGCAAAAAAACTCACCTTATCGTTGCTCGTTGACACGTCGTTCATTTTTAAAAAATCGATAAATTTCCAGGATGCAGGTTGTTCGTCGTTCCTGAGGCAGCACACATTGCTCCGTGTGACACCCCGGGAATGGCGAACACAGCTTACCTGCATCCCGCCGGCAATGCGGAAGGAAGGAGGTGGGCTGGATGTTACGTCCCACTCATCTCCGCCCCTCCGCTTCGATTGGCCGGCCGCTGTGTGACGTCACGGTGACGCCGAACATCTCTCCCCCTTCAGGAAGTGGATGTTCGCCGCCCACAGCGAGGTCGTTCGGGAGGTAAGTACATGTGACGGGGGTTAACGACTTTGTGCGACACGGGCAACAAATTGCCCGTGTCGCACAAACGATGGCGGCAGGTACGATCGCTTGTGCGATCGCAAGACAAATCGTAGCATGTAAAGCGGCCTTTAGATAAAAGTACACCTATACCTTGTTTGGTACCTACAAACTCGTACCAACCTGAGGCATCACCATCGGTATATATGAACACGGTGAATAAAATACCTCCAAAATAATTGTGTAATCGCACTTTATTTTTGCAATTTTTCTGCACTTGGAATTTTATTGCCATTTTCCAGTACACTATATGGTAAACTCATGGTTTCATTGAAAAGTACAACTTGTCCCACAAAAAACAAGCCCTCATATGGCAAGATTGATAGAAAAATAAAAATTTTACAGCTCTTGGAAGAAAGGAAGCAAGAAACAAAAACGAAAAAGCACCCAGGGGGAAGGGGTTAAGGACACCTTGTTTCTACTCCTCACTCTTGGTAAGTGAAGTGAACATCTGGTCCAAATGGTCTATGAGAACACTTACTAATAAGGGGTCTAAAAAGGTTATGCACCCTCCCAATTTCAGAGCAGAGCTTCGATCCCTTCTTTTATGGCGGCTGTCAGGTCTTACAAGTGACATCATCTCTCAAGGCCTTAAAATGTGACGCCCTGGACTAGTCAGGTCGTCCCAGGTAGTCCCATGCACACACACCCCCTCCCTGAAAAGGTGACAGCACCCAACCAAGAAACCCTTGTCACCACCCTCCAGGTTTGATGTCCACACCAGGGGGGCGAAGCCAGGCGGTTGGCTCCGCCCACAGAGGAGTTCATAGGCCTAGAGGTGGGAAAGACACACAAGTTCTAGTACACAAGAGGAGAGTAGTCTTGACAGTGAAGGAGAGAGGTTGAGTTCAAGGGCCTGCCAATAGTCTACTCAGGTGGCTGGGTTGGAACCCAGTCACCTCTGGCAATGAGGCAGACGTTGGTGGACGCCTGCAGGAGCTGGGATTACAGCCGGTGAAACAGTAGGGACCGGGGTCGGGCGGTGGCCCGCCGGTACCGAACCGGGGAACCAATTGGAAACTGGAGCACCAGGAGGCGTACTCAGACCCAGTACGAAGCCCCGAACCGACAGGGCCGAGTCAAATCAACTGATTGAGGACAGGACTTATCCCACACAAGACCCGTTAGAAGACAACAGCCCAACCATACAGGGTAAAGCCACCGCCAAGGCATAGAGACCCAAAGGGCCAGCGTCTGCGGGCAAGCAGGGCTCTCCCGACACCAAGCAAGCCGGGGAGCGGACTACCGTTGCTTAGGCATCGGAGTCAAACATTCATATAAAAAGGTGCAGGAGAAAGGCAGAAACCACCAACCCGTTCAGGGAGAAGCTGCAGCCGGCTGCGGGCCCCATTCATCATCCCGTTTGGTTTACCAGAGACTTCAGTGTATTGTGTCATAGTGAGTACACCAGTGCCTTCGGGCCGCGTGCCGCACCGCACCAGCATACGCCTGCACCCGCTCACATGCCTCAGCACCTCCCTCGGGCCCCCGGGACATCACTCCCCTACCCACGGAGGGGTCAACACCAAGCTGCGCAACACCATCCCCGGGAGGCCTATTTAACGGCAGCGGTGGTGTCCATCTATTCACCACAACCCATGGGTGGCGTCACGAACTTACACCCCTACCAAACCACCGCGGCCCCGGCCGTGGAACTTCCCCCACTGAAGTCCCTGCGTGTAGCGCCAACCCCCCTTGCAGAGCGACGCGACGTACGAGCTCGGATCCGAGCGGCTCGACTGTCGCAGCCGAGACCGCGGGGTGGTACAGATACACCCACATCTGTTTGAGTTTTGATACTGTAATGTGCTCAGCTATTGTTTATTTGGAGTTTGCCACCATCCTGTTTCTTCCGTTGCCAACATCTCCTCAGAATACTGTGATTTCCAAAATTTACATCAACTTTTATGTGTGTCCTGCTCGTAAACCCATCATTTGCTGTGAGCATCACAAACTGTTAATAATCTGTATATTTCTTACATCTGCTATGGTTAACCAACTGTTTGCTAAAAGCATTACAAAATGTTATTAAGGAAGACCTGTAATCAAATTTTTCATGTTGAGCTGGACGGACAATCTAATAGTGATTGCAGAGTGGAATAAAACTCGTTTTTTTCTTTTACATTTCACTTCTCTGTTGTGGAGATATTAACAATACAAATATTTGGCACCTGATGAGTTAACTTTTTGAAATTCAAGGGGGTGTTATCAGATAGCTTTCACTGGGGGTGTATACTTCTCTCAATATATTTCATAGTTTCATAGTGTTTAAAGGGAACCTGTCACCAGAATTTTCGCAATTAAACTAAAATAATCCCTTTCTGCAGCTCCTGGGCTGCATTCTAGAAAGGTTCCTATTGCTACTGGCCCCCCTTTCAGACCTAAATAATTTATAAAATATTACCTTTTGGTATGTTAATGATGGTTTATAGTCACGGGAGCGGGCTGTTTTTCCCCCTCCTGCCGCTCTTTGCCGTCCCCCATCGTTCATTTACATACATGATGCCACCGCCCTCATGTAACACAGTGCTCCTGAGTTCTCGCGCATACCCAGTCGCACTATCGCGGGACTGAGCATTGTGCAAATTGCGAGCACTGATGAGGTTATTGCGCAGGCGCGAGATTATGGGCGGGTACTTGGATGACGCTGGTGATAACATTCACAGTACCGCCCATAATCTCGCGCCTGCGCAATAACCTCACCAGCGCTCGCAATTTGCACAATGCTTAGTCCCGCGATAGTGCGACTTGGCATGCGCAAGAACTCAGGAGCACTGCGGTACATGAGGGCAGTGGCATCATGTACAGTGCCTACAAGTAGTATTCAACCCCCTGCAGATTTAGCAGGTTTGATAAGATACAAATAAGTTAGAGCCTGCAAACTTCAAACAAGAGCAGGATTTATTAACAGATGCATAAATCTTACAAACCAACAAGTTATGTTGCTCAGTTAAATTTTAATAAATTTTTAACATAAAAGTGTGGGTCAATTATTATTCAACCCCTAGGTTTAATATTTTGTGGAATAACCCTTGTTTGCAATTACAGCCAATAATCGTCTTTTATAAGACCTGATCAGGCCGGCACAGGTCTCTGGAGTTATCTTGGCCCACTCCTCCATGCAGATCTTCTCCAAGTTATCTAGGTTCTTTGGGTGTCTCATGTGGACTTTAATCTTGAGCTCCTTCCACAAGTTTTCAATTGGGTTAAGGTCAGGAGACTGACTAGGCCACTGCAACACCTTGATTTTTTCCCTCTTGAACCAGGCCTTGGTTTTCTTGGCTGTGTGCTTTGGGTCGTTGTCTTGTTGGAAGATGAAATGACGACCCATCTTAAGATCCTTGATGGAGGAGCGGAGGTTCTTGGCCAAACTCTCCAGGTAGGCCGTGCTATCCATCTTCCCATGGATGCGGACCAGATGGCCAGGCCCCTTGGCTGAGAAACAGCCCCACAGCATCATGCTGCTACCACCATGCTTGACTGTAGGGATGGTATTCTTGGGGTCGTATGCAGTTCCATTCAGTCTCCAAACGTCACGTGTGTGGTTGGCACCAAAGATCTCGATCTTGGTCTCATCAGACCAGAGAACCTTGAACCAGTCTGTCTCAGAGTCCTCCAAGTGATCATGAGCAAACTGTAGACGAGCCTTGACATGACGCTTTGAAAGTAAAGGTAGCTTACGGGCTCGTCTGGAACGGAGACCATTGCGGTGGAGTACGTTACTTATGGTGTTGACTGAAACCAATGTCCCCACTGCCATGAGATCTTCCCGGAGCTCCTTCCTTGTTGTCCTTGGGTTAGCCTTGACTCTTTGGACAAGCCTGGCCTCGGCACGGGTGGAAACTTTCAAAGGCTGTCCAGGCCGTGGAAGGCTAACAGTAGTTCCATAAGCCTTCCACTTCCGGATGATGCTCCCAACAGTGGAGACAGGTAGGGCCAACTCCTTGGAAAGGGTTTTGTACCCCTTGCCAGCCTTGTGACCCTCCACGATCTTGTCTCTGATGGCCTTGGAATGCTCCTTTGTCTTTCCCATGTTGACCAAGTATGAGTGCTGTTCACAAGTTTGGGGAGGGTCTTAATTAGTCAGAAAAGGCTGGAAAAAGAGATAATTAATCCAAACATGTGAAGCTCATTGTTCTTTGTGCCTGAAATACTTCTTAATACTTTAGGGGAACCAAACAGAATTCTTGCGGTTTGAGGGGTTGAATAATAAATGACCCTCTGAATAAACTTTTCACAATTTAAAAAAAAAATAAAAAAAGAAATAACATTCTTTTTTGCTGCAGTGCATTTCACACTTCCAGGCTGATCTACAGTCCAAATGTCACAATGCCAAGTTAATTCCGAATGTGTAAACCTGCTAAATCTGCAGGGGGTTGAATACTACTTGTAGGCACTGTATGTAAATGAACAATGGGGGACGGCGAAGAGCGGCAGGAGGGGGAATAACGGACAAAAAACAGCCCGCCCCCGTGACCATAAACCATCATTATCATACCAAAAGGTAATATTTTATAAGGTTATTATTTAGGTCTGAAAGGGGGGTCAGTAGAGGAACCTTTCTAGAATGCAGCCCAGGAGCTGCAGAAGGGGATTCTTTTAGTTTAATTGCGAAAAGTCTGGCGACAGGTTCCCTTTAAGGTTGAAGGTAGACGTAAGTCCATCAAGTTCAACCCACGACCCAACCTAACATGTTGATCCAGAGAAAGGCAAAAAAACCCCGATGGGGCAGACAGTAAGCTCCACATTAGGGGAAAAAACTCCTTCCCGACTCCACATACGGCAATCAGACTAGTTCCATGGATCAATGCCCCATCACAGAATCTAGTGCACATAACCAGTAATATTATATTTTCCAAGAAAGCCATCCAGGACTCTCTTATATTTTAGTAGTGAATCAACCATTCAACATTATGTGGCAGATAATTGCATAGCCTCACTGCTCTTACAGTAAAGAATCTCTTTCTGTGATTATGATTAAACCTTCTTTCCTCTAACCATAGTGGATGCCCCTTTGTCCCTGTTGCAGGCCTAGGTGTAAAAAAAATCATTAAAGAGAGCTATGTACTGTCCCCTCATATATATTTGTACATTGTAATAAGTTCACCCCTAAACCTTCGTTTTTCCAAACTTAATAACCCCCTAGTTTAATAACCTGTCTTGGTTTTGCATTCCCCCCATTCCTTTAATAACCTTGGTTACTCTTTTCTGCACCCGCTCTAGTTCAGCTATGCCTTTCTTATATACTGGAGACTGTTGTGAATACGTTTTCCAGTTCGGAGCTCCCTCTTGTGGGCAGTGCTGGCAGTGCAGTTGATGTGTGGAATGGAAGCGACACACCTGCAGAGGATTGGCAATCAGGGTCAGATTGGGCTATTTAACTTAGTAGCTTTCTCTTGTCACTTGCCGGTGCTCAATGGTCTCCTGTGAGTCCAGGACATTCTGCAACCAGCTCTGCTCACTTCCAGAACTTCCATCAGATAAGTGGTCTTGAACCTCTGCTGTTTGTTTACCATTTTTTGTTGTTGTTCTTCTTCGATACTATACATGATTCCTAATCTGTCTGTGTGGACTTCCTGGTGGAATTGGATCATTCCCTGCTGGGAGTGTCTGTATGCTTAGCTCCATGATTCTGCAAGATTTATGTTTGTCATGCCTGGTATTATTCAGTCCCTCATCTGTATTAGAGTTTTTTGGATCCCAGTAACATCTGAGTGCTGATACAGTGGGGGAGAGGTTGTGTGACCTCAAGATTGTTCCATATCAGTAGTGCTGGCATTTATTAGGTCTTTTACGGCTGCAGACAGTTGCTCTTTCCTATCCTTTTCTATAAAGATAGTTTGGGCCTCACCTTTTCTGAAATCTGTCCTTTCTGGCCTTGTATTATATTTTCCTATATCACCATAGCCTTTACATGTGGGGGGCTATCTATCTTTGGGGACTGTTCCGAGGCAGATTAGCTTTCTTATATTTCTATCTGTGAGATTATTTAGTTCTCCGGCTTTGTCGAGGCGTCTAGGTCATCGTGGGCTCGTCCCACGGCTACTTCTAGTTGTGTGTCAGGATTAGGTCTGCAGTCCGTTAAGTTTCCAGCCACTCTGTTACCTTTTGGGACTCCGCATTATTTGATCCTCCCCGGTCCCTGAATCATAACAGGAGACCAAAATTGTACACAGTATTCTAAGTGTGGCCTTATTATTAACTTCTATAGGGGCTATGTTCTTCTCATGAGCATCTCAGCCTCATTTAATACATCACATTATTTTATTAGCCTTGGCAGCAGCTTCCTGACACTGATCAGTAAAATTGAATTTGCCGTCCACCCATACACCCAAGTCATTTTCAGCGACAGTTTTACCCAGTGTTTTATATGATGATGCTGACAATTCAGAAGCAGACAGCAACACTGCAGAAAATGAACGTGTCCTACAATAGCTTAGGTTTCTCAATGTGTTAAATGAAATGATACAGCTCTGATCTCCTGGTCTAACCTCCTGCATGATTAGAAAGAGCAGTTGAGTTTGTGTCGCTTTACAAAACCCTTCTGTCAGCTCTGCTCCTCTCTTAGCACTGTCAGTTCTGTGTACTACAACTCCCACCACACTGTCCTGAGATGAGTCACACTTATAACTGTATGGGTGTGCAATCACTGCAGGTCCTCCCGCTCAGCGTCTGGTCAGTGTGATTGCAGGGTGTCCGCAGTCTACAATGAAGTGTCCTGCAGTATCTTTAACTTTTTTAGCTGCATGTACACTTCATTATTGAACCACGACTAGGGCTTATTTTCAAGGTAGGGCTTATATTTAAGACTTGCTCCAAAAATGCTGAAAATCCCTGCTAGGGTAATTTTTGGGGGAGAGCATATTTTTGGAAAAACACGGAAATAGAGGAAGAGAGCTTATCTAATATATAAAGCTGAGTGTATGTATGTGTGTATGTATGTGTGTCTGTATGTCCGCTAAAGGAATCCGTACCGTTGCATTTACAATCACGAAATTTTGCACAGACACCCCATACGTCATAGACTATGTTTGGATGGGAAAATTTAACCCCGCGCTTTACAGTTACTCTCCAAAGAAACCTGCCTCCATTAAAGTCAATGGACCTGCGAGTTACAGGCTATTAATAGCAGCTGTGATTTGTTGATATAAGAACAAAATAAATTGTTAGTATAAGAAGCTTATGTGTAAGGTAATAAGATGTCGGTGGTGATACGGATAGAGAGACACAGAAAAAGACAGACAGATAGAGTAAGAGGCAGATAGGGAAAGAGACAGAGAGAGAGACAGTCAAAGAGACAGACAGGGAAAGAGACAGAGAGACAGACAATCAAAGAGAAAGAGGCAGACAGTGACAGACAGACACTGAAAGAGACAGAGAGATAGACAGGGACAGAGACAGGGAAAGAGACAGAGACGGGAAATGAGACAGATGGGGAAAGAGACAGACTGGGAAAGAGGAAGACGGGGAAAGAGTCAGAGACTGACAGACACACATACACACAGACAGAGACAGACAGAGACAGACAGAGACAGACAGACACATAAACACACACACAGAGACAGAGACAGACAGAGACAGACAGACACATACACACAGACATAGACAGAGACTGACAGAGACTGACAGAGAGACAGTTACTATCTTGGTCAACGCCCAGTTACTACAGTTAGTAGGGTATATAATGTGACACAGCTAAACTCAGCTGTGCTGACCCTTTCCCAACAGGGACCTTATCTCAAAGAAGTTAGTTATTTGTCCTATAATCTCCCAGCACTTTTTAATTATGAGTTTAGGCTAGTAGGACCGCTCTGTATCATTACATCTCACACACACTGCCATGTTGCTGCCTGTGTATGATACAGGAAAAAGAAGTGCACGTCTCCAGTAAAAACTATTTGATATACTTTGGATTTAAAAAGTTAACTCAATAGATTCCAACTACTTTGATTGCTAATATCTGCACGACGGTGATATTACAAAAGCTAAGGTTAACCCATTATTTGCTGTAAGCATCACAAGCTCTTACATTATAATCTGCTGTAGGCTGTATAAATTGTATCTGCTCTGGTTAACCCTTTGTTTGTTATGAGCATAACAAACTGTGACAAACTTTGTACAAGCCTTATGCGTGTGCATTTATAATACTAAGCAATCACCCCCTCATGGATGGTAGGGGTGTGAATGGTTGTCCATCATTATTTTGCATCTATGCTACCTCCACTTTTTATCACAGGGGCCTGTCTGCATGCTGATGTACATTTTTTGTAATTATGGCTGTTTTTTGGTCTTTTTTGATGAATTGATATAAGGGGCCTGACCCAAATTTTAAGTGGTGTAGACAATAGCCTGTCTTGGTCAGTCTTACCGCCAGGACCTCTAATTTTGCATTCTATAGAACAATCTGTTCTCAAAACTTAATGATAAATGGAATCTGTCACCAGATTTTTGCCACCTAATCTGCTAGCAGAACAATGAAGAGACAGGGACCCTGATTCCAGTGATGTGTGACTTATTGTACTTTTGATAATGCACAGATTTATCAACAATAGAACTAGTAGACCTGCTGATATGTAGTACTCTATATTCATGAGCTCTATCTAATCCAGGCCCACCACTGATTGGCAGCTTTCAGCCTATGCAGAGTATACACAGAAAGCATCCAGTCAGTAGTGTGGGCGGGGTTTACAGAGCACAGCATTCAGATAACTGATAGATTTTATTAAAATTACAACAAGTAGCTCAGTAAGTGACATATTGCTGGAATCAGGGTCTCTGTCCCTACATCATGGTACTCTCAGATGAGGGAGCAAAAACCTATTGACAGATTTTATTTAAAGGCAATCTTTCAGCAGGTTTTTGCTATGTAAGCTAAAGACAGCATGCTGCAAGGGTTAACACAGCACTTTCCGGGATGCCTGTCTTGTTACAGTGGATCTGTTGTTTATTTGCTATGTTTGTTTAAGCAGCAGGACCCTTATCATTGCTAGGACTACAAAGTCACATTTAGGCTATGTGCACACGTGTGCGCTCTGCACCGCACCTAAAAGGTGCGCATCAGAGCGCAGCTGAAAAGCTCCGTTCTGAAGCGCATGGTGCCGGCAGAGAACGTGCGCTTTGCATGCTGCGTCTCCCTAGAGACAGCATGCAAACCGCATGGAAGAAGTGACATGTCACTTCTTAGAACGCAGCGATTCGGGCAGCAGCCGAATCGCTGCGTTCTAATATGCCACGTGCGCACGGCTCCTGCACAATCTCCATAGACTGTGCAGGGGACGCAGGACGCATGCAGTTACGCTGCACTGCAGATCGCAGCGTAACTGCATGTAATACGCACACGTGCGCACATAGCCTTAGGCGGGCTTTGCACGTTGTGACATCGCAAGCCAATGCTGCGATGTCGCACGCGATAGTCCCCGCCACCGTCGCAGGTGCGATATCTTGTGAAAGCTGGCGTAGTGAAAATTATCGCTACGCCGGCTTCACATGCACTTACCTGCCCTGCGACCGTCGCTCTGGCCGGCAACCCGCCTCCTTAAGGGGGCGGGTCGTGCGGCGTCACTGCGACGTCACACGGCAGGCGGCCAATAGGAGCGGAGGGGCGGAGATGAGCAGGATGTAAACATCCCGCCCACCTCCTTCCTTCCGCATAACCTACGGAAGCCGCGGTGACGCCGGTAGGAGAAGTTCCTCGCTCCTGCGACTTCACACACAGTGATGTGTGCTGCCGCAGGAGCGAGGAACAACATCGGACCATCGCGTCAGCGTAATTATGGATTTCGCTGACGCTGCACCGATGATACGATTACGACGCTTTTGCGCTCGTTAATCGTATCATCTAGGCTTTACACACTGGGATGTCGCAGGTGATGCCGGATGTGCGTCACTTTCAATTTGACCCCACCGACATCGCACCTGCGATGTCGTAGTGTGCAAAGCCCGCCTTACTGTCAATGTGCAATCTCTATACAGAGACTGATGTGAGCAGGGACAGCTCTCTCAGCTCTGCTACATGATTGTGTCAGAACGGCTGCAGCCAGTAATCTAAGTGATACATCGTTGGATTCAGGATCTCTTTGCCTACATCATACTTCTCTTAGATGACATAGGAAAAACCTGCTGACAGATTCCCTTTAAGGACAGCATTCCCTAGTACACTGTTTGTGTTGGCCAATAGAATATAAACAATGTCCTATGTCTTATGGACGGTCATTTAGTCAGTTAGCTTGTGGTCAGTAAAACAGGTACATTCATTGTGCTGTCCCTGGTGGTCAGTGGTGTACACTTTGTTGTACAGTCTGAACTTGTTTTTAATGGAACATTCATTGTTTTTGTCTGAATCCCGTTATTCAGGAATTTAGATGCAAGCGCTAGCATTAGGGCTCAGAATAAAAGTAACCCTAACGTAACTTTTTCTTTTCAAAGATTAAAGCGTCAGAGACCTTCAGTATCTCTAGATATCCGGGCTACAGGACAATTGGCATCTTCAAAGTTTCTTTTGGGTGACAAGCAATTTTCTTTCATACATTCCAATTGTGAATTGAGAGTGCCACCTATTGGCCAGATCTGGGAAAAAATAATTTCAACATTAAATAGATTTTACCTTCTCATAAACTAATGGCATAATATTTTATGATTGTGTCATGGGTAACAGACAGTCATGTGGTATCCGGCAATAGAAGGTCACAGCGTATGGCTGCACAAAATGCTCCCTGACTTTCTATTGTTCCTGCTGATTATCAGTATTCTCCTTGTACTTAACTACTCCCTTCTTCCCTGGACTGGTGCTGGTGATATTATTTAGTTCATTCAAGCTCTGGTTGCAAGCAAATGGCTTGCTCTCATCTGTGGTATCGTTGCTGAAAACTTGCTGAACTTCTACCTGAGTCATCAGTGGATAAGTAGTTCATGCATTTCTCCCGTGTGTTCTCCTTGTTGTCTTCTTTGGTGGTTAGTGAGGTTGACGAAGAGCTCATCCTATTCTTTCCCTATTTAGGGTTCAGCACTAGTGATACCTAGGATCAGGGCTTAACCTATCTAGAGTGGGGAGGGAGCCCAGGGACCAGCAGTAGGTTTGGTTAGAGGTCACCATCTCCCCCTTCCCTAAACACAGGGGTCCTCTTCCCTTTCTCTATTCGCTTGGTGCTTCCCTGCGATAGATTGTTACAAGAGTTCAACCTCTAAGATCCCCACTGATCTTAAGAATGAATGATGCAGAGCAGGTATAGTGCTTGAAAACTTCTGAACTTCTACCTGAGTCATCTGTGGATAAGTAGTTCATGTATTTTCCCCTGTGTGTCCTCCTTACGTCTTCTATAGTTGTTTAGTGGGGTTGACAAAGAGCTCATCCCATCCGTTCCCTATTTAGGGTTCAGCACTAGGGTTACATAAGGTCAGGTATCCGGCTCGGCGTATAGGTGCGGAACCTATCTAGGGTGGTGAGGGACCCCAGGCATTTTATGGAGGCATTATTATGCCAACAAGTGGAAGCTTCCATCCCAAATGTATTCTTTTTTTGTTGTGGAAGGGCATTATAACATAAAGGGTTATGATATATAATGTAAATAGCATTTTTTTGGGGAGGTGAAATTTGGCGCACATTGTTGCATTTGGTTTTATAAAAAATAATCATGCTTTTAACACTTTTTATGGCTTATTCAGTATGGACTTGGCTCAAAGGGAAGAGTCTTGACTTAAAATGTACGGAAATACAGCAAAATGTAGAGTAAAAAGTGCAAAGAACCCAACCAAGAATTGATGTAGACAAAAGTTGGACAATAGTGTCTAAATATGTACAAAAGTTATCATACACCATCAACCTCGACAATAAATGTGTCTCTCCTGTAAGGATTACAAATATGTAAGAAATTAAAAAAATATATTTGTAATAATGATTTTATTATTAATAATATTAATAATTTGATTTTAAAAGATAAACTTTATTGTCTTCGTGATTAAATACATCTACCCTGGGATGGATGCAGTGACGTAGATTGGTTTGTAGCGAACCATAACGTGTAGCAAACTATAACATGTAGCAAACTATAACATGCAGTGGCCCATAACATGTGGCGAACCATAACATGTAGCGAACCATAACATGTAGCGAACCATAACATGTGGTCAACCATAACATGGGGCGAACCATAACATGTAGCGAACCATAACATGTAGCGAACCATAACATGTGGTCAACCATAACATGGGGCGAACCATAACATGTAGCGAACCATAACATGTGGCGAACCATAACATGTAGCGAACCATAACATGTAGCGAACCATAACATGTAGCGAACCATAACATGTAGCGAACCATAACATGTGGCGAACCATAACATGTGGCGAACCATAACATGTAGCGAACCATAACATGTGGCGAACCATAACATGTAGCGAACCATAACATGTAGAGAACCATAACATGTAGCGAACCATAACATGTGGCGAACCATAACATGTAGCGAACCATAACATGTAGCGAACCATAACATGTGGCGAACCATAACATGTAGCGAACCATAACATGTGGCGAACCATAACATGTAGCGAACCATAACATGTGGCGAACCATAACATGTAGCGAACCATAACATGTAGCGAACCATAACATGTAGCGAACCATAACATGTAGCGAACCATAACATGTGGCGAACCATAACATGTAGCGAACCATAACATGTGGCGAACCATAACATGTAGCGAACCATAACATGTAGAGAACCATAACATGTAGCGAACCATAACATGTGGCGAACCATAACATGTAGCGAACCATAACATGTAGCGAACCATAACATGTGGTCAACCATAACATGGGGCGAACCATAACATGGGGCGAACCATAACATGTAGCGAACCATAACATGTAGCGAACCATAACATGGGGCGAACCATAACATGTAGCAAACTATAGCATGCAGTGGACCATAACATGTAGCGAACCATAACATGTGGCTAACCATAACATGTGGCTAACCATAACATGTAGCGAACCATAACATGTAGCGGACCATAACATGTAGCGAACCATAATATGTAGCTAACCATAACATGGGGCAAACTGTGGAGACACAGGGCTCAGTGGGTGCTCTCGTCCACTAAAACCCGCCGCCTTTAGAAAGACAGCGTGGCTCAGGGCTCATCCCAACTGAATGCCGGCCTCCTTAACCATGGGCGTAACACTACTCAGACAACACAGGGTGAGGGAACCACAATAATTAGACTTTATTGGATCCCCAAACAATTAACGGCACATAACACATAACCAGCAAAACGCACAAATGTAACAGGCAACAGAGTCTCACCCTTCCGCTGGCTCACCAGGGATTTAGAATGTCCATGCCTCACAGGTTCCAAGGCTACTTACTCCAATCCAGCAGCACCCCGCTTTCGGCGGGCACCCACCGTGAAAGGAATAACGCCAGATTTAGGAAGTTGTCTGAGGTCTGCAAAGTCTGTAACAGGTGACTGAACTGTCCCAACCTGAGTGTCCTACTTAGGTAGTCCTGGTTTGATGTTACAATCCTGGCAGCCGGAGTCGAAATCCCTAGGCTGTGGATATGGTCTCCAACCGGAACCGGAGTCCCTAGATTGAAGCCATAAGATATCCTGATCCTCTAGTCAGCTCCGAAGAGCTTAGACTGGATCCATCAGCATCCATCAACCACCTGGTGGCTTAAAGAAGCCCCTTTTTATAGCCACAGCCTTCCACTTAGATACACTGCGTCCTCATCGATTGGTTGGACAAGAGCACCTCTCCCATTGGATGAATCTCAAGCTGCATGGACAATGTTCATCCAAATGAAGTCTACAGAAAGACTGAGAGTATACATGTAGTCTGGGAGTCATCAACTAGACAATGGCTACTAAGGTAATCACATTAGCAATACACACCTACAATACAATGATTACTGGAAAAGTCTGTAGAAACAATACGTCTGGCTTTCAGTGGCCAACACAATTACATGAGTCAACAAGAGTCTTGTAGAAACAATGAGGGACTTATCCCCCGTCTATAAACAATCTATCATCCTGTCTGGCTGAATTTTAAGAAACTTTAACCCATGCATGAGTGTTACGGTTGCTGCGAGTCCTGGAGACTATGTCCAGATTTCTTGCTACTGCACATGTGCGAGCGCTGGAGACTAAGTCCAGATTTCTTGCTACTGCACATGTGCGAGCGCTGGAGACTAAAGGCTGCTTTACACGAGTCGATCTATGGTGCGATGCATCGTTGGGGTCACGGATTTTGTGACGCACTTCCGTCATTCGTAACGACATCTCCTCATGTGACAGCTCCTTGCGAGTTCAACCGATGCCTAATCGTTTGTAATTCGGCCATCGTGTACTCATCGTTTAATTCCATAAAATCGGTCAGTTTAGTCTTAATGAACGACACATCGCAAAGTGTGACACCGTGTAATCGGCCATCCTCGTAGTTGTTTGTGACGTCAGTAAACGTTCAGGGCGTATTTGTGGTTTTAAATAATCACGCCTAATCTAATCGGATTGGTTGTAGCAGATGCGTTTTGATTGGTTATTACTGTTATAAAATACGGAGCTGTAGTCATGATGTGTGAACATTCAGCCTTGGCGTCATGCACAGTGTTTTATAGTGCATTACTCCTAATTTTTCTTACGTTTGTTTGTTCGCTGGATTTTCCGCCCTCACTCCTTGTATACCTTTTTTGTGGTAAGTTGTTGTATGCCAATCTTTCCTTTTGGGATCAAAATCGACATTAACCAGACCACAAACAAGATTGATGCTAAGGACACACGAGGCAACAAAGACAGACGCAGAAGAGAAACTATATATATGGGATGTAACCAATCAACCACATTAGCAGAACTGGATTGAGCAGGTCAGAAGAATTCAAGGCGTGCAACAATCCAGACAACGTCACGGAGGGCTGTATAGTTTGCCTAATTACGTCCATACAAAAGACAGATTGACCAAAGGAAAACATGTGTGAAGCCTTTTGGACGTCCGCCATGGCCAATCAATATATCGATGAGCACTTTGTGGTCGTTTGACAACACTCAACGTGTGACACATGGACAACTACCTATCAGCGATACAAACAAAAAAAAAAAAAAGACTTTGCCAAATAAATCGCACGATGGATTGACTCGTGTAAAGCAGCCTTAAGTCTTATCTTGGAGCCATTGCACATGTGCGGGTGACATCATCGCTGACACGAGGTCACATGTCTCTGACACCTTCTATGCCGATTGGTCGCTGGTCATGTGCTTGTGATGCCTTGCTCGGTGATAGGCCAGCATGACGTCACTCCTGTCGTTCTGGCAGCGGATTGGCTCTGGTGTCCTCCATCTTGGATGAGGCACAGAGTCTATATAAGACCCTGACACACGCCGCATGGCGCTCAGTCCTCTTGGTTCATGCATAAGAGTAGACGCTCGGTGCGCGTTCCTCTAGGCATTCCTCTGTCTATGCTAGGTGAGCGCTACCGGCAGGGTAGCGTTCTTATACCTTACAGCTTCGGCTGCTGTCCGTATCCTTACCTCTTAGGGGAGCGGACATAGGCAGATGCCTGAGGCACATGGTCTGGCTGGGCCTTGTGGTTCGACTCGTAAGTGGACGTTGCCGCTAGGGTAACATTCCTTATACTGCGTCTGGCAGTTGTTCGTACCCTCGCACACTAGGGGAGCGAACAGTGGTAGGAGCTTTGTGCGGCTTACGCTGCTGTTCGTCTCTTTTGCACCACTAGAAGAGCGGACCAAGGCAGGTGCCATATCTAGTGGTTCGTGTCCTCGCACACTAGTGGAGCGAACGCAGGTAGGAGCTTTGTGCGGCTTACGCTGCTGTTCGTCTCCTTTGCACCACTAGAAGAGCGGACCTAGGTAGTTGCCATTTCGCACACATTGCCTTTGTCTCTGTGATTATTAACAGAGATCATTCCACACACACCCCCAAGTAAGGGAGGAATTGCTTTACTTACTTATTATATCCTTCTGTGAGTTAACAGAGGTATTGCACTCTGCCATAGTCTGCAGCAGAGTCTTTGCACGGTGGACCCTGACTGTCTGATACTCCTTTAGGTTATTATCAGACAGCCCCCCGTAACATTAGGACTGAGCCAAGGGTCTGGCAGTTATGGCAGAATATCAGCAGTTTTACCGTTACATACAAGTACTTGAGTCACGGCTCAAGAGTATAGAGGATAAACCTCAGACCATGGTGACATCTGCACATGATCCTCGACTTGCTCTGCCAAACAGATATTCTGGCGATGCCAGATCATGTCGTGGTTTCATTAGTCAGTGTCAGATACACCTAGAGGTCAATTCTTCTCGCTTCTCTACGGAGAGGTCCAGAGTAGGCATAATCATCTCCTTACTTCAGGACAAAGCCTTAGAATGGGCGACTCCCCTATGGGAGCGCTCTGATGTGGTTGCTCTGAGACATCAAGACTTTCTTGATGCTCTTAAGGCGGTATTCATGGGTCCGCAGGTTACCCATGATGCGGCCCTGAGACTGTTAGATCTATCTCAGGGTTCGTTATCCACTAGTTCTTATGCCATTGCTTTTAGAACTCTGGTGGCAGAACTAGATTGGCCAGAGAAGGTGTTGATTCCTATCTTCTGGAGAGGGTTGGCAGGCTATGTCAAGGATGCTCTTGCTACTCGTGAGGTACCTGCTTCTCTGGAGGACTTGATCACAGTAGCAACGAGGATCGATGTACGCCATAAGGAACGTATACTCGAGGTCTCTTCCTCACGCCCTAAGCATCGGGCTATTCCAGTTGTTGAGGGTCCACTACCATCTTCCTCAGCATCTGAAACATCTCCCACTCCTATGGAGTTAGGTCATACGTTCTCCAGACTACGCAAGTCTGGTCCTCCTATATGTTACGTATGTCGTCAGGCTGGGCACTATGCCAACAAGTGTCCTAGTCGTCAGGGAAACTCCCTGGCCTAGTAACCATTAGAGGGGGGTTACTAGAGACGTCTTCTGCACCCTCTAAGTGTTGTATCCCAGGTCAGCTCTCGTTATCTGAGAATACATGGCCTATTATGGCTTTTGTGGATTCCGGAGCTGACGGGACTTTTGTGTCCTCAGGATTTGTAAAGGGACACAATATTCCCTCTATCATGTTAGAGGCGCCTATTCCTGTCCGTGTTGTTAATGGAACTATGTTGTCTGACTCCATTACATTGAGGACAGTTCCCTTGCGCCTTTCCCTGTCTCAGGGTCACATAGAGGAGATTTCTTTTCTTGTTTTGCCTGAGGGTATAGACGACGTCCTTCTGGGTCTCCCATGGCTTCGGACCCATGCTCCTAACATTGACTGGGAGTCTGACAGCATTATTAGTTGGGGTTTGAAATGTCAGTCCCGATGTCTTCCCTTACCACTTAAGGTCACTGCGGTTGCATCTACTGATCTCTCTCCCATACCTACACCCTATCTGGATTTCGCTGACGTGTTCTCCAAACAGGGTGCTGAGGTTCTTCCACCCCATAGGCCGTATGACTGTGTCATAGACCTTATCCCAGGTTCGGTTCCACCTAAAGGCAGGGTTTACCCCCTGTCGATACCTGAGTCGGAGGCCATGTCAACCTATATAAGAGAGAGTTTAGAGAAGGGGTTCATTCGTAAGTCTGTCTCTCCCGCGGGAGCTGGGTTTTTCTTTGTTCGGAAGAAAGAGGGTGATTTACGTCCCTGCATAGATTACAGGGGTCTCAACGCAATCACAATAAAGAACAAATACCCATTACCTTTAATTTCGGAGCTCTTTGACAGACTGAGAGGAGCTCAAGTTTTTACGAAGTTGGATCTGCGGGGTGCGTATAACTTGGTACGAATTCGAAAGGGTGACGAATGGAAGACCGCTTTTAACACCCGAGACGGTCACTATGAATACCTCGTCATGCCTTTTGGGTTATGTAATGCACCCGCAGTATTTCAGGACTTCGTAAACGATGTGTTCAGGGATTTACTGTTATCCTCAGTAGTGGTGTATCTGGACGACATCCTGATTTTTTCTCCTGATCTGGAGACTCATCGTCAGGATGTCGTTCGTGTCCTTTCCCGTTTAAGGGAGCACTCATTGTTTGCTAAACTCGAGAAATGTGTATTCGAGCAGTCCTCATTGCCTTTTTTGGGTTACATTATCTCACAAGAGGGCCTGGCTATGGATCCTGCGAAGCTCTCTGCTGTCCTGCAATGGTCCGAACCTCATTCCTTGAAGGCGGTGCAACGCTTCTTAGGATTCATAAATTATTACAGGCAGTTCATACCCCATTTTTCTACTTTGGTGGCCCCTTTGGTGGCCTTGACTAAGAAAGGTGCTAATCCCAAAGCCTGGTCTACTGAGACATCTCAGGCTTTTGAGGCAGTAAAAAGACACTTTTCAACTGCTCCCGTTCTTCAAAGACCCGATGAGAATAAGCCCTTCCTCTTAGAGGTTGATGCCTCTTCAGTGGGTGCTGGTGCGGTCTTGTATCAAAAGAACGGCGCAGGTAGAAAAAGGCCGTGTTTCTTCTTTGCGAAAACCTTTTCACCGGCAGAGAGAAACTATACCATTGGGGATAGGGAACTGCTCGCCTTGAGATTAGCCTTGGAGGAGTGGCGTCACTTGCTGGAAGGAGCGAAACATCCTTTCCAGGTCTATACAGACCATAAGAATCTGACGTACTTACAAACCGCTCAGCGTCTGAATCCTCGCCAAGCCCGCTGGTCCTTGTTTTTCTCCCACTTTCACTTCTCCATCAACTATCTGTCTGGGAGTAAGAATAACAAGGCAGACGCCCTGTCTCACTCTATGCTTTCTACCCAGGAAGAGATTGACGAACCTCGTCTTATCCTTCCCTCCAGGGTTTTTCATACGCTCTCCCCTGTGACGTTAGACCAAATCCCACCGGGCAAGACCTTTGTTCCGCCTGATCGACAGAATGATATACTGTCATGGGCCCACACCTCAAAGGTGGGTGGGCATTTTGGTATTAGGCGGACACAAGAGTTACTGGAGAGGTGATATTGGTGGCCACACTTAGCCAGCCACGTCAAGAGATATGTCGGTTCCTGCTACTCGTGTGCTCGGAACCGTCCATTACGGCAGAGACCGGCTGGGCTCTTGCATCCTTTACCAGTGCCAGATAGACCATGGGAGGTGGTAGGCATGGACTTTGTGGGTGATCTTCCATGTTCACAGGGACATAGATTTGTGTGGGTCATTACGGACCATTTCTCCCGGATGGTTCATCTCGTACCGTTATCGAGAATCCCATCTTCCAGGGTACTAGCCAAACTATTCCTCAAGCATGTCTTTAGGCTTCACGGGATGCCAGATCGTATCATTTGTGATAGAGGCCCGCAATTTACTTCCCGTTTCTGGCGAGATCTTTGTAGCCTTCTGCAAATTGAGTTGAATCTCTCTTCGGCATACCATCCGGAGACCAATGGTTTGGTTGAGCGTACCAATCAATCTATGATTATATACCTTCGACACTTTGTTGCTGAGAACCACGATAACTGGTCCTCCCTCCTACCCTGGGCAGAATTTGCCCTTAACAATTCGCTGGCTGAGGCCACTGGGCAGACACCGTTCGTACTCAATAATGGGCAACACCCTAGGGTACCGGTACCGTTTCCCGCTGCTGCACCTCCTCCTCTTGTGGCCGACTGGGCAACTAATGCCAGAGAGGTTTGAGATCAGACTCAAGAGTCGATCCAAGCAGCTAAGGACCGTATGAAGACGGTGTCCGATCGGTTTCGTCGCCCGGCTCCTGTCTTTTCTCCAGGTGACTTTGTGTGGCTCTCTGCAAAACACGTGAGACTTAGAGTGAGCTCTGTCAAATTTGCTCCTCGCTTCCTGGGTCCTTATGAGGTTCTTCGACAGGTAAATCCTGTAGTCTACCAATTGAAGTTACCCGTCCATCTTAGGATTCATGACAAATTCCATGTCTCACTGCTAAAGCCGGCTATTTTACCTCACGCTCGTGAAGTGCACTCTCCTGCCTCCGATTCCTCTCGCTCTAGCTATGAGGTACGAGCCATAGTTGGTTCTAAGATGATTAGAGGGCGCAGGTTCTTCTTGATAGATTGGGAGGGTTACGGCCCGGAACATCGCTCTTGGGAGCCTGAGGAGGCTGTCCATGCTCCCGACTTAGTTGCCGATTACCTGCGTCGCCGGGAGGGGGGCCCTTGAGGGGGAGGTACTGTTACGGTTGCTGCGAGTCCTGGAGACTATGTCCAGATTTCTTGCTACTGCACATGTGCGAGCGCTGGAGACTAAGTCCAGATTTCTTGCTACTGCACATGTGCGAGCGCTGGAGACTAAGTCCAGATTTCTTGCTACTGCACATGTGCGAGCGCCGGAGACTAAGTCTTATCTTGGAGCCATTGCACATGTGCGGGTGACATCATCGCTGACACGAGGTCACATGTCTCTGACACCTTCTATGCCGATTGGTCGCTGGTCATGTGCTTGTGATGCCTTGCTCGGTGATAGGCCAGCATGACGTCACTCCTGTCGTTCTGGCAGCGGATTGGCTCTGGTGTCCTCCATCTTGGATGAGGCACAGAGTCTATATAAGACCCTGACACACGCCGCATGGCGCTCAGTCCTCTTGGTTCATGCATAAGAGTAGACGCTCTGTGCGCGTTCCTCTAGGCATTCCTCTGTCTATGCTAGGTGAGCGCTACCGGCAGGGTAGCGTTCTTATACCTTACAGCTTCGGCTGCTGTCCGTATCCTTACCTCTTAGGGGAGCGGACATAGGCAGGTGCCTGAGGCACATGGTCTGGCTGGGCCTTGTGGTTCGACTCGTAGGTGGACGTTGCCGCTAGGGTAACGTTCCTTATACTGCGTCCGGCAGTTGTTCGTATCCTCGCACACTAGGGGAGCGAACAGTGGTAGGAGCTTTGTGCGGCTTACGCTGCTGTTCGTCTCTTTTGCACCACTAGAAGAGCGGACCTAGGTAGTTGCCATTTTGCACACATTGCCTTTGTCTCTGTGATTATTAACAGAGATCATTCCAAACCCCCCCCCAAGTAAGGGAGGAATTGCTTTACTTACTTATTATATCCTTCTGTGAGTTAACTGAGGTATTGCACTCTGCCATAGTCTGCAGCAGAGTCTTTGCACGGTGGACCCTGACTGTCTGATACTCCTTTAGGTTATTATCAGACAGCCCCCCGTAACAATGAGAGTCCATGTCGTCACACAAACCATAACATGTAGCGAACCATAACATGTAGCGAATCATAACATGTAGCGAACCATAACATGTAGCGAACCATAACATATGGCGAACCATAACATGTGGCGAACTATCACATGTAGTGAACCATAACATGTAGCGAACCATAACAATTAGTAAACCATAACATGTATCAAACCATAACATGTACCAAACCAGAAAATATAGCAAACCATAACATGTCGCAAATCATAACATGTCGCAAAGTAAAACATATAGTGAACCATAACATATAGAGAACCATTAAATGTAGTGAACCATAAACTGTAGAGAACCATAACGTGTAGTGAACCATACCATAACATATAGCGAACCATAACATGTAGCACAGCATAACTTGTAGCGAACCATAACATGTAGAGAATCATAACATATAGCAAACCATAACATGTAGGGAACCATAACATATAGCAAACCATAACATATAGCAAACCATAACATGTAGCAAAGCATAATATGTAGCGAACATAACATGTAGCAAACCATAAAATGTAGCGACCTATAACATGTAGTGAACCATAAAATGTAGCGACCTATAACATGTAGTGAACCATAGCATGTCGCAAAGCATAACATGTCGCAAAGCATAACATATAGTGAACCATAACATATAGGGAACCGTAAAATGTAGCGAACCATAACATGTCGCAAACCATAACATACAGCGAACCAAAACGTGTAGCGAACCATAACATGTAGCAAACCATAACATGTAGCGAACCATAACATATAGCGACCCATAGGGGTGGTCCGGTTTTAAGCTACAAGTCTGCAGTCCGTCTATGTTGTTGCAAACTTATGAATCCTCACATTGCGAGCAGTGCTGTGGTGATTGAGCGGGGGCGTGACTGCAAGTATGTGATTTGCATACATACGGTCACATGCCAACTAGATTTGCACGGCTTCATTTAATGCAAGTGTATTGAGCAAGGCCGGAAACAGTATAGTCTAGTGGGAATGTGCCCGGGAGTACATATTGCATACTTGAGGTCACACAAGCGCCTGCAGCAGACAATCCCCACAGCGCATATAGAGTGACTGCAGACTTGTAGCTTAAAATCGGACAACACCTTTAAGGATGGCCCCCTACTCATGGGCCACTGCTGTCTGCTTGCCCCCAGGCTAAAATTTGCCAAGGTGTCTAGGCTTTTCTATGCACTTAAATAAAGATATACCAGTCCGTTGTAGTCATAAAAGGAACACTTCTATGGTCCACATTAAATGTGCAGGTGCCTATAAATATTTTTAAAATATGTTCCTAATTTCCTAGTACATAGGACAAAAATGCAGCAGTGCAATGGCAGAAACTGTGCACAGGGTGGTATGAAGGTGTAATGCCAAATGTTTAAGGAAGAGGGCGCCCTAGTCATCATTATTGATTTGAAGCTAAAGTCAGCAGAAGTTGGAGGAGCGCAAGGTCCCTAACATCATCCAGCTCTGTGATGTCATCATGAAAGATGGAAGAGGATCCAGCGGCTCCTGTGAAGCTCTGGTGACCTCCATGCCCAAGAGAGTTAAGGCAGTGCCTGAAAATAATAATGGCAAGAAAACGTTGACGCTGCGCACTGACACTGTAGATTGTATCACAGGGTCAGATCTTCAGTGTTGTCCCATGAAAAAAGAAAGTAAAAGATTTACAAAAATGTGAGGGGTGTACTCACTTTTGGGATATACTGCATAACATAAATATATTAAATGGAAATACTCCTTTCACCCTTTAAAGACCCAGTCTTTTATGTTTGTTTGTTTGTCTCTTTTGTGCTTTGGTTATTTTCTTCCACTTATTCTAACAGTCATAACTCTTTTTATTCTGTCAGAAGTTCATGCAGGGTGTAATAGTGACAGACAAATACTTCCCCAATTGTTTTTTGGGGTTCTGTTCATTATGCAGTAAGAATGAAATAGCAATAGGTCAGTATGATTACGACAAAACCAAACTTCAAAGTTTTTTTTAAAATATTTTAGTGGTTAAAAAACATTCAAAAATTTGTAAAAAGATTTGGTTTACCGTATGACCAAAAGTTTGGACACAACTTCTCAGTCAAAGACTCTGAAAATTGTAGATTCACATTGAAGGCATCAAAACTATGAATTAACACATGTGGAATGAAATACTTAACAAAAAAGTGTGAAACAACTGAAAATATGTCTTATATTCTAGGTTCTTCAAAGTAGCCACCTTTTGCTTTGATCACTGCTTTGCACACTCTTGGCATTCTCTTGATGAGCTTCAAGAGGTAGTCACCGGAAATGGTTTTCCAACAGTCTTGAAGGAGTTCCCAGAGATGCTTAGCACTTGTTGGCCCTTTTGCCTTCACTCTGTGGTCCAGCTCACCCCAAACCATCTCGATTGGGTTCAGGTCTGGTGACTGTGGAGGCCAGGTCATCTGGCGTAGCACCCCATCACTCTCCTTCTTAGTCAAATAGCCCTTACATAGCCTGGAGGTGTGTTTGTGGTCATTGTCCTGTTGAAAAATAAATGATGGTCCAACTAAATGCAAACCGGATGGAATAGCACGCTGCTGCAAGATGCTGTGGTAGCCATGCTGGTTCTATATGCCTTCAAATTTGAATAAATCCCCAACAGTGTCACCAGCAAAGCACCCCCACACCATCACACCTCCTCCTCCTCCATGCTTCACGGTGGGAACCAGCCATGTAGAGTCCATCTGTTCACCTTTTCTACAAAGACACGGTGGTTAAATCCAAAGATCTCAAATTTGGACTCATCAGACCAAAGCACAGATTTCCACTGGTCTAATGTCCATCCCTTGTGTTCTTTAGCCCAAACAAGTCTCTTCTGCTTGTTGCCTGTCCTTAGCAGTGGTTTCCTAGCAGCTATTTTACCATGAAGGCCTGCTACACAAAGTCTCCTCTTAACAGTTGTTCTAGAGATGAGAAGGTGTGTCCAAACTTTTGGTCTGTACTGTGTGTATATATATATATATATATATATATACACACACTACAGTTCAAACGTTTAGGGTCACTTAGATATTTTCTTATTTTTGAATGAAAAGCAAATTTTTTTTCAGTGAAGCTAACATCAAATTAAACAGAAATCCACTCTATACATTGTTAATGTGGTAAATGACTATTCTGCTGCAAACGTCTGGTTTTGAATGCAATATCTACATAGGTGTATAGAGGCCCATTTCCAACAACCACCACTCTAGTGTTCTAATGGTACATTGTGTTTGCCAACTCTGTTAGAAGGCTAATGGATGTTTAGAAATCCCTTGAAAACCCTTGTGCAAGTATGTTAGCACAGCTGAAAACAGTTTTGCTAATTAGAGAAGCTATAAAACTGACCTTCCTTTGAGCTGGTTGAGAATCTGGAGCATTACATTTGTTGGTCCATTAAACTCTCAAAATGGCCAGAAAAAGAAAAGAACTTTCATGTGAAACTCGACAGTCTAGTCTTGTTCTTAAAAATGAAGAATATTCCATGTGAGAAATTGCCAAGAAACTGAAGATTTCCTACAACGGTGTCTACTACTCCCTGCAGAGGAGAGCACAAACAGGCTGTAACCAGAGTAGAAAGAGAAGTGGGAGGCCGCGCTGCACAACTGAGCAACAAGACAGGTACATTAGAGTCTCTAGTTTGGGAAATCAATGCCTCACAGGTCCTCAACTTACAGCTTCATTAAATATTACCCGCAAAACACCAGTTTCAACATCTACAGTGAAGAGGGCACTCCGATATGCTGGCCTTCAGGGCAGAGTGGCAAAAAAAAATCCATATCTGAGACTGGCTAATAAAAGGAAAAGATTAATATGGGCAAAAGAAAACAGACATTGGACAGAGGAAGATTGGAAAAAAGTGTTATGGACAGACAAATCGAAGTTTGAGGTGTTTGGATCACACAGAAGAACATTTGTGAGACGCAGAAAAACTGAAAAGATGCTGGAAGAGTGCCTGACGCCATCTGTCAACCATGGTGGAGGTAATGTGATGGTCTGGGGTTGCTTTGGTGCTGGTAAAGTGGGAGAGTTGTACAATGTAAAAAGGATTTTGAATAAGGAAGGCTATCACTCCATTTTGCAACGTCATGCCATACCCTGTGGACAGCGCTTGATTGGAGCCAATTTCATCCTACAACAGGACAATAACCCACAGCACACCTAGGGTGAGTTGCTGGATGTAGTCAGAGGTGACCACTTCTACCATTCCCTAGCTATATGATAATCCTTCCCCCTTCCTGTGTGTTGTCTTATACGGCTGGCTTAGACTCTCGCCCCTGCCTTTAGTTGTGAGATCGGATGTATAGTTTCTGAAATATAGGTAAGTAAATTTTGTGAACTGCACTGTTATTTGATTAATAGCAGCTACAGAATATCTAATAAGTGGGTCGGATTTTGCTAGTTATTCAGTCCCCTATCTGCCTGCCTGTCTTCCCTCCCCCTGTCTCTGTTATTACAGAGGGAGGAAGGACAGGCAGGTAGACAGGGGTGGGAATAACAAGTGTGACACCCTGGCAAAACCAGGTAGTCACAGAAAGAGTTAATCCTCCTTGGTACCACCTGATCCCACACTGGTGCAGTGAGGCAGCCACACCCTCCCCCCAGTGTAACTAAAAGAGCAGGAGGGGAGGAGTTGAGTCAGTTGGAGAAGGGAGTGAGAGGAGAGCAGACAGGGGTTGTAGCTCCTGGGCTGCTGGGGAAGTGAAGCAAAGAAAAAGCAGAGTTCTTGGAGCTGAAGTGGAGAGTAGGCTCAGGGGAACCCGTGGTGGACTGGGGCAGGGTAGTGGCCCGCCGGTAGTGTGCACGGGACCCAGGACTTGTGCAAAGAGAGGACTTCCCCCGTCCGAAACAGAGAAGGTGGCTCTTAGCTGGAGTGCAGGAGAGAGATGGCCCTGCTTCTTGTACCGGGTGTGGGAACCGAACACTTCCGTACCAAAGGCCTACGGACACCAGCATTTTCTGGTTAAGCACTGGACTCTGAGTATTTCTTCCATCTGTGTTACTGACCCTCCACATCAATACAGCCTCATCCAGCACCACGATAACCGAACTGTGAATTTCCTGCTCCCTGGAATCCCTCTCACATTATCCCTGGGCCCTGGGACTACACCTCCCCCTACCCGTGGAGGGGATCCCATCTTGCTGCCCCACTCCATCAGCCCCAGGCAACCCCATATGTAGGCAGCGGCGGTGTCAACATACATCACCGCAACCTACGGGTGGCGTCACAGACAATCTCCCCTGTAAATATCCCCTTTTCACTTGTGGACGACGGACGGCTGCACGAGCCCCGGATCCGGCTGCCCCTCGAGCCACAGCCACTGCCCGGATCCGAGTGCCTTGAGCGGCCCCCCAGTTGTGATCTGTCTCTCGCCCGCGACACAAGCAAAACCAAACCCACCTATTAGATATTCTGTAGCTGCTATCAATCACATAACGGTGCATTTCAAAAAATTTACTTGCCTGTATTTCCGAAACTATACATCCGATCTCACAACTAAAGGTATGTATAGAATCAGCATGATAGCGCCAGTATAGCACTGGCTTTTGTTTGTATATCAAAATCCTGGTGGTTTAAGGGAAGCAGTGATTTATCAGTGACACAGCACTACTGTCCACTGATTCTCACTGCAGAATCTGTGTGTCGTAATTGCTTCAGTCTTTCTCCCCTGCCTTCTGCTTGTGATAGATTTCTCTATGTCATCTCTTTTATAAGCAGAAGGCAGAGCAAATTTTTAGGATACACTGAAGATTCTGCAAAAGCATTCACAGATAATAAAGCCAAATTAGTCAGCAAAAGGCAGGACATTTTATTTTTAGCTGCAAAGATGGACATACAGATAAAAAAAGGCTTTATGTTCCATCCCTTACGTGAATAACCAATAAGTCAAACGTTATGTTGTTGTGAATCTATTGATGTGGTTTCCTCAGTGCTAGAAGTTTCAGTAAAAAATCTAAACAAAAAACATTTTACGTACTCTTCCTATACTGTGTAAGAATTTGGACATATAAAAGAGTTGAGATCTGATACACACAATCATATAAACTGGGGGATATGAAGAATGAAGATGGTAAGTTTACATAAGTCCCTTATCTTAGGTCCAAGCATCAAAAGAAAGGTACAATTAAACAAAAACTAAAGCTGGGTTCACACATAGCGACAGCGACGTCGCTGTTACGTCACCATTTTCTGTGACGCAACAGCGACCTTGTAATTCGCTGTTATGATCGCTGCTTAGCTGTCAAACACAGCGACGCAGCAGCGATCATAACGACATGCGTCGCTGTGCTACATGTGCAGAGAGCAGGGAGCCGCGCACACTGCTTAGCGCTGGCTCCCTGCACTCCTAGCTACAGTACACATCGGGTTAATTACCCGATGTGTACTGCAGCTACATGTGCAGAGAGCAGGAGCCGGCACTGGCAGCGAGAGCGGTGGACGTTGGTAACAAATGTAAATATCGGGTAACCAGGGAAAGGTCTTCCCTTGGTTACCCGATGTTTACCCTGGTTACAGCTTACCGCAGCTGCCAGAAGCCGGCTCCTGCTCCCTGCTTGCTTCATTTCGTCGCTCTCTCGCTGTCACACACAGCGATGTGTGCGTCACAGTGGGAGAGCGATGACCAAAAAATGAAGCTGGACATTCAGCAACGACCGGCGACCTCAGAGCAGGGGCCAGGTCGTTGCTGGATGTCACACACAGCGACAGCGACGGTACGTCACTGCAACGTCACAGAAAATGCTGACATAGCAGCGATGTCGTTGTCGTCATCGTCGCTGTGTGTGACACCACCCTAATACGAGTGTATGAATGTCTAGACGATATGTCATTACCTCTATCAGCTACAAAAAGAAAAGTGCAAAATCCCCCTAATTGCAGATCAGATAAAACAAATAAACAATCAATTTGTGCTCAATTAGAATAAATGTAACGTGACGCCCTGGAAAAACCAGGTAGTCACAGATGACTGTACCCCCCACCAAGGGTACAGGAATCGCCTCCTCCTTGGAAATTAACACCACATCTCACACACAGGAACACCAGCCACAAATCCTAGTCGCCCCCCATGACAACCAGGACACACCAGTGGGCGGGACCAGGCAAATGGGAACGCCCACCTAGGGGTCTCGAGGTGACAAGGGGTGGGAACCAGTTAGTTGAGTTGAGTTGAGTTAGTAGTTGGAGGTTGAGAGGAGTTGAAGTCTGGAGTTGAAGTCAGTCAGACGGAGTCAAACAGTGAGGAGTCTGACAGTGGAGCTGAAGTGCATTGTGGTCAGGGTTGGAGCCCTTGGATCACGGGAGAACCGACTAGGTGGCAGACGGCAGTGTAGGGCCACAGGTGACGGAGATCTGGTCGTGGGAGACCTGAAGTGGACCGGGGCAGGGTTGTAGCCCGCCGGTACCGACAACGGGAATCCGGTCTGGAGGCCGTGCACAGGCGGAGTGCCTGGACCCTAGGACGAGGCAAGCTTCAGGCCCCTTGTTAATTGACCAGCGGGACAAGGTATCAGGCCTTGTTCCCGAAGAGAGAAGCCTAGATAGAGCAAACCGGCAGCCCAACGCGGGGGATAGGGTGTCCGCCAAGAACCCATTAAAATCCCACGGGTCAGAGTTTGTGGGCAACGGCTCCCTCTGCGTACAAAGTTGCAGGGGAGCGGATTTCTCCCGTTTCAAGCGGGTCTAATCAACACACAGCAAGACACAAGTGCAGGAGGAAGGGTCCCTACTTTGCTAACCCATTTGTGGGACCAGCACACCACTCCAACGGCAACCGGTATCCAGCCTTGGTTTACAGTACAGACTCTGTGTGGATTATTCCCAACCGTGAGTACACCGGTGTCACCCGGTCCAACTTGCCGACGGCGTCCCAGCACTGCTCCCCACCTACACCTGGGCCCCAGGACTACACCTCCCCTACCCGTGGAGGGGATACCACCTTGCTGCCCGACACCATCGGTCCCGGACACTGGCCCCAAGAGGCAGCGGCGGTGTCACCATCCCATCACCGCAACCCACGGGTGGCATCATAGACAAAAGACTAACTCCCCTGTAAATAACCCCCTTTTTCACTGTTGTGAGGACAGGCGGTTGCACGAGCCCCAGGTCCGGTCACCACTAGAGCCCCAGACACGATCCCGGATCCAAACACCCTCGAGCAGCCCCTTTGCCGCAGCGGAAGGCAGCACCCGTCCACGACAGTAACATAGACTGTAGGATAAATTCACAATATAAGTGATAGCAAAAGTATAGAAGGTTATAAATAGCATAATCTTACAGGTAGATAGAAGAGCGACCAGGATTATTAGAGGAATGGGTGGGCTGCAATACCAAGACAGGTTATTAAACTTGGGGTTATTTAGTTTGGAAAAACAAAGGCTTAGGGGGGGATCTAATCACAATGTATAAATATATGAGGGGACAGTACAGAGACCTTTCCAAAGATCTCTTTACACCTAGGCCTGCGACTTGAACACGGGGGCATCCGCTACGTCTTGAGGAAAGAAGGTTTAATCATAATCACAGATGAGGATTCTTTACTGTACGAGCAGTGAGACTATGGAACTCTCGGCCGCATGATGTTGTAATGAGGGATTCACTACTAACATTTAAGCAGAGCCTGGACGCCTTTCTTCTTGAAAATATAATATAAGTGATATATTACAACACGAGTATACATCAAACATTAAAAGAAACTCTAATGAGACTAATAATCATACAAATATACCACACTTAAAATACTCATATGGCTCATGGACAAGGTTAGTCATAATTGCAAAGTGTCGGGGTGAATGTGTACCCAAGTCCGTAGTATAGGATAGCTGATAGTCCAATATTAAAGGGGTTGTCCATTACTTTAACATTTATGGCTTATCCTTAGGGGTACTTTGCACGCGCACCTCTACCAGACGGCAGAGCGGTAGGATCCTGTTCGTGACGCCAAGTTGTCGCGGGCGGGGAGGAGGGTGTCAGCACACTACGCTCACCCCTTCTGCTCGGGTCCGGCGGCCGCTGCTCAGTGGTGGCTCGAGCTGTAGGCCGGATCCCGGGGGTTTCTCGAGCGGCACTCCTCGCCCGTGAGTGAAAGGGGTTGGTTGGGTGTGGGGATTGTTTATAGTCCGTGACGCCACCCACGGTTGTGGTGATTTCACCACCGCTGCTCAATGCGGGGATCCCGGGGATGGTGATGCGGAGCAGCCAGGTGTTGTGTTGCCCCTCCGTGGGTAGGGGTTGGTGATCCCGGGGCCCGGTGATGGCTTGGGAGGTGCAGGACCCGGTGGGCGCAGGGACGCGGGGGCAGCGCTGTGCCTTGCGGCACTGTGGTACTCACTCAGCCTGAGACGATGACACAGTTTGTACGGTAACCCAAATGGCTGGTAAGACGGTCCCACGGACGGCTGCAATTGCTCTCCCAGTAGGTGACGGTGATGTCCCTCTTCCTTGCACCTTTGTGTACTTGTTGGTTGCGATGGGTCCCCACCGGTAACCCGCTCCCCGGCTTCAAGCTGGACCGGGGGAGCTCTACTCTTTGCCCGCAGGCGCTGGCCCTCAGAAACTGGTGCCCTGGCGGTGGCGGTGTCTCTGTTGTACAGATTGGGCTGTTGCCTTCACTCGGGACTTGGTTGTTGGGGGATCTACGTCCCCTTCACTGACGGATTCGGCAATTTACGGCGACTCCAAGCCTTGCCGGGGTCCGAGAGGCCCCTGCCCTGGTGCTGACTGTCCTTCGGAACACTGCTCCAGACCACCGGGCACACAGCCTACGGGGTCCTTCCAGGAACTTCCAAACGGTCCCCCTCCAGACAGTCACCGCCGTTGCTGACCTTGCTGACCTGCCCTGCACTTAGCTGGACTCTCCAGGCTTTACACACTCTTGCTGTTCTGTCAACACTCTTGCTTTCCTCCTTTACTACTTTTCTTTCTTCACTTTCACTTAGCTCTTTACTTTAGCCCTCACTGGACTCCACTCTCAAGCTCTTCCCTGAGCTGACTGCCTGGTTCTTCCCGCCTCCAGAGCTGTGATCTCCTCGGTGGGCGGAGCCAACCGCCTGGCCCACCCCCTGGTGTGAATCGTCAGTCTCTGGAGGAAGGCAACAAGGATTTTTGGTTAGCTTAGATGTTCCTACCTGGGATGTAGGGTGTGGTGGTGTGTGACCTGTGTCCCCTGGCTTGCCCAGGGCGACACATTCCCCCTTAGCAAAAATGCAGACCGTCCGCGGGCTGCCGTCCAACACCGGTTTTATTTTTCTGCAAAAGATAACATGGTAACGGTAACATATATACATTTTCAATAACTCTTCCCAAAACGGGAGGCACATTTCTTTAACGTTGCATAACGGTTTACGGTTACGGTTTCCGCTCTCTCCCACCCAAGCAACCTGGCCCTGATGCTGCCCCTAAAGCCCAGGCAGCACCCCTTGACCCACAGTCCAGCACACGGTACCCGAGCGGGATCTGTCCTTCCCTCCAGAGGGTAGCCACCGGTTCCTTTGGTGGCTGGGCCCCAGCCTGCTCTGCTGAGGGCCCTCCCTCCAACCTGCCTCTCCGGAGGCGGCCTGCGGAAAACGGTAACGGCAAACAACATATTTACAAGCCACTAACGTTTGTGGGTGCCCTGCAAGTTCACGGGCTTGTCCATGGATAGTCCTCCATGCAAAACTTTTTAAACGGTCCCCACGGGGACAACGGTGCCGGCTCCGGCCGGTTCAATGACAAAAGCAAATCAGGTTACTGTTCGGTAATCATTTTCTTCATTGGCAGAACTTTCAAACTTTCAAACTGGTGGTCCCAACGGGGACGGTGCTGCGGGCATCCGCTGCCCTACTCCGGTTGCGCAAGCTCTGGTGCCGCTGCCAGGGGAGGGAGGTCTGCGCTCGCTCGGGCCTCCGGGCCCCTCCTTAGTTTGGCGTCCAGCGCAAACCACCCCCGCTCCCCAAAGTACCGGGTGTATTGTACGATGTCACCCGGCATCAGATTGCGGCCGGGATGTTCCTCAGGCAGGTGGGCATTCACATCCCGCCGGGCTACAAAAACTTCGGCCTCCAGGCCCGGCTCGTAGATGAACCCGTAGCCCCGGCGGACATCAAACCGCCTCACCTGCCCCACGTACAACGGTCCTCGGACACGGGAGGTTGCTTGCCGGAGGTTCTCTTTCTCCCGGATCGCTCTGGCCACCAGTTCGGCCTTCTTTCGCTCCCTCTCGGTGATCTCCAGGCCCAGCGGTACCGGCTCCCTATCCCAATACGGCGCTGCTGCCAGCGCCGGCGCACGGGTCGGGCCCCGCGGGACATCCTGGACGTTGCCCACTGTCAGGACTTTGGGCGACAGGTCCCGCGGTGTCTTGGCCTTGGGCGCTGCCTTGCAACAACAACCCGGCGCTACCTCAGCCGAGGTGTGGGGGATGGGCATAGGGGCTTTCCGCTGCTGGGCCTTCGGCTCGGAGCGGGTCATCGGCTCCGGCTCGGGGGGTTTTTCAGGGGATGCCTCCGGTTTCTCCTTCGGCGTCTTCCACGGTAACACCTCCGGTGTGCCTCGGGCTCCGGCTACAGGTCGGCCCGCTTGGGTGGGGACGCTGGGTACTGCTACCGGTTGCGGTGGTAGCAGGCCTAGTGGCGGGGTCACGGCCTCCGGAACGGGTGGCGAGGGAGGCAACGGGGGGAGAGGGCTTGGACCGGGCCCCACAGCCGCGATGACCGGCCCTCCAAGGGCATCGGGACGTGGGTCACTCACCCTCCCTTTCTCCGCTTCCTCCTCGCGTCTCCGCACGGTGGCTACAACGTCCGCCATGTCGGCCTCCCACTCCTCCATGAGGAGCTGCATCCTGACCTGCAGCCTTTGGTAGAGCTGCGTGGTTCGGATCTCCACCCACGCCGCGGTTCCAGGCGCGGGGGCTACGGTGTCACGGGACGGCATCCACATGATGGCTTCTTCTTTTGCTTCCAGGAACGGTATGTTTGCAGAGTCCTGGCGTCCCTGCTTTTATAGCCGCAGCTACATGCGTCCAGTCGCCATCGCATCCCCCTTAGCTCTTTCCGGCCCCTCCTTTCTCGGGGCGGGGTTTTGGCCTTCGCGCCTCTACTACTCGAGAAGACGCTCGAGCGGGAACTTTTCGCGCCAAAGATGGCGGCTTTTGAAATTTTTCAGCCGGATACCTCCGGCGGTCACAAGGCGCACCTCTACCAGACGGCAGAGCGGTAGGATCCTGTTCGTGACGCCAAGTTGTCGCGGGCGGGGAGGAGGGTGTCAGCACACTACGCTCACCCCTTCTGCTCGGGTCCGGCGGCCGCTGCTCAGTGGTGGCTCGAGCTGTAGGCCGGATCCCGGGGGTTTCTCGAGCGGCACTCCTCGCCCGTGAGTGAAAGGGGTTGGTTGGGTGTGGGGATTGTTTATAGTCCGTGACGCCACCCACGGTTGTGGTGATTTCACCACCGCTGCTCAATGCGGGGATCCCGGGGATGGTGATGCGGAGCAGCCAGGTGTTGTGTTGCCCCTCCGTGGGTAGGGGTTGGTGATCCCGGGGCCCGGTGATGGCTTGGGAGGTGCAGGACCCGGTGGGCGCAGGGACGCGGGGGCAGCGCTGTGCCTTGCGGCACTGTGGTACTCACTCAGCCTGAGACGATGACACAGTTTGTACGGTAACCCAAACGGCTGGTAAGACGGTCCCACGGACGGCTGCAATTGCTCTCCCAGTAGGTGACGGTGATGTCCCTCTTCCTTGCACCTTTGTGTACTTGTTGGTTGCGATGGGTCCCCACCGGTAACCCGCTCCCCGGCTTCAAGCTGGACCGGGGGAGCTCTACTCTTTGCCCGCAGGCGCTGGCCCTCAGAAACTGGTGCCCTGGCGGTGGCGGTGTCTCTGTTGTACAGGTTGGGCTGTTGCCTTCACTCGGGACTTGGTTGTTGGGGGATCTACGTCCCCTTCACTGACGGATTCGGCAATTTACGGCGACTCCAAGCCTTGCCGGGGTCCGAGAGGCCCCTGCCCTGGTGCTGACTGTCCTTCGGAACACTGCTCCAGACCACCGGGCACACAGCCTACGGGGTCCTTCCAGGAACTTCCAAACGGTCCCCCTCCAGACAGTCACCGCCGTTGCTGACCTTGCTGACCTGCCCTGCACTTAGCTGGACTCTTCAGGCTTTACACACTCTTGCTGTTCTGTCAACACTCTTGCTTTCCTCCTTTACTACTTTTCTTTCTTCACTTTCACTTAGCTCTTTACTTTAGCCCTCACTGGACTCCACTCTCAAGCTCTTCCCTGAGCTGACTGCCTGGTTCTTCCCGCCTCCAGAGCTGTGATCTCCTCGGTGGGCGGAGCCAACCGCCTGGCCCACCCCCTGGTGTGAATCGTCAGTCTCTGGAGGAAGGCAACTAGGATTTTTGGTTAGCTTAGATGTTCCTACCTGGGATGTAGGGTGTGGTGGTGTGTGACCTGTGTCCCCTGGCTTGCCCAGGGCGACACAATAGCGGCTCCGGCTGGGTACTGCACATTCGCCTTCTATTGATTTGAATGGGAGGCGGATGTGCTGTACCCAGCCGAGGCCGCTATCAGAAGACGAAGAAGGTCCCGAACTAAGCATTTCCTGCCGCTGCAGCTGCCACCGTCACCAAATACAGTTGATCAGGGGGAGTGTCGGATCCCAGTCAATCGGACATTGATGACCTATCCTAAGGCGGACTTTGCACACTACGACATCGCAGGTGCGATATCGGTGGGGTCAAATCGAAAGTGACGCACATCCGGCGTCGCAGTCGATATCGTAGTGTGTAAATCCTTTATGATACGATTAACTAGCGCAAAAGCGTCGTAATCGTATCATCGGTGTAGGGCCCGACATTTCTATAATGCTGCTGCGCAGCAACGGTACGATGTTGTTCCTCGTTCCTGCGGCAGCACACACCGCTGTGTGTGAAGCCGCCTGAGCGAGGAATATCTCCTACCTGTGTCGCGGGCGGAGGAGGGGACGCTGCGCTCTCCCTCTGCTCGGGTCCGGCTGCCGCTGCGGCTGCTGCGGCCTGCTGCTGCTGCTCGGTGGCTCGAGCGATGGGCTGGATCCCGGGGACTCGAGCGGCGCTCCTCGCCCATGAGTGAAAGGGGATTGGTTTTTGGGATAGTTTATTGTCCGTGACGCCACCCACGGTTGTGGTGATTTGTTGACACCACCGCTGCTCTGTATGGGGATCCCGGGGACTGATGACAGGGAGCAGCAAAGTTGTTGGTTCCCCCTCCGTGGGTAGGGGGGTGGTTGTCCCGGGGCCCAGTGATGAGGTGGGTGATGCAGGGCTTGGTGGGGTGCAGGGACGCGGGGGCAGCGCTGTGCCTTGCGGCACTGTGGTACTCACTCAGCCTGAGACAATGACACAGTTCTCGGTAAAACACATGGCTGGAAAGACGGTTCCCACGGACGGCTGCACTTGCTTTTCCTCAGTAGTTGACGGTGACGGTCCCTTTTCCTGCACCTAAGATGATGATGGTTGCGATGGGTTCCCACCGGTAACCCGCTCTCCGGCTTGGATGTGGGCCGGAGGAGCCCTACTTTGCCCGCAGGCGCTGGCCCTGAGAAACTGGTGCCCTGGCGGTGGCGGTGTCTCTCTCCAACGGTTGGACTGTTGCCTTCAATCGGGACTTGGTTGTTGGGAGACCCAGAGGTCCCCTTCACTAACGGATTTGGCAAATTCACGGCGACTCCTAGCCTTGCCGGGATCTGAAAGGCCCCTGCCAATGGTGCTGACTGCTTTTCGTATACCGCTCCGGTACCGCCGGGCCACCACCCGTCCGCGGTCCTTCCAGCAACCTCCAAGCAGTCTCCCCTGCAGACAGTCACCGCCGTCTGCTGACCTTGCTGTCTCAGTCCGGGGCACACACCCGGACCAACTTCAGGCTTGCTTAACTGTTCCTTTTTCTGTCACTACTCTTACTGTCCTCCTTTACCACTTCCTTCTACTTCACTCCTCTAAACTGATCTCTTCACTCCTTCACTTCCCTAGCTTAACTGCCTGGTTCTCCCGCCTCCAGGGCTGTGAACTCCTCGGTGGGCGGAGCCAACCGCCTGGCCCACCCCCTGGTGTGGACATCAGCCCCTGGAGGAAGGCAACAAGGATTTTAGGTTAGCCTTGGTGTTCCTAACTGGGGTGTAGGGTGTGGTGGTGTTGTGACCTGTGACCCCTGGCTTGCCCAGGGCGTCACATTCCCCCTTAGCAAAATGCAGACCGTCCGCGGGCTGCCCGTCCAACACCGGTTTTATTTTCTGGAAAGATATAAAAGGTAAACACAATACAATTTATGACATCATCCCACATCGGGAGGTTCGGTACTTAAACGTTGCAAACATTTTAAACGGTTGCGGCTGCCGCTCTCTCCCACCCAAGTAACCTGGCCCTGATGCTGCCCCTAAAACCCAGGCAGCACCCCTTGACCCCAGTCCTGAACCAGTTACCCGAGCGGGATCTGTCCTTCCCCTCCAGAGGGTAGCCACCGGTTCCTGTGGTGGCTGGGCCCTCCCTCCAACCTGCCTCTCCGGAGGCGGTAACGGTTAGCTGCAACAACAGATTTTTATTTACAACCCACTTAATGTTTGTGGTTGCCCTGCAAGTTCACGGGCTTGTCCATAGGAGTTCCTATGCAGCTAGATGGTCCCCACGGGGACAACAGTGCCGGCAACGGCCGGTTCCCAATCACGGTAGACAATCAGGTTACTTTCACGGTAATCATTTTCTCATTTTTGCAAAACTTTTTAAAACTTTCAAACTGTTAAACACTGGTGGTCCCTACGGGGACGGTGCAACGGGGCTCCGCTGCCATTATTCAGAGTCCTCGACATCACCTGAGGGAGGGGGCGCGGCGCTCACACGGGCCTCCTGGCTTCCCCTTAACTTTGCATCCAGTGCGAACCACCCCCTCTCCCCACAGTGCCAGGTGTACTGCACGATATCGCCCGGCATCAGGTTACGGCCAGGGTGCTCTTCAGGCAGGTGGGCATTCACATCCCGCCGGGCTATAAACACTTCGGCCTCCAGGCCCGGTTCATATATAAATCCATAGCCCCGGCGGACATCAAGCCGCCTCACCTGCCCCTCATACAGCGGGCCCCGGACCCGGAATGTAGCTTGTCTCAGGCTCTCCTTCTCCCGGATCATACGGGCCACCATCTCCGCCTTCTTTCTCTCTCTTTCACCGATTTCCAGGCCCAGCGGTACCAGCTCCCTGTCCCAGTACGGCGCTGCTGCGAGCTCCGGCGCACGGGTCGGGCCCCGCAAGACCTGTTGGACATTGCCCACTGCTTGTACTCTGGGCGACAGATCCCGCGGTGACTTGGCCTTAGACGCTGCCTTGCATCGGCAACCCGGTGCAACCTCAGCCGTGGTGTGGGGGATGGGCACAGGGGCTTTCCGCAGCTGGGCCTTTGGCACGGAGCGGGCTGTCGGCTCCGGCTCGGGGACTTTCTCGGGGGACGCCTCCGGTTCGGTTTTCGGGGCTTTCCATGGCAGCACCTCCGGTCGACTACGGGCTCTGGCTACAGGTCGGCCCGCCGGGGCGGGCATGCTGGGTATCGCTACCGGTTGCGGTGGTAGCGGGCCTAGTGGCGGGGTCACGGCTTCCGAGACGGGTGGCGAGGGAGGCAGCAGGGCGAGAGAGTTTAGACCGGGTCCCGCAGCCGCGATGACCGGCCCTTCAAGGGCATCGGGGCGTGGGTCACTCACCCTCCCTTCCTCCGCTTCCTCCGCTTCCTCCTCGCGTCTCCGCACAGTCGCTATGACGTCCGCCATGTCGGTCTCCCACTCCTCCATGAGGAGCTGCATCTTGACCTGCAGCCTCTGGTAGAGCTGTGCGGTCCGGATTTCCACCCACGCCGCGGTTCCAGGCGCGGGGGCTACGGTGCTGCGGGACGGCATCCACATGTTGCTGGCGGCTTCTCCCAGGAACAAGATGGCTGCAGGGTCCTGGCGTCCCTGCTTTTATAGCCGCGCTCACATGCAGCTGGCCGCCATTCCGTCTCCCTTAGCCTCTTTCCGGCCCCTCCTCTATCGGGGCGGGGTCTTGGCCTTCGCGCCTCCACTACTCGAGAAGACGCTCGAGCGGGAACTTTTCGCGCCAAAGATGGCGGCTTCTGAAATTTTCTGGCCGGACTCCTCCGGCGGTAACAAGGCGCACCTCTACCCAACGGCAGAGCGGTAAGATCCTGTTTGTGACGCCAAGTTGTCGCGGGCGGAGGAGGGGACGCTGCGCTCTCCCTCTGCTCGGGTCCGGCTGCCGCTGCGGCCTGCTGCTGCTGCTCGGTGGCTCGAGCGATGGGCCGGATCCCGGGGACTCGAGCGGCGCTCCTCGCCCGTGAGTGAAAGGGGATTGGTTTTTGGGATAGTTTATTGTCCGTGACGCCACCCACGGTTGTGGTGATTTGTTGACACCACCGCTGCTCTGTATGGGGATCCCGGGGACTGATGACAGGGAGCAGCAAAGTTGTTGGTTCCCCCTCCGTGGGTAGGGGGGTGGTTGTCCCGGGGCCCAGTGATGAGGTGGGTGATGCAGGGCTTGGTGGGGTGCAGGGAAGCGGGGGCAGCGCTGTGCCTTGCGGCACTGTGGTACTCACTCAGCCTGAGACGATGACACAGTTCTCGGTAAAACACATGGCTGGAAAGACGGTTCCCACGGACGGCTGCACTTGCTTTTCCCCAGTAGTTGACGGTGACGGTCCCTTTTCCTGCACCTAAGATGATGATGGTTGCGATCGGTTCCCACCCGTAACCCGCTCCCCGGCTTGGATGTGGGCCGGAGGAGCCCTACTTTGCCCGCAGGCGCTGGCCCTGAGAAACTGGTGCCCTGGCGGTGGCGGTGTCTCTCTCCAATGGTTGGACTGTTGCCTTCAATCGGGACTTGGTTGTTGGGAGACCCAGAGGTCCCCTTCACTAACGGATTTGGCAAATTCACGGCGACTCCTAGCCTTGCCGGGATCCGAAAGGCCCCTGCCAATGGTGCTGACTGCTCTTCGTATACCGCTCCGGTACTGCCGGGCCACCACCCGTCCGCGGTCCTTTCAGCAATCTCCAAGCAGTCTCCCCTGCAGACAGTCACCGCCGTCTGCTGACTTTGCTGTCTCAGTCCGGGGCACACACCCGGACCAACTTCAGGCTTGCTTAACTGTTCCTTTTTCTGTCACTACTCTTACTGTCCTCCTTTACCACTTCCTTCTACTTCACTCCTCTAAACTGATCTCTTCACTCCTTCACTTCCCTAGCTTAACTGCCTGCTTCTCCCGCCTCCAGGGCTGTGAACTCCTCGGTGGGCGGAGCCAACCGCCTGGCCCACCCCCTGGTGTGGACATCAGCCACTGGAGGAAGGCAACAAGGATTTTAGGTTAGCCTTGGTGTTCCTAACTGGGGTGTAGGGTGTGGTGGTGTTGTGACCTGTGACCTTTGGCTTGCCCAGGGCGTCACACTTGCGTCACCGAGGCTCACGCCGGCTATGCTGAAGGAAGGAGGGGGGCGGGATGTTTACGTCCCGCTCATCTCCGCCCCTCCGCTTCTATTGGCCGCCTGCCGTGTGACATCGCTGTGACGCCTCACGACCCGCCCCTTTAATAAGGATGCGGTTCGCCGGCCAGAGCAACGTCGCAGGGCAGGTGAGTGCATGTGAAGCTGCTGTAGCGATAATGTTCGCTACGGCAGTGATCACAAGAGATCGCTGCTGCGACGGGGGCAGGGACTATCACGCTCGACATCGCAGCATCGGCTTGCGATGTCGTAGTGTGCAAAGCCCGCCTAAGGATAGGCCATCAATGTTAAAGTAGTGGACAAAGTCTTTAAGGTCCAAACAATTCCTCCATGTTTCAGGCGGTGTCATTTAATAAATAATTAGAGTTATGTCCATGGTTGAAACGGTGTCCGTGGATCAAGCATCCTGATATATAGCTATTCAGAGTGGCGCTCCGGCCGGTGGCGTTCACTCACGTCCTCCTTGAGTGTTGTCAGGCTGGCTGGCGGTGTCTACTGTCTCACTACATGTGCAGACAGCAAACTGCTCTCAATCCAATCCTGAGGAAGGAAGCCATATTGCTTTTGAAACATGTTGGATTGATCCCAGTTTTCTGTCTGCACGTGCACTGAGACGCTACACACCGCCTGTGAACCTGAGAACACTCGAGGACAGGGTAAGTGAGCGAACACCATCTGCCGGGCGCCACTCTGAATAACTGTATCTCAGGATAGTGCTAGATCCACACCGCTTCAACTACGGATATTACTCTAATTATTACCAGATACCACCTGAACAATCACCTTGCAATTACGTTTTACCATGTCAAGCGGCCGTAGGAGTATTTTAAGTGTGGTATATTTGTGTGAATATTACTCACATTACAGTCCATTTTAGTGTTTGATGTAAGTGTTTAATATGTTGCTTTTACTGTTAATATACCCTACAGTGTTCTCTCTAAACCTTACAAGTTAGTGAGAGGGAGATTCCTGGGCACTGTTCCTTTCAAGCCAGCAAATCCCAAAAAAGCATGAAATACATATTGCTATATAACTTCGAAATAATTAACCATACGTCAATCACATACACAGTGCTAATCAGCATTCAGATCCAGTGTGCCACATAGCGTCTAGATGCACCATGCCACAGAGCGTTCAGATGCACCATGCCACATAGCGTCTAGATGCACCATGCCACAGAGCGTTCAGATGCACCATGCCACATAGCATCTAGATGCACCATGCCACAGAGCGTTCAGATGCACCATGCCACATAGCATCTAGATGTACCATGCCACAGAGCGTTCAGATGCACCATGCCACATAGCATCTAGATGTACCATGCCACAGAGCGTTCAGATGCACCATGCCACATAGCATCTAGATGCACCATGCCACAGAGCGTTCAGATGCACCATGCCACATAGCGTCTAGATGCACCATGCCACAGAGCGTTCAGATGCACCATGCCACATAGCATCTAGATGTACCATGCCACAGAGCGTTCAGATGCACCATGCCACATAGCATCTAGATGTACCATGCCACAGAGCGTTCAGATGCACCATGCCACATAGCATCTAGATGTACCATGCCACAGAGCGTTCAGATGCACCATGCCACATAGCATCTAGATGCACCATGCCACAGAGCGTTCAGATGCACCATGCCACATAGCATCTAGATGCACCATGCCACAGAGCGTTCAGATGCACCATGCCACATAGCGTCTAGATCAGTGTGTCTCAACTCCAGTCCTCAAGACTCACCAACAGATCATGTTTTTAGGTTTTCCTCAATATGAGACAGGGAATAATTCCATCACCTGTGCAACCTTAAGGAAATCCTAGAAACCTGATTGAGGAAAACCTGAAAACATGATCTGTTGGTGAGTCTTGAGGACTGAAGTTAAGAAACACTGGTCTAGATGTACCATGCCACATAGTGTCCAGATGCACCATGCCACACCATGTCCAGAAACATCATGCACATAGAATCTATATATATACACTGTATATTATACAGTGCCACATAGTGTCCAGATGCACCGTGCGCATAGTGGCTAGATGTATTGTGCCACATAGCATCCAGATGTATCATGCCACATAGCGTCCAGATATACCATGCCACATCATGTCCAGAAACGCCGTGCACATAGGGTTAACATATACAAAGCCACATAGTGTCCAGATGCACCGTGCACATAGTGACTAAATGTCCTATGCCACATAGCATCCAGAGTACCAAGGCACATAGCGTCCAGATCTACCATGCCACATAGCGTCCAGATGCACAGTGCCACAGAGGATCCAGCTGCACCGTGCCACATGGCGTCC
Source organism: Anomaloglossus baeobatrachus (assembly GCF_048569485.1). Taxonomy (NCBI): domain Eukaryota; kingdom Metazoa; phylum Chordata; class Amphibia; order Anura; family Aromobatidae; genus Anomaloglossus; species Anomaloglossus baeobatrachus. The sequence continues at coordinate 261,345,714 of NC_134359.1, forward strand.
AGATGTACTGTGCCACATAGCGTCCAGATGCACAGTGCCACAGAGGATCCAGATACACCGTGCCACATATCGTCCCGATGCTCCGTGCCACATAGTGTCCATATGTACTGTGCCACATGGTGTCCAGATGCAAATTTCCACATTATGTCCAGAAACACCTTGCACATAGTGGCTAGATATACTGTGCCATATAGTATCCTGATGCACCGTGCTGCTTAGCTTCCATATAAACAGTTTAGAGGTAAGTCCAGTCCTTTCATATTTGTTGTAGATTACTGAAGCACTTTACAGCTTAACACAAGTGAATGCTGTACAGTAAGACAGGTTTATTGGGTTTAAATAATTTTCAAGTACTGTATATACCGTATTTTTTTGACTATAAGACGCACCGGACTATAAGACGCACCCCGGTTTTAGAGGAGGAAAATAGGAAAATAAAACTTTAAGCAAAAAAATGTGGTCATGACACACTGTTATGGGGCGAGGATCTGCTGCTGACACTGTTATGGGGGTAATGTCCCCAAATTCTCTACTAAGGTACCCCATCCTGGTAATGATCCTCCTGCCTTGTATATGATCCTGCTATAAACCCCCATCCTGCTTATATACCAGCATCCTGCTCATATTCCCCCATCCTGTTCATATACCCCCATCCTGTTCATATACCCCCATCTTGTTCATATACCCCCATCCTGTTCATATAGCCCCCATCCATCCTGTTCATATAGCCCCCATCCTGTTCATATACCCCCATCCTGTTCATATACCCTCCATCCTGTTCATATACCCCCCATCCTGTTCATATACCCCCCATCTGGTTCATATACCCCCCATCCTGTTCATATACCCCCCATCCTGTTCATATACCCCCATCCTGTTCATATACCCCCCATCCATCCTGCTCATATACTCCCATCCTGTTCATATACTTCCATCCTGTTCATATACCCCCCATCCATCCTGTTCATATACCCCCATCCTACTCATATACTCCCATCCTGCTATATGCCCCCATCGTGCTCATATACCATCCTGGTATATGGCCTGTATCCTATAGCACAGAGAAAAAAAAACAAACGTTTATACTCACCTTTTCCTCACTCCCTCCAGCACCGATCATCTTCCTCTCTGCGCCGCTGACCTGCGTGTGTGGGTGGAGCCGTTCCCCCGCAGCACGCAATGTCTTCCTGTCTGTGCCAATCAGCTGATCAGCACAGATCAGCTGACCGGCACAGACAGGAAGACATCGCGTGCTGCGGGGGAACGGCTCCACACACGGGGACGGGTGAGTGTACTGATTCACTGCACCCCGCGCTGATAATGATGTGCGGGGGGCAGTGGGTACAGCCGCACATGATCACTCCAGGCTGTAATTGCCAGGGGTGATCATGTGGACCGGATCTTTACTATGCGCGCGTCCCCGCTCGTCCTCCCGCCCACCTGTCAGTGCCGGCTTCTGTGCTGAGAAATGGGCGGGAGGATGGGCGTGCATATGTAATGAGCGGGCACACGTGATCACGGCAGGCGCTGCTGCTGCCTGCTCGTGCCCCCGATGACACGCTCCACCGCAGCACCCTCATTCCCCGCAGTCACAGTCAGACCATAAGACGCACCCCCAATTTTCCCCCAACATTTGGGGGAAAAAAGTGCGTCTTATGGTCCGAAAAATACAGTAATTCATCCAGATAATTCAGGACAAAGACATTCCAAAATATTTTGCTTATGGTCCTTGCATACAGATAAACCATACAATTTATCAGACTGCAAGGACCATAAGCAAAATATGAGGACAAGAATCAGCTTTGACAAGATGAGGATCGCAGAATTAAGTCTACCCTTATTGCATGAACATTGCGAATTTCATACATTTTTGATGTTATATTTGTATACCTTGTATGTATCTTTTGATACCTTTTATTGTTTTTGTCTTGGATCGACAAAGAACAAGGATTAGGTTGCACTGGACAGAGGACAAGGATTAGCTTTGACCAGATGAGGATCGCAGAATTAAGTCTACGCTTATTGCATGAAAATTTGCGAATTACATACATTTTTGATATTTTATTTGTTTACTCTGTATGTATCTTTTGATACATTTTCATGTTTTTGTCTAGTATGGACAGAGGACAAGCATTAAGTTGGACAGAAGACAAGGAGTAGCTTTGACCAGATGATGATCACAGAATTAAGTCTACCCTTATTGCATGAAAATTGTGAATTGCATACATTGTTTATGTTATATTTGTATACCTTGTATGTATCTTTTGATACCTTTTATTGTTTTTGTCTTGGATGGACAGAGGACAAGGATTAGGTTGGACAGAGGACAAGGATTAACTTTGACCAGATGAGGATCGCAGAATTAAGTCTACCCTTATTGCATGAAAATTGCGAATTGCATACATTTTTGATATTTCATTTGTATGCCCTGTATGTGTCTTTTGATTCCTTTTATTGTTTTTGTCTTGTGTGGAGCTTTTGATGATACCGTTTGTATATCTTTATTATTTTACTTAGCCTTTGTGTATAAATGTATATACTCTTGCGTCTTTAAATCCACTATAAAACAAATCCATCCTAATATATAGGAAAAAATATTTGTATGAAAATCAAAGCAGAAGACAGAAGGATCGACACTTTGGAGTGATTTTGAGAGTCAAAACATCATTTTAGGGTAAATAAAAGTACCGTACGTTACAATATTCTTAGTCCTTGTACCAGACAGCAGAGGAACTTAGATTTATGGAAATGAAAGTCACCATCCTCCGTGATGAAGTCTACTAGGAGGTTGCTTGCATATTGCATTATTCAATGAATAGTTCCATACAACTCTATAACCCTCTATATACAAAGAATCCGGTTCCTGGTTATTAGCGGGCAGTGGGCACCCATTGCTGTACATAGTTTCTTTCACATTTTTCGTCTTCTCCATTATAAGGTTCTGGATTTAGTGGTTTTGTTGGATTGTCACTATTTCCAAAGTCACTTTCCACAGGGCTTCCACATTCAGAGTCTACAAAACCACTGTCGATGGTGTCCATATCCAGGCATATTCTAGGATAGCCAAAGTCACTACTAGTTCCGGAGTCAGGAGACAACGAATGGTAATTATCATTATAGAACACATTCTCGCTATCCTCCTGAGAAGGAGATTCTTGCAGTTCCCATTCGTCTTGGGGTATGGACACCTGGTTTAACATATTTATGTTGGATCTTAGGAAATCCTCATGAAGACCTAACTTCAGTCTTACTGGATTTGATTCATGGTACAGAAGGTGATCAGGCATGTTAAAAGTAGGGTAGCCATCAGCTGTGCTCCTTTCTTCTTCTTTATTGGAACCATCAGTGGTGGTACTAGCCAAGGTGTTGCATTGAGCACATTGCAAGCCAGGATTCATCTTTACATCCCCACAAGTTCTACAGAATTGGTTCTTCTCCATTAAGCACGTCTTGGAATGACACTGCTTTTTCATATTATGGTCGTCGATTTGAAGGACTTCTGGATATGTAGAGCCTCCATCACTAGATATTATTGGAAATGGGATGTAGTGAGGACCCAACCAGCTCTGAGAAAAAATAGGAAAAAGAACAAATCATGAAATCATTTTAGAAGCAGAGGTTATCAATCCTTACCAAGACCAATTTATGGGGTAATGGGCCGGAATGGCCAATTTTGGTCAGAAAGAAGAGCGATTACAAAGAGAGTCTCAGTAATGCTCTCGGCCAGTGTAGAGGCAGCGAGTGGGATTAGTGGACCCACTGGACCACAGGGTGGACCCAGGCTTACCCTTTAGTGGGAGGGGCTTAACTAATCTCCCATCCCAAGGTGGACGCCAGGTACCACTCCCAAGGCAGCGACTGTGACTGTGGCAGGTGACCCCAAGGGCAGATGATGGACAAAGGAATAGACAGGTACAGGCGGGGTGACTGAGGCAGGCTGGGCAAGTGAGTACAGAAAGGAATGGTGTGCATTGCAGAGTCATACAGGTATGGGAAGGCAGGTACTGGAGACGAACACAGGAATTACAGAACAGGAGCTCAAGACCTGACAACTAGCTAGGTAGCAGACTGACTGACTGACTAACTAACTGAAGGTGTTGCACAGGCACCTTCCCTAATGGGAGGGTGCCTTAAATACACTGTGCCTCTCAGCTATAGGCATTTCCTGGATATAGCACTCCGGCCCTTTAAGAGGAGGGCCGGTGTGTGGGTTTGCGTGTTAGGTGCACTCCCGAGAACTCTGTGCGGCATGTACAGGGCCCGGGGAGTGAAGGAGGCAGCAGCACATGTGGATGGCTGGGGGAGTATGGGGAGGACACGACCCATCCAGGGCAGTGAGTAAGTTGGCGTCTCTGCAGAGACGCCGGTGCTACAGTCTCTCATGCTGGAGGACCTGTCCTGTCCTACATTACACAGACCAACCACAAATTTTATTGGGCACGGTATAATGCTTAATGTCTCCCACGGTGGCACTCGAGGGAAATTGAACTCTTGTTCCCAGCAGAGTACAGCTAAACACTGATCACAGCTGGACTTTTTGTAGTCAACGGAGTCTTCGAACAAGTGGCGATTGTCCAAAGTGGAGAATCTCTTTACATAGAACATGGTTTACTGAAAGCATTATATGATATTAACTTATTGGCCATATCAAGAACTCAAAATTGACCCTTTGTGTATGTGTAAATGTAATTAATAATTTTTTATATACGGTAACTATTGTCACCATCCATTGTCATTGAACCCACCGTACCGCTCTACCCAATGTGGTTTTCTCTTTGCTTTTGCACTTAAATATGACGTTGTCCCTTTCACATTCACATTCGTTTTGACTATTCTTAGTTTTTTACATTTTTATTTCTATATTTTGTTTTCTCTACAGTAATATGCTCATTTTGCTCTTTACTCTTAGTCCATATATCTACCGTCATTGGGGTAAGCCACATCCTTTATCACTTTACTGTATATGTGAGGTGATATTTACAATAATTAACCCTGTGGGTGGAAACAATGTGCCAGTACATTTCTAACCAATATTTCCCTTGTTTAACTAGTTTTAATATGTAGTGTGATTCTTGTATTGTTGGGTACCAATGAGTCAAGTTATGTGTAGGTTTGGTGAAAAAATTGAAAATCAATTGCATGAGTCACACAGAGTTTTGTGCGAGCTTCGACAACCATCATGGCTCTGTTCACATTGCAGATTCTGACACTGCCCAATGGTTTATCTGCTTTTTCTGATCAACACAGGGAGACTCGGGCATCGACCTGCTGTGTGTTCAGTGATAGTCAGGTTAGTAAGAGTTAACCTCTGCTAGCCTGCTTGTTAGGCTTCTGGGATCACATGTTGTAAGGAAGCCAATCACATTTGCTCCTCTCCTACTTAGGTTGGAGGAGATCTTCCACCCAGGCCGACTATGATCACTATTGTCACTTGTGAGGAAGCCAACCATATTTACCATGAAAACCTTCAAGAGGAACCTGAAGACCCACCTCTTCTGACAAGCCTACACCCTACAATAGCCCTCAGTTCAGTACACCACTGCGCAACCGGCTCTGTCCTCTCCTATTGTACCCTCACCCATTCCCTGTGGATTGTGAGCCCTCGCGGGCAGGGTCCTCTCTCCTCCTGTACCAGTCTGTTTTGTACCGTTAATGATTGTTGTACTAGTTTTTATGTATACCCTTTTTCACTTGTAAAGCGCCATGGAATTAATGGCGCTATAATAAAAAATAATAATAATCATAATAATCAGCTCCTCTCATATTTAAAGGGAACCAACCAGCAGGATTTTCATATATAAAGTAAAGCCAGTGCTATACTGGCTCTAGGATGCTGAATGTAACCATACGTTTTGATCAGAGATTGGATGTTTTATTTCAGAAATATGTGCAAGTAAAGTTCCAGCAATGCACTGCTATTTGACAGGTGCAACAGAAAGGGAATATGTGGGTTGGGTCTGGCTATCTATTCCCACCCCTGTCTGGCCTTCCTCCCCCCGTCGCCGTCATAGACTTTAATTCCGGCGCAGGCAGATATACAGGGGCGAGAATAATTAGCAAGACCCAATCCACATATTCCCTTCCTGTTGCACCTGTCAATCAAATAGCAGTGCATTGCTGGAACTTTACTTGCACATATTTCTGAAATAAAACATCCAATCTCTGATCAAAAGGTATGCTTAGATTTTGAGAATTTTGAGAGTAAAAAAAATCAGTCCAGGAGGAGAACGAAGCAGATTTCTCTAATAAGATACAGTATATTACAAATTTGTCTATTTTCATGTGTACTATTGATTTATGAAATAAAAATTAAATCGACGGTCACACTTTGAAAGCCGGGAACACATTCTAGAGCATTCTAGATTGCAAGTCATTCATTTTGGCTCCTGCGTCGGGCCCAGGATGTAGAAGCAGAGTCTCTATACAGGAGAGGTGCAAAATTGCAATCTGCCTGGTTTCAGATCTACCTTGGTTAGGTTTTCTTGGTAATGACAGGAAATGGCAGGAAATTGAATTTCTTTCTTTTTTTTTTTTTTTTCTGTATTATGATCACTTACAGACAATCTGTGGTCATTAACCCCTTCACTTCCAAGCAATTTTTTTTTGGGCGGAGGGGTTTATGCGATTCTGCCATTTCTTTTTTTTTTTTCATTTTAGTTTACCTTTCAAATTAATTAATTTTATATTTTGATAGATTGGACTAGAAATATGCTTTTTCCTTTAATTTATTATTTGGGAGTGAATTTAATTTTATGGTTTTTTTTTTAATTTTTTAAATAATTATTTTTTTCTTACTTTACTTTTTTAGGCTGTGTGATTTTTTCTTAATTTTTTTAATGCGTTTTTTTTAGTGCAGTTTTGTCAGTAAACTGGAAGAAAATCCTTATGCCGGCAAAGTCAATGAGAGGCCTGACGTGCAGTGCAAATGTTGATGATTGTTTCAGAAAATAATCTGCAGCATGTCAGTTCTTTCAGCGTTTTTCACAATTGAAAGCAATGAAAAAAAGCAGCAAAAAAGTGCGTTTTTCCTACCAAGAGATGCAGATATGGTGCATACATTTCTGCAACCAAATACTCAATGTTTGCACATATCATTAGTCTCCTTAGGAGACTTGAGCCTTGTTCTATATACCGCAATATATTGCAGTTAAAGTATTGCAGTATATAGACAACATGATGTTCTCCTATGAAGCTCAGCCATGGGCTGGTCTTCACAGATGGATAAAGATGGACATCAGCAGTGGTGGCAAATCAAAAACCAGTAACTTTTCAATTCTCAAGATTAAAAAACTGCTTTAGGCCCCCCTACATACCACACGTTCATGTTTCCGGTACGTGTGACGTCCGTTTCCAGACATACCAGAGACACGGACACACGTAGACCCATTGGGTTTGCTCACACGTCTGTGTTTTGACACAGACCATGTGTACATGTGGAGCACATGCGTGTCCGTGTGTTTCACGTGGTGACATGTCCATTTTTGGCCGGCAGCACAGGAGTCACATGTACCGCACATTGATGTGATCTGTGTGACAGGTACCGGAGGACACCCATTCATTAAAATTAAATGGATTTTTATACTTACCTGTCTCCGGCGCTGCTATTTCTTCCCGGTCCCGCTCATTATGCCTCATGAATATTCACTGCACTGATTGTGGACTCAGAAGCAAGTGTGACAACAGCGCTGGAGACAGGTAAGTATACAAGTTCATGCTGTTTGTGTGCTATCCGTGTGACATCCGGATAGCACACAGATAGCATGAACTTGTATACTTACCTGTCTCCTGCGCTGCTTTCACACTTGTTTCTGGGTCCGCCATCAGTGCAGTGAATATTCATGAGGCATAATGAGCGGGACCCGAAAGCAACAGCAGCAAACGGAACAGACACATGGATACACGGATAGCCATACGGACCTGCACCATGGACCGTCACACACGTGTGTTTAATGCACGGATGCGTGAAGGAGGCCTTAAAGGAAATCTTCCACATGTAAAAATGCTATTACCCTGCAGATTAACCCCATAGATACAGGTTAATGGCATTTTTAAGGTGACCGGTGCCTTTAATAGTGAAGTCTCATTTCAGAAGTGTGAACTATACAAAATACTGACACCAGATTACATCAGTGTAATGGGGAAGTAAAACTCGATTTTTCCCAGGTCACGTGTTTTCTTGACTTTTTCACGCAGAACTGAGATGTTTACTACAAAGATGAGCAGAATGTAATTTCCACCATAGCTCTGGGCGGCCATGCGTTCCCACGTGTCTCTGCAACTCCTACACGTCTGTAATTAATGAGACCTTTCACATCGCTAACAGTAATTGGCTTGTAATACAAAATAGTGACTAATAGTAAAAAATAGATCTATGTATATTCAGTGTTACCTTAAAATCTCCTTGATGGCCTTTGTAAAGTGGCTTGAAAAAGGGCTCGGGGTCAGGGACCACCACCCACACCTTCTTCCACATGCTGACGATAAAAACAGAAACAGGAAATCTGAGTAATAAACATGAAAGCTTCACATTTATGTTATGAATAATCATGGGGGTCCAATGCTGCCCATACAGAGTAAATAAATGTCGGGAGAATGTTGGGTCGGCAGATAGGTTCCCTCCTGGCTCCCTCATACACAGACGTTCGTCATGTGCCTTCAACGGGGAAAGAAGACAAAGTCGCTGCCACTCTCCTCTAATCAGCTGATGGAATTCCAACTTCCCGATCCGTCTCTACCCCAAACATGCCAAATGGTCGTCAATCCTCTCCATCCGTAATGAAACTTTTTTGGACATATTGGTTCCCATATTATTGCAAAATCTTCTCCCATTACCACCATCAAAATTTAGATGAGTGGAACCATTGGAGAGAATCTGGATTTTGCAGCCGAATTGAGACTTGAAATGACGGTAAACATCTTGAAGCTCAAAATCTATAACTATGCATCCCAAACATCACGTTATTCATAGCCCTACTGTCTTGTGACAGTGGAGCTATTGGACCCCCTTAGGAATTAAGCCATCTCCTCTACCTAAGGCATACTTGCAGAAAAGCAAGAACATTTAGTGACCATGGCCCTTTAAAAGGGGGTTGTCCACTACTTGTCCATGGGAAAAGCCAATAACATAATATCAGCATCTCCACTGATCCGTTGTTACCAGCTTTGGTAATGGATGTATTTAACCATTGTACAGAGTGGAACATCACAGCTCCCGTCATATTACTTTGTGGCCACTGCCGAGTGCAGCAGGTCAGTTCCTGTTGAAAAAAATAGGTTCCGATCCACAGTACATATGTTCAAAAAGAAAGGGGCTTCATAACTGTATATTAATAGAGCACCTCCATTTGGTGGTCACTCTGAAGAGGAGAGCCAACACATGGCCGGCGGGGTTCCGCTCTACTTTACTCAACTGGATTGTGTTTGTGTTCTACCCCGGCCAGGAGGTAGACAATTACTTGGGTCTTCAGGAGTGCGTCCACCACCCCACAGCTGGTCACCATTGTAGATGTAACAGAGCAACACATCACAGAAAGAGATTCTTTACAAAACATCAACAACCTGTTTTATTTATTCTTCAACCTTCTGGACAGACATGGGCATACATTCTTGTGCTGCTGCCACTGTTCTTTAGGGTACTGTTCCTGTCTAGCCCTCACCTTGGGTATTAGTATACCTGCCGCCATGCCCAATCGGTCCCTGGACTCTCCTAAGCCCGTCACGAGGTGAGCCGTAGGCTGTGGACCATTGGCAGATACCTCCTGGTTATGCGATGAACCCTAGTACAGGGCTCGTCCTCACTCCAGCAACAATTTTGTATAACTGCTCCACTTCTGGCCTGTCTTACTAACCAACCTTTTGCTCTCTCACACTACTTTCATCCCGGCTCCAGCTCCCTCAGCAATACTTGAAACTGTCGGTCACTACAGGGCACCGACTGCTGCACTGCTCCGGCTCTGCTACATCGCCAGCCATATACTCTAGCAGCAGCAATTAGACATTCACTTTAATAAACCTTATATGTACATCGTAGGAGTGAGGTAGCCTGGCCACCTCCTACATCTCCACCACATCCTCCCATCCCTGATAGTAGAGAAGGACTACAAGAACCTTGGACTCCACCTCTAATTAACAATCTATGAGGCACCTTTGGGTGCTGACAATGGTCATCTTGCAGTTCCCCTCTCTACAACGTCTGTAGCATCTACAAGTTACACCACTATGGTACATACTATGCAAAGTTGAGGTGCGCCAACTTGGGGGTGGTTTCCATCTTGGTCCACCGTAGACATTCAATATGTAAAAAGAGTCCAAGGCACCACACACTTTATTGCACATATAACAGCTTTTATCTTATTTTTTTGCTCCACAATAAAGCACTGAAAAATGTAATTACCGTTGCCATGGAACCTTCTTGCATATTGGACCGATCTGATACTTATGTAATTATCACTATCAAATTTAAAAACTATCCTTGAAAATGTATAACTATCAGTGCAAACACAATAAGATGTACTTACAGCGGTGTATATCGAAAGCATGTCAGAAGAATCCCCAGAAATGCCAAGATGGCAATTGTTCCGGAAATCCCACCGATTTTGATTTTGATGTTTTGATCTGAAAATTTAATGAGAGATGAGAACTTTAGTATCAACGGTTCAGAGATCATCCGGGAATTTGATGAAACACAATAGAAAATATTTTTTTAAGAAATATTTAGGAATTTATTTACAAATAATAAGAGCTCATGTGCAGAACATTGTGTGTACACAGCAGGGGCAACTCCTACTTTGGTCTTTTGGTCCTTCAGTGCAGACTCAGCCGGTTGTATGTAGGTAAATATTTTCTTCCGGAAGTATAGAATGCCTGATCTTAGAGAGTTGGATGGAGTATGCAACGTCTTTTCAAGAGTGGTAACAACTGTACCAGCCAACGACCCAAAAAACGTTCAACGGTACATATCAACTTATCCATACTTCATTCTGAGTCTCTTATGTTCTTTGGGGTCACAAGTGTTGCCAACAGAATGAAATGGTCTAAACCTTAAATCTTTAATGATTGACCAGATTTAGACATACTTTATAATATTGTTGAAGGTATGTGGAGGAGAGCAATATGCCTGATTTAAGATACCTCCTGTGGTCAGGTCTAAGGGGTACTTTGCACACTACGACATCGCAGGTGCGATGTCGGTGGGGTCATCTCGAAAGTGATGCACTTTCTGCGTCGCTCTCGACATCGTAGTGTCTAAATCCTAGATGATACGATTAACGAGCGCAAAAGCATCGTAATCGTATCATCGGTGCAGCGTCGGCGTAATTCATAATTACGCTGACGCGACGGTCCGATGTTGTTCCTTGCTCCTGCGGCAGCACACATCGCTGTGTGTGAAGTCGCAGGAGCGAGGAACATCTCCTACCTGCGTCACAGCGGCTCCCATCGGCTATGCGGAAGGAAGGAGGTGGGCGGGATGTTTACATCCCGCTCATCTCCGCCCCTCCGCTCCTATTGGCCGCCTGCCGTGTGACGTCGCAGTGATGCCGCACGACCTGCCCCCTTAATAAGGAAGCGGTTCGCCGGCCAGAGCGATGTCACACGACAGGTGAGTGCATGTGAAGCAGCCGTAGCGATAATATTCGCTACAGTAGCTATCACAATGATATCGCAGCTGCGACGGGGGCGGGGACTATCGTGCTCGGCATCGCAGCATCGGCTTGCGATGTCGTAGTGTGCAAAGTACCCCTAAGAACTACTATGGAGGCCTCAACAAGAAGTCACATGAGCTAATAGTTCATCAAAGTTCTTTAGTTTCTTCCAATAAATGACAATTCACTTAAAAACGTTTCAGCACAACTATTTGAAGTTCCTTTCTGGGCTCACTCTCACTCACACCACTTTAGTATACTCCGGCCTTACACCTCCTCATGTGGCAGTGCAACACTCAGGACCTCTCTTTGCGGCCCGATGTTCTGGTTTCTCAGTGAGGCTCACTATCACTCTGGGTCTTTCATTCTGTTCTCTCCTGGTAAGGCGCTCTCTCTCTCTCACTTCTTATTTGCATCCCAAGCCCCAATCCTTTCGTTCGGTTTCCACTCATTCCACTCCTAGACTTCTTTACTTGGCTTTGGCTCCCATCTACTTTAAGTGACTGAACACATCACTCTTTCCCTCTATAACTGCTACTTCATGTGGAATGTACTTTACCTACTTTTCCAACTCCTTTCTTTTCTCAGGAACACTCTTTGTTAGGGTGGTCATCATCTTTTTCACTTAGGGGTGCTTCACACATAGCGAGATCGCTACCGAAATCGCTGCTACGGCACGGTTTTGGTGACGCAACAGTGACCTCATTAGCGATCTCGCTGTGTGTGACACTGAGCAGCGATCTGGCCCCTGCTGCGAGATCGCTGCTCGTTACACACAGCGCTGGTTCGTTTTCTTCAAAGGCGCTCTCCCGCTGTGACACACAGATCGCTGTGTGTGACAGCGAGAGAGCGATGAAATGAAGCGAGCAGGGAGCAGGAGCCGGCATCTGGCAGCTGCGGTAAGCTGTAACCAGGGTAAACATCGGGTAACCAAGGTGGTTACCCGATATTTACCTTAGTTACCAGCCTCCGCAGCTCTCACGCTGCCAGTGCTGCCGGCTCCGGCTCTCTGCACATGTAGCTGCAGTACACATTGGGTTAATTAACCCGATGTGTGCTGTAGCTAGGAGAGCAAGGAGCCAGCGCTAAGCAGTGTGCGCGGCTCCCTGCTCTCTGCACATGTAGCGATGTTATGATCGCTGCTGCGTTGCTGTGTTTGACAGCTAAGCAGCGATCATAACAGCGACTTACTTACAAGGTCGCTGTTACGTCACAGAAAATGGTGACATAACAGCGACGTCGTTGTCGCTGTCGCTATGTGTGAAGCACCCCTTACGAGCAGCCATTGTATTGTTCCCGGGGCCGTCACAGATACTATCTTTACTCAATAACTCCTGTTGAATCTACATGATCTCTGCAACTGACCCAGATTGGCTGGAAACCAGTTCCACCATCTCAGTCTCACGTCAACACACTTAACCCATACCTGTTTTTGTGTAAACCAGAAAGGGACTACTCACCAAAAGTAGATCAGCACCAACAAATTCAGAACAAAGTAAATATACACATTACGTTTGGCCAATCTGACCCAAAATCATATCAATATTTTTAGAAAGCGGGTACCGAGAGTTCTCTTCCACTCTATTACAAGGGTCTGAAGGTCCAGCGGCCAACTTGGTAAAGACTGGAAGGGGTGGCGACAGAAACGCCCATATTCAATGCTTCATGGCATTTGTAGATCAACATCGCCATCTGTCAATGAACCATCACCGCTAGAAACTGAACTGGGAGGAGTGTGCTTCCTCGAGGTAAGAATTAGAAAGCAATGCTAGGTCAAGTGATAATTGTGGCACAGTTACAAAATATAAAAGGCTGGGCTGGTAGCAAAGAGGTGGAGTTGGCACCACGCTTACTAGGTGAGCAGATGTTTACGCAGTAGAGCAGGCTGTGTCAACTGTAGCAGAATCATCTGGAAGTATACTGAGTACAAAGAAGACCTGAATCTCAAATGAACCGAACCTTGCACAATCCATAAGCAGATCAGTTCCAAGGGAGGGTGGGCAGGCTTTTTCAAACTTTTTTTATTTGGTGCACACTAAATGCAAGCACACTGTTGTTACCCCCGGTGTGAGCTGTTCAAACGCTGCAATGCTTAAATTTGCTGCTCGGTTCAGACTTCGAATTTCAAGTTCGCTCATCTCTAGAGCTGAGCCCTACTGTCTCCAGAAGAACCTGAAGATCAAATACCAAATGTCACAGCAGAGGAAACCGAAGACGAAACATAGAATACCATCACCAGAGGAAGACCAGACTATGCGGTCAAGCCCAGTAGACAACACCAAGCACCCTCACCAGAGAAGGCCCAGACTATGTGGTCAAGCATTGAAGACAACACCGTGCACCGTCACTAGAGAAGGATCAGTCAATCAACGAACATCAAGAACCGGAGACTGGGAAACAAACATTTACTGCAGTGCAGTGTCCAAGTGAACAGAGCCATTTCTTCCAACCTTGTCGTATGGTACTAAGACAGAATAGCTAGCTACCAGAGTTAAACTGTGGAAGTAGTGAATTGCACGCAACTGTGCCAAGTTTAATATACCGTTAACATAGAAACTTATAACAGAGAACGGTAGAGAAGGGTTTCAACGCCGCGCCAATGACCGACAGATCCTGAAGTGTCAGATTAATGTTGCTTTATTTCACGCACAGGTCAAGTCAACGCGTTTCAAGAGACTCAGCTCTCTTCATCAGGACAAGCTGGCAAAGAACATCAAATCTGCTGCATGGCACCCTATACAGCATTAAATACCTTAGGGGTGAAGTCCTGATCCACCCCTATTTGAAAAAAATCGGCGGGAATCTATACATTTAAAAAACAACATGACATCATACATTGTAATGAAAGAATTTTCCAACGTATTTCTTTGTGATAACTTATTCTTAATCCCAGGATATTAGTAATACTGAATAAAAGTGGTATTGAAAAAAATAAAAAATGTATAAAATCCATGTGTGTGAAGGTGTAGTCCTTGTATTCCAAAAAACCTTTTCTATATACAAAGACACATATACTTCCAGATATATCCGTATCTCACAAACTGCCTTGAACCCCATTACGAGTGTTACGCAGTCCATGATCCAAGGGCCGGGAACACCGCACAGGGAGCGTGCAGCTGCCAGTGCCACGTGTATATACAAATCAATTTGCTCAGAAAAAACATATCAAAGGTATATATTCACCTTAAGAGGAAAAAAGCGGAGAGAGGGAGTGGGGGTCTTTTTTTTATAAATTTATAATTCCTTTTAGAGAAAAAAAGGTTTAGAATTATATTTTTAAAGTGAGATCGTGTGTGAACCCAACCAAAAGGTTAAAGTGAAGCAGTAGCTGGATACAGTGAGATGTCACTCAACCTGCGGTTCCACCCTGAGAACTCGCAGGTGCGCAAGTGAAAGGGAAAAAAATAATATTTTTTCATGCTGGAGCTAAAAGAAACTCCCCAAAAGTTCAATTTTATGTCAAACAGTAATCTATATTCATTTAAAAAAATATTAGGAATTAGAGAATTAATCAAAATTAGAAAAACTATATCGGTATATAAAAAAAATGTCATAGTATTATATGTGTACAATAAAACAGGGATTACAGCCAACAGATTGTTGCTATAGACATGAGAGATATATCAGTGTATTGTGCCGCTAATATATGCAAGACAATCCACTGTTAAAGACTATCCCCGGATATATAAAGAGAGGGGGAACGGCAGGATGGTAATCATTAAATATAATCATTACAGCAAAAATAGACCTATACATGTTCTATAGCGGCTCACGGCCGCGCTCCTAGCAGAAATACTGAGGGGAACATTGGGTCGCTCTGTGACGGGGTAAACTGAGTTCAAGAGCGTGGGGAAAAGTGCAGTGCGCATGCTCACCAGAAAGGTACATAGCTAGTGTTCCATAGAGAGTTTCTAAGGGGAAGCCGAGGTGAAAAGAGTTCAGAAGCGTGGGAAGATTTCCTAGTGCGCATGCCCCATTCTAATCATAGAACACAGGTCTTCCTATCAGCTGAATTCTAGGGAAAAAAAACTAAAACCTGAAGGGGAAACCCCCCCAAAAAAGACTAGTCCAATAACACCCCCAAAAAGGGCTCGGACAAAACATAGAAACTTATGTAGAGCATACGTTTTCTTGCTTAATTGTTTACCTTGATTACTAGTAGGGTGACACTGATGCTCCCCTGACAGAAGGACAGGGATTGGGTTACCATTAAGGGAATTTGTTCACCATAATGTCCAGTGATTGTATGCAACTGATCAGGAGATTCTGTGAAACTTGCCAACTGTGATTTGATTTGTTCGCTTTGAACTTCCTCTTACCCATTTCTTTCCCATCTCCCTGTTCCTGTACACTAAAATATGTTGGAGTCATCACTGAGTTGCCTTTATTGCGTGTTGCATTCCTGCCACCCTTGTTACAAGACCATACCTCCCTGGTTTGGGAAGCTTCTGCTTTAATGAATAGGTTAGGTCTCGGTTGGTAATTTAAGTATGACAATACCACATCAATGGCAAGGGAGAACCATGGTACGAGATTTTATGTAGGGTCACATTTTTTTGAACACCAACCAAGAAATATTTATTCTGAAGAACTAAAGTAGAATATTCACCGCCCTCCCACCCTAAAATCAAATAAAAACTTTTTTTTTTCCTAACACAGCAATGTTCAAGACATAAAATAAAGTCTTCATACCGTCTGGAGGAAGTAAAGTTCTCATATCACCTGTTGGGGTTGTCCATGCGACGGTCTCGCTCCATTCACTCCAGTGGCCACGATAGATAGATGTTCTCTTAGGGTGAGCTCGGATCCTGGCGACATATTGTTCACTAGGTTGAAAAGATGACCTTAGGAGAACCACATTTTTGTCATCTTCAAGGATCTGGATAGTTTTTTGGTCCTAGAAAATCAAAAAGAGTCTATAGATGAATCTGTAAATGACCCATTGACTTGAGAGTAGTTACAATTTCTTACCAGCCATGATTCTTCAACCATCTTGTAGCTCAGCTCATAGGCCAGTTCTCCGCTTCTCATGATGTGTTTATCATAGTCAGTTTCCCAGGAAATATTATAGTTCTCCAAAAGAGAAATTGTGAGATTGAATGGTGGCACTGGCTTGACTGTTGGAAAATTAAAAAAAAATATATATGATAAAGTTCTTTACAGCTCTTTATACAAAAACACACTCAACTTGAAGGAGATTGCCTAGATTTACAATCCTTGTTTTCGGGAACAGCACCACTTTTGACCATAGGCACAGCAAATTGATGGACACCATTTTTGGAAAAAAAAACAGATGAATTTCAAAACCCCCCAATAATTTGGAAGCATTGGCATAACTTACAATGGTGACCTATCATGAGAAGTTGGCAGATTTGATCTGAATGGTGTCGTCCATTGACATTGGTTGTTATCGTTAATGTGCATTTGCCATCTACGGAGAAGTCTTCCATATCAATTGTGCAAATATACTCATGTTTCTTCTCACACTCAATCAGAATACACGTTTCATATAACTCTTCGAAGGTCCTTTGAAGAAAGAAATTCGGTTGGGAAAGATGCAAAATATTCCTCAAGATAACACATCTTAAAAAGTTGCAAAGATTTAGAAAAATATGTCTACTTTCTCCCATAGACAATGCCACCCTTGTCCATGGATTGTGTCTGATATTGAACCTCAACTCCATTAAAGTGCTAAGCTGCAATACCACAAACAACCTGTGGTGAGGTGTGGCGCTGTTTTAAGAAGAAAACATTCATTATTTCTAATTCTAAGCAACCGCTTTAACTTTTTGACAATAATAGCTACCGGAAAATTAAAATTTACAATACATTTTTAGGAATGGTTTAAAAGGTTTCATAATTATTTTCGTCCTTATAATCATTACTAATCTTCTAATACAACTGATATTGGCTCATGGTGGTAAGATATTGTGGTGGGGCCAAAAATTGAGGAGCATTTGCAGGGAGTGGGGGGCATCAAACAATGTAGGAAATAGCCCTATAAAGAGAACTGTTCCATGTCAAGAACCTGGTCCTAGTAATGCTGACTTAGTCTAACACTGAAAATGTTGTAAATGGGTAGAAAGAAGGCTGCCGTCTTCGTACATCATACTTGCCTGTCTTCCGAAAGTTCTCAGAAAAAAGGGAGAAAAATGGAGCTGGGAAATCCAGATGGGACAGGGTTAAGCCAAGGTTGAGGAGGAGTGACAGGTGGCAAAAAGGCTAGCAGGACGGGCTTCAAAGGGTGTCAGGTCTGGATAGGGTTTGAGTAAATGAAGACGTGGCCACAGTCTCAGGGACAGTCAGGGAGCCCTGAGATAACCTTAAGAGGCCTGGAGCCTACTGCTCACCATCAGCGGGCTTAGAGAGCCGTGTGACTAGAGAGCTATAGGGGCCCAGAAGTGGATGCAGGTGTAAGGAAGAGGGGGAACAGAGACACAGACATGGCAGCTTGAGGAAAAAGTCCACGAAACCAGGGGACAGGTAGAGAAAGATTACCCCAGAAACAGTAGAAACAGAACCAGGAAAAGTTGATGCCATGTCTGTCATAATGGTGTGAAGAATAAACTGAATAAGTTTGTTTGCCAAGTGAACTCTGGTGTTGGATGTGTCACTATTTCTTCGATGACGAGGACTGGATACGGGGTAATGAATACAAGCCTGAAGAAACTAGTAAGTGTCATAAACCCCACCCGAAGTTACACCCGTACACAGAGACTCCTTGGCAAAGGAGCACACTGCCCATACAGCCTGGCACTTGTACCTCCCTTCAACTGCACCCTTTATAGCTATGCCCCAGCTTCCATTTAGATCAGCTGAGTGATATAGATGAAAATATGCCTCAGATAATTGTCGGGCCAAATATTTGTTCAGCTGACAGCTAGTTCTTCCGATTTCCCCACATCCATGAAGTATAGGCTCTGACAAGTATCAATGTGCACTCTATCGGATTAGGTTGCCGCCAGACTCATTAAGGCTGGTTTCACACTACGTCTTTTTAACATCCGTTGAAAACGTTTTTTTAACGGAAGTACGGATCCTGTGCAAATCCGTTTTGTGTTTAATGCATTTTCAATGGACTTGCGTCCACTTCCGTTTGCATTCGTTTGCGTCCGTTAGACGCAGGATCCGTCATTGTGCGTTAATTTAACATGTTTCAAAAACGCAACATGTAGCGTTTTTTGGCTTTGTCAAATTAACGTATGTCACAGGATCCTTGACATTGCGCCGCGAGCTGCAATGCATGTCAATGAGTGCTGGATCCTGCCTACCAAAAGTCGTTCAGTGGCGTTATAACAGGATCCTGATTCTGTACTGAGCATGCCCGGTACAGGGGGTGTGTCTCTCTCTCTCTCTCTCTCTCTCTCTCTCTCTCTCTCTCTCTCTCTCTCTCTCTCTCTCTCTCTCTCTCTCTCTCTCTCTCTCTCTCTCTCTCTCTCTCTCTAAATATCGGGTATCCAAGGCCGATGTTTACCTTGGTTACCAGCGTATGCAGCTGTCAGAAGCCTCCTCCCAGTCTAGTTCCCCTCACTCCCGATCACATGACTCCTTTGCCCGCCCCTAACATCCAGTGCAGGATCCTGCAAAATAACATATGCGTTTGCATACGTTATTTGCTGTAAAAGCAGGATCCGTACTTCCGCTAAAAAAACGTTTTCAGCGGATGTTAAAAAGACGTAGTGTGAAACTAGCCTTATCAGTAGCTTAGTTGCCTAAAGAACAAAAGGATTTGGATATTAAATTTGAAAGCACCCGACCCATTCCTTATCTTCCCTGACATCTGTAGCGCCGGCGTCTCTGCAGAGAGGCCGACTTACTCACGGCCCCGGCCGGGTTGCGTCCTCCTCTGCTGCCGTGTGGCTATCCATGTGCTTTGCTGCCTCCTTCGACTAGTGGGTCCTGTACATGCCAAAGGGTTCCCAGGAGTGCTCCTAAGATGCAGGCGCACGCACACCAGCCCTCCTCTTAAAGGCCAGTATGCTATTTCCAGGAAATGCCTGGAAATGCCTATGTATTTAAAGAATCTTCCCATTATGGGAACTGCCTGCGCAACGCCTCTGGTTAGTTAGTCAGTCTCCAGTTTGCTACCTAACTAGTTGTCAGGTCCTGAGCTCCTGTCCTGTTAACCTTGTGTCTGCTTCCAGTACCTGCCTTCCCATGCCTGTGTATCCCTGCCGTGCCCACCATTCCATGCTCATACAGCTTGCCTCAGTCACCCCACCTGTACCTGTACCGCCCCGCGGCCTCGGCTGCGACCGCCGAGCCGCTCAGGTCCGGGCTCGTGTGTCGGTGGCTCGAGCGCCTCCGGACCCGGGGGTCACGTCGCTCTGGAAGGGTGTAGTGGCGGTGCACGCAGGGGTGGTGGGGTGGTTGTATTTTAAAGTTCGTGACGCCACCCACGGGTTGTGGTGATGGTGGACACCACCGCTGCGGTAAAAGGTACGGGGACTCCTGGGAGCGGTGTAGGGGCACAGCTAGGTGTTGACCCCTCCGTGGGTAGGGGATGTTGGTCCCGGGGCCCGCTTGGCGAGGGGGCCGGGGTGCAGGGTGCAGTGTGGTGGTGCGGTGCCCAAGGGCACTGGTGTACTCACTCTGATACAAGACACTGGAGGCGCTGGTAAACCAAACGGGGTGACGAACTGGGCCCGCAGCCGGCTGCAGTTTCTCCAGATAGGTTGGTAATGTCCGCCTTTTTCCTGCACCTGTATGTGATCTTGGCTACTGTGCTTGAGCACTGGTAGCTCGCTCCCCGGTGTATATGTGTCATAGGAGCCCGTTTTCCCACAGACACTGGCCCCTTGGATCTCTGGCCTCTGGCGGTGGCTCCTTACCGGACGGGTTGGGCTGTTGCCTTCAATTGGGACTTAGGTGGGAATGAACCCCTGAGGTCCAGACCGTAATCAGTTGATTTGACTATGGTGGTGGCTTATAGCCTAGTTCGGGGTCTGAGTACCCTGCCTGGTGCTCCGGTATCCAGTTAGCTCCCCGGTTCGGTTCCGGCGGGCCACTGCCCTGTCCCGGTCCCTTACGGTTCCGCCGGTCGTATTCCCGGTCTCCTGCAGGCGGCCACTACCATCTGCCTGCCTGACTGATCTGGGGTCCTAGGCTCCAACCCAGGCCCCAAGCAGAACTGAGCTCCTCTCCCTCCAAACTCTCCTAACTACCTTACTGGGGTGGGGGTGTATGTGGTGAGTGTAATGACCTGTGACCCCTGGGGTGTCCAGGGCATCACATACCCATCTAATACTGAGTCCGTCACCTGTCCTGGGGGTCAGCTGTCACAATACCAGTCACTTCACTGGGAGTTGCACCTGGCATCCACCTCGCGGTGGCTGCTTAGTCAAACCCATCCCACTAAGGGGTAAGCCTGTGGTCCCCTGTGGCCCAGTGAGTCCACTAATACCACTTGCTGCCTCTACACCGTTCGTGAGCGTTACAACATCTTTATTCAGCGGAGAGTTGGGAGGCCTCCATACTAGACATGAGTGGACTCGTGGAGGTTTGGGTTTGCTGGGTTCAGATGGACCCGGACTTGACCTGAACCCCAATGGAAGTCAATGATTGGGCAGTTCCAGTCTCCGCCCACATGCAGCCAGCCATAAATAGGTCACTTCTGGGGAAGAGAGGGTGGGAGGAAGGGGACGTGGGGTTTGGACACACTACATCCCCAAAACTTATTTTTACCCCCATGAAGAGCCATTCAGAGACTGCAAATGGCTCACACTAGGCCGAGCACTGAGCGTACCCATGAAGCACCCAAATTCTGAACTCGGACACTGTTTTTTGTTTAATGTTAAAAAACCCGTGTTCGGTACGAACCCCGAACTTTACAGTTCGCTGATCTCTACTCCATACCCATTAGATGGTTGGAAGCTCCTGCTGAAATAGGAGATATCAGATGACCCCTACTCAACATGGCCTTTAGTTAAATGAAACCATATCACAATGAGGTATAACTAAGAAAAGCAAAAATGAGATAGTCACTGTTTTTTTTTTCATTGTAGGGGAAGTGATCTGAGCTTCTGTGGTTTTCAAAAGACACAGCAGGTACCGGGCTTACAGAATGGAAAGTGCTTGCAGCTGGAGCATTACCAGTGCAGATGGCAACCATGACTGCCGAGGGCAAGAGAAGACCATATCACTGGCCCACATCTGACATTTTAGGCAAATGACGTAATTTGCGGGAAAATAAATCTATTATTTCTTGTGTTACCGAAATGGATCTTTCTATTCTTACCAGTTAGCAGACATGGTGTGGGAAACACTGGTGTTCAGGTCTTTGTCTTCACGATATTCGCATGCCAACGTGTCAATGAAGTCTATGACACAATGAAGATCCTGGCAGCACTGGGCTGAAATAAGAAGAAAAACATGATGTCTTCTCAATACCATATTGTTGGATATGCGATAGTGGAGCTTTTCCATCAAATCTAAACATATTATTTGGTTTACATGTATTTTTGGCTAATAATCCTTTTTACATTTGGGTTCCATTAAAAATTTTGCTTTCTATGGCCTCTGTATTGCGCTATTGCAGACTGCAGAAAGAGTTAACCATGGATCACTCATTGAGATAATTTTTTGAAAGGAGTTTTATCTATCTTCTTCTGAACTGTAAGCTTATTTCTGATCACATGAACGCTCACCTGAAATTGGGATTATAAATCATCTGGTAGTAGATCAGAAGAAGCACGATAAGAGACATAACCTCTCCTGCCAGAAAGAGTTAACTGATGGATTCTTAGTTAACTCCTTCTGTAGCCAAGAGTACAACAGAAAGTTTATAGAAGGTCCAGTGCAAAATATTTTAGGAAACCAAATTATAAAAATGATTCTTTTTACAAAAATACATGTATTCAAGTTAAAAATAAGGTGTCTATATTCTTTAATACTGCATATGTTTTGGACTTTAAAGCCCAAGCGTATATATATATTTATTTATTATTTCCAGAAATCAAGACTATACCTTTTTTATTTTTATGTCATAGTCTTAATTTCTGAAAATTAAAATACAACTTTTTTATTTTTACATCAACGAGTTGTTTTTTCATTTTTAGAAATCAAGACAATAACTTATTGACGTAAAAATAAAACCTTATTGTCTTGATATCTGACGTAACAATGAAAAGTTATTATTTTGATTTCTGACGTAATATTATACAGTTATTATCTTGATTTCTGATGTGACAATAAAAAGTTATTGTCTTGATATCTGACATAACAATAACAAGTTATTGTCTTCATTTCTGATGTAATATTAGAAAGTTACGGTATTTTATTGATTTCTGACGTAACAATAGCAAGTTATTGTCCTGATTTCTGACGTAATGACGTAACAATAAGAAGTTATTGCCTTAATTTCTGACGTAACAATAACAAGTTATTGTCTTGATTTCTGACATAACAAGAAAAAGTTATTGTCATGATATCTGACGTAACAATAAAAAGTTATTGTCTTGATTTCTCACATTAAAATAAAAAGTTATTGTCTTGATTTCTGACGTAACAAGACAAAGTTATTGTCTTGATTTCTGACATAACAAGAAAAAGTTATTGTCTTTATTTCTCACATTAAAATAAAAAAATTATTGCTTTGATTTCTGACGTAACAATAAAAGTTATTGTCTTGATTTCTCACATTAAAATAAAAAGTTATTGTCTTGATTTCTGACGTAACAATAAAAAGTTATTGTCTTGATTTCTGACGTAACAATGAAAAGTTATTGTATTGATATTTGACGTAACAAGAAAAAGTTATTGTCTTGATTTCTGGCGTAACAAGAAAACTTATTGTCTTGATTTCTCACATTAAAATAAAAAGTTATTGTCTTGATATCTGACGTAACAGTAAAAAGTTATTGTCTTGATTAC
The DNA here is from genome assembly GCF_048569485.1 of Anomaloglossus baeobatrachus. Taxonomy (NCBI): domain Eukaryota; kingdom Metazoa; phylum Chordata; class Amphibia; order Anura; family Aromobatidae; genus Anomaloglossus; species Anomaloglossus baeobatrachus. Next base: position 261,369,227 of record NC_134359.1, read on the forward strand.
TGATGTAACAATAAAAAGTTATTGTCTTGATATCTGACGTAACAGTAAAAAGTTATTGTCTTGATTACTGATGTAACAATAAAAAGTTATTGTCTTGATATCTGACGTAACAGTAAAACGTTATTGTCTTGATTTCTGGCGTAACATTATAAAGTTATTATCTTGATTTCTGAAGTGACAATAAAAAGTTATTGTCTTGATATCTGACATAACAATAACAAGTTATTGTCTTCATTTCTGATGTAATATTAGAACGTTACGGTATTTTATTGATTTCTAACGTAACAATAGCAAGTTATTGTCCTGATTTCTGACGTAATGACGTAACAATAAGAAGTTATTGCCTTAATTTCTAACGTAACAATAACAAGTTATTGTCTTGATTTCTGACATAACAAGAAAAAGTTATTTTCTTGATTTCTCACATTAAAATAAAAAAATTATTGCTTTGATTTCTGACGTAACAATAAAAAGTTATTGTCTTGATTTCTCACATTAAAATAAAAAGTTATTGTCTTGATTTCTGACGTAACAATAAAAAGTTATTGTCTTGATTTCTGACGTAACAATGAAAAGTTATTGTATTGATATTTGACGTAACAAGAAAAAGTTATTGTCTTGATTTTTGGCGTAACAAGAAAACGTTATTGTCTTGATTTCTGGCGTAACAATAAAAACTTATTGTCTTGATTTCTCACATTAAAATAAAAAGTTATTGTCTTGATATCTGACGTAACAGTAAAAAGTTATTGTCTTGATTACTAATGTAAGAATAAAAAGTTATTGTCTTGATATCTGACGTAACAGTAAAAAGTTATTGTCTTGATTACTGATGTAACAATAAAAAGTTATTGTCTTGATTTCTGACGTAACATTATAAAGTTATTATCTTGATTTCTGATGTGACAATAAAAAGTTATTGTCTTGATTTCTGACGTAACAATAAAAAGTTATTGTTTTGATTTCTGAAAATGAAAACACAACTTTTTTTATTTTTAAATCAATAAAGTCTTAATTTTTGGTAAATGAGTTAAATTTTTTTCAATGGCACTACTTTAGTAGATAATACAAAAAAAGAAAACAACCCCTCCAGCAATTCTGTTTTTGTTTTTTTTATGGCCCCCCCCTCCCACTATTTATTGTCTGATAACAATAAAACAATAACCAGGTAATTTCAGATTATTGGTTCATATGAATGAGACAAGTCGAGAGATGTGTTTGGAATTTTTTACATTTTAGAGTTTTCAAAAAACATAAATAACGCCGGTTTTGAAGCACTTGTGTCCCATCGAAGTCATGAGTCATTTCTTTCAGATGGTATTTTAGTCTGTCAGTATCTGAGTCAGCTGAGGTTTGTGCAGAGGTTTTGTATTGATGTGGCTAGGTGGAGAAAAAAAGTCTGTATTGAGGGTGGGGTAAGCGATAAAACAAGTAGCGGATGCAAGTTCCGGTACCATATTCTGCACTTACAGACTGCTGCAATGCCGCCTAACACCAGCAGTATGAGCGCTGAACCGGGATCCCGACTTTTGTTCTTCATCATCTTAATATTCTATGATCATCTCTGTATAAAGACAAATATAAAAATGATTACAGGCTGGGAAATTCTGCAGCTCAAAAAACTCCTCTGTAATAAAATAAAGAACACTGTTTAAAAATACTAAAGTTTTAGGCTATGTGCGCACATTGAGGTTTTGGTGCATAAAAAAACTCAGCGTGCGCACACAGCCGTATAAAGAATATGATATTTCTGTAATGCATCCAAATTACAAAATGTAGCAACGATACTTATCATTGTGGCTAACAATTACATACCGTTTTGTGTCTACAGCTCCTGTGCAGCCCAATGATTGTCCATAGTAAAACAAGCCCTGTGTAATCTGATCTCATGATCAGATTCCACACATCTGCCCCCCAACTTTTTACACGGATTGTCCACTTTCATGGCTCAGTTTCCAGTAAAAAAAAGGTCATATAATGTACACTGTGCATATACTGTTCGATCTTACGTCATTTGGACAAAATATTGAATAATATCTTATATATTATATATATAAATGTACTTTTGTTCATTTCTAAGCAGGATGCAGCAAACCCCATTAAAAATAGCCTTGTAAATAAGGGTGTCTGTCCCAATGGGGTGCACTTATATAAGTCACTCCCTGTCTGCGGTACGTGAGAGATTCTGGATCTGCAGCTGACTGTGAGTGACCTATGGAGCTTTGTTCTGAGAACGAAGCACCATAGTAATCAATGGGACATTATTCTTTTGATTATGTTTGAACTTCTAGGATTTATTTTGAAGTAATAAATTGGAGGGAATGTGGGGAAGTCTTTATTGAAATAAACTTTTTTTCCTATGTCTGTGGTTTTTTTTTAACTCTATACTTCCCAGAATTGTAATGTGGGTGCCTGATAGATGCATTTCTGTTACGGTTGTGCCTTGAACTGGCCTAGTCCTGTCTTTGACTCCCACCTAGGGGTCCGTTAACTCTGCAACACCACCTGGCCGTCACTTGAGGCATCAGGTGGCTAGAGTTTTGTACCATCTTGAGCCTAAGTGCTCATGCAGCCACACTGAGCATGTGCGTGATGTCATTGATGACAAGACGGCTACTGATTGGTCACCAGTGACATCAGCGATGAAGTGGCAGCCGCTGGTTGGTCATCATGACTTCAGTAATGATGTGGCAGCCCCTGTATGGCTGCAGCTGACACCATTAACCACATGCCATGAGGTCTGGGCCAGGGTGGCGGCTATAAAAGGGCTGTAGCTCTGTCCATCGGTGTGCGAGCGTCATTATGCATGCTGACAGCAAAGGCTGTATTTCCGGCTGTCAGAGTGAGTGGGTTCTAGCGCCATTGTAAGTCTGCAGTGCTTCTGGCAGACCCGTGTTTATGTGCAGTGTGATTCTGAATTTAGGGCAAGCGCCGGTACCAGGTATTCTTATCTGGGTACAAACTGTGTCTCGGCACGGTGAGGTATTAGGGTCCTTCCGGACAAGACGTGCCCCCTACGCACACGCCCCGCGTGCAGTGGCAGACTTATGTGTATGTGTGTGCCAGTTTTGGGTACCCAGTGACACTAACTGGGTGACCTTCACGGTCTGACGTGCCCCTGTACGCACGTGACCGGCTCAGTGTTTGTGTTCCAGGTTGCCAGTGATGCTAACTGGGTTACCTTTCGGCTTCGACGTGTTCCTACACACCTGACTGTTCTCTGTTGCGTTTTTTGTTGGTTTTGACGTGTTCCTACACATGTGACCATTACTTGTGCACCTGTGGGGTTAACAGGAGTTACACGTAGGAGTGTGCCTTTACAACATCTCCGTCGTTTCTGTTTTGGTCTCCTGAGTTGCTGTAATCCGTTCTTCTGTCCTTAGTGGCTTTAACACCTGCCCGGCGGACGTGGGGCAACGATTGATATTATATTATTTTTTATTATTTTTTATTTCAATCATCCCCTTCGTAACACATCTCAATTACTATCCCTTGGACTTGATGCCGCTGTCAATTCACAGCTGACATGAACCCCACAAGTATTACTCCGATTGCAACATATTGTAGAAAAAGACATGGCCGCACGTGCTAAAATCATAAGTTGATCTAATGCTACTAGGAAAAAATGTATGCACCTGAACATGAGGTTCTTGGTTAAACATACTTCTGAGTGGGTCCCTAACTTTGATGCCACAGCACCAGGGCAATTGGGAATAGCCGGGGCAAAGCACCAGGATTGGCACCGCTAATGTGATGTGCTATCTCTAGGGTGGCTACGGGCTGCTATTTTTACGCTGGGAAGGGCCAAAAAACCACAAGCCCACACAGCCTGATATTAGCCCACACCTGTCTGCTTTACCTTGGCTGATTATCAAAACTAGGGGGGAACCCCATGACATTTTTTTTTTTTTTTAATTATTTAAATAAATAATTAAAAAAACCCAAACAACAGCTTGGGATCCCCTCTATTTTTGATAACCAGCCAAGGTAAAGCTGACAGTTGAGGGTTGCAGCCTGCAGCTGTCTGTTTTACCTGAGTTGGTAAATTAAAAATAGGCGTGATCCCACGTCATTTTTTTTTAATCTTTATTGTTCACTGCAGCGTAAAGGCAACTTTTGCATTCAATAAAGCTTGTTGATTGGCTGCTCTACGACATTTCAACAAACTTTTTATTAGCATACGAACATTACCCGAGCTTGGACTTTTTTTTTTAAGTCCCTTTCGAGTCTTAAGGGGGCTTTACACGCTGCGACATCGCTAATGCGGAGTCGTTGGGGTCACGGAATTTGTGACGCACATCCGGCCGCATTAGCGATATTGCTGCGTGTGACACCGATGAGCGATTTTGCATCGTTGCAAAAACGTGCAAAATCGCTCATCGGTGACATGGGGGTCCATTCTCGATTATCGTTACTGCAGCAGTAACGATGTAGTTCGTCGCTCCTGCGGCAGCACACATCGGTATGTGTGACGCCGCAGGAACGAGGAAGCTCTCCTTAACTGCCTCCCGGCTGCTATGCTGAAGGAAGGAGGTGGGCGGGATGTTATGTCCCGCTCATCTCCGCCCCTCCGCTGCTATTGGGCGGCCGCTCAGTGACGTCCCTGTGACGCCGCACGGACCGCCCCCTTAGAAAGGAGGAGGTTCGCCGGTCACAGCGACGTCGCCGGGCAGGTAAGTATGTGTGACAGGTCTGGGCGATGTTGTGCGGCACGGGTAGCGATTTGCCCGTGTCGCGCAACAGATGGGGGCGGGTACCCACACTAGCGATATCGGGACCGATATCGCAGTGTGTAAAGTAGCCTTTAAGGCCCCGTTACACGCAACGACATCGCTAACGAGATATCGCTGTGGTCACGGAATTCGTGACGCACATCCAGCCTCGTTAGCGATGTCGTTGTGTGTGACACCTACGAGTGACCGCTAACGATCAGAAATACTCACCTTATCGTTGATCGATGACACGTCATTCATTTTCAAAATATCATTGCTCGTTCTGGACGCAGGTTGTTCATCATTCCTGAGGCAGCACACATTGCTATGTGTGACACCCCGGGAACGACGAACAACACCGTACCCGTGTCCTCCAACAACGAGGTGGGAGTGACTTTAATGCGGCTGCTCTCCGCCCCTCCGCTTCTATTGGTGACCCGCTGTGTGATGTCGCTGTGACGGCGCACAAACCGCCCCCTTAGAATAGAGGTTGTTCGCCGGCCACAGCGACGTCATTAGGAAGGTAAGTTCGTGTGACGCGTACCTGCGATATTGTTTTCCACAGGCAGCGATTTGCCCGTGACGCACAAACGACGGGGGCGGGTGCTATCGCTAGCGATGTCGCTGCGTGCGAAGCGGTCTTTTAGCCCCAGCCCCGCTGATCAGTATGAACCTTGAACTTTACAATTCGGGATCGCTCATCTCTGGAAATGACGTAGTTTTTGTTCTCCTTTTTCTAAATATGTAATGTGAAAATAATTCTTCATTACTATAACTTTAGTGAGTCATTTTACTATGGTCAAATAACGCATCTTAAAAGTATATTCTATATCAAAGTATAAGAAAAAAAGTTCTGCAACTTTCTGATATACTTTTGGCCCCGATTCATCATTTTTGTTTCTCCACTTTTCTGGAGTAATTTCCTCTCTTTTTGTGGCTTCAGTATTTGCACTGTATTCTCTACACATTTTGCTCCACTTTTTAAGTTGTTTTTCTTTTTTTAAGTCTGGCGCTGGTGAGGTAGGCGCTGTGCATGACCTCACCAGCGACATCTTCATACCCGCCCATAATCTTGTACCTGTGCATTTAGCTCACCGGCGCGCGCGAGGGCAGCTATGTTTTCTGCTCTGTCCGCGATATGGCAAAGCGAACTGCACCTGCGCGAAATTTGAAAATGCGACGAGGAGGATGACGGAGGGTGTCATCCCGTCAATTAAGAAAGGAGGACGGCGATCAGCGGCAGAAGGGGGATAAAGGAGCAGAAAATGAGCCCCCCATCTGGCCAACCAAGGTAATTAGCATACCTAACGGCCAAGTTTTGTAAAGGTTATTTTTGGGGTCTGGAAGGGGAGTCAGGGCCAAGGAGCTGTAGAAGGGGATTTTTTTTTGTTTAATAGGTAAAAATGTGGTGACAGGTTTAAGAAACTTCATCATTAGCACTTCACTATTATATTTTTACCCTGAGATTTATCCGGGCGTCACACGAGACGAGCTATCGTGCGATGCATCGTCGGGGTCACGGTTTTCGTGACACACATCCGGCATCGTTCACGACGTCGTCTCGTGTGACACCTCCGAGCGATGCAGAATCGGTCACAAATCGTGAGTCGTGTACTCGTCGCTTATTTTTTAAAAATTGTTTATTTTTCATGGCGCCGGTTGTTCATCGTACCCGGGGCAGCACACATCGCTCCATGTGACACCACGGGAACAAAGAACACAGCTTACCTGCGTCCCGTGGCACCTGCAGGCTATGCGGAAGGAAGGAGGTGGGCGGGATGTTTATGTCCCGCTCATCTCCGCCCCTCCGCTTCTATTGGCCGGCGGCTGTGTGACGTCGCTGTGACGCTGAACGTCCCTCCCCCTTCTGGAAGAGGATGTTCGACGCCCACAGCGAGGTCACTCAGCAGGTAAGTCTGTGTGATGGCGCTTTGACGACTTTGTGCGACACGGGCAGCGATTTGCCCGTGACGCACAAACGACGGGGGCGGGTACGATCGCTCATGCGGTCGCACGATAGATCGTACCGTGTGACGCCCGCATTACTCTTAACTAGTCAGAATGATTCCTGTAATAGAGGAGGGGAGTGATGTCCGGTAAGAGCTCTAGCCAGTGTACAGGCTGCTATAAAGGGTGCGTATAGCCTGCGTGGCAGTGGTTAAAGTGTAACTATCATTTTAATTTTTTTTCCATAAATCAATAGTTCACATGACAATAAGAAACTTTGTAATATATCTTATCAGAAAAATCTGCTTCTTTCTCCTCCTGGAGTGATCATTAATTCTGTAATCTGTGTATTCAATAAAGACACATTTTCCCATTTTTGGGATAGGAGATGACAGCTGGTGCTCATAAATTTCTATGGAAAGTAGTGTGAAGAGAAAAAGGCAGAGACATTTATTCTGCAAGTTCTCCGGAATTGTCAGTTATATTTTAAACTTTCTTTTTAAATTGTAACTGTCGTTTCAGGAGAACTTGCAGAAGAATGTCTTTGCCTTTAGCTCCTCCCCTCTCCATAGAACTTTATGAGCACCAACTGTTATCTCTTATCTCAGTAATGGAAAAATCTATATTTCCTGTATACGGATTTTATCCATGAATTGAGAGTAAAAGAGCCATTGAGGAGGAGAAAGAAGCAGATTTGTCTGATATGATATATTACAAAGTTGCTTATTTTCATGAAATAAAAATTAAATTGATGGTTACTCTTGACATTTAGACCAGGCTCACACATTGTGTATTTGTTGTGGATTTTATGAGTCAATGTCTCAACTGAAATCCGCAGCATTTTTGCATCTAATATCGACACGTATTTTACATACTTATGTGGTTTTATGTGCATTTTTTGGGGGGTGCAAAAATGCATAAAAAAATGCAACAAAACAAATCCATGCCAGTGGTTTAACCTGCAACTAAAAAAAAACAAAAGCAAAAAAAATATTCTAAATATTTTTTGAGGTGTTTTGCATATCAGAATGTCCATTTTCCATGCCCAGGAGCCATGTCACGGCAACCTCATTGTACTGGATCCTACTCTGTACAATGAGGTTGCCGTCACGTGGTTACTGGGCAGGTATGAGAATGGCCATTTTGATATGCAAAACATCTAAAAAAATATTTAGAATGTATTATTATTTTTTTCTTTTTTGCTTTTGTTTTTAGGGCGGCACGGTGGCTCAGTGGTTAGCACTGCAGTCTTGTGGTGACTCAGTGGTTAGCACTGTAGTCTTGCAGCGGTGGGGTCCTGGGTTCAAATCCCACCAAGGACACCATCTGCAAGGAGTTTGTATGTTCTCCCCGTGTTTGCGTGGGTTTCCTCCGGGTACTCCGGTTTCCTCCCACACTCCAAAAACATACAGATAGGGACTTTAGATTGTGAGCCCCAATTGGGACAGTGTTCTTGATGTATGTAAAGCGCTGCGGAATATGTTAGCACTATATAAAAAAAATAAAGATAAAGAAAGATTTTAGTTGCAAGTTTTGGCATGCAAGTCTTTCTTTTTTGTTTGTATATAATGTGTGTGGATTATGTCCATTTGACTGACCATTCTTCCAGGCTCTCCTCCCCCATTAGCCACAGGTGTTTTTATCTTTAGGTGGGTCTCTCTTTTCCCAAATATATGTGGTTTTTAAACCATGAAAGAGGTAGTAATATAGAGTGGGACCCAGTACAATGAGGTTACCATGACGTGGCTACTGGGCAGCTATGAGAATGGCCATTTTGATATGCAAAACACCTAAAAAATATTTAGAATTTTTTTTTTTGCTTTTGTTTTTTTAGTTTCAAGCTTTGGCATGTAAGTCTTTTTTGTCAGCGGTTTAACCTGCAGATTTAGGGACCCTTAGGAAATGAATGGATAAAATCTGGACCAAAAAGGTGCATTTTTTTACAACAGAAATCGATATGCTGTGGCTTAAAAAAACATATTTATAGCCAATTTGCACAGGGGAAAAAAAAAATCACAGTATTTCAATGAGATGAATATAAACTGCTGCAGATTTTACTTGCATAAAATAAAATCCAAACCAAATGTCCAACATTATAGAATCCAAAAATCTTTAAACTAAGCCTTTGGGACTTATTTACCAAAATTGCCCAAGGTGCAATGAGATAATTTAAGAGGACTAGATAGTTTTACTTACCTGACAATATTGCGACATGTTAATGTCGCATAAGGCACAATCTTTTAGTAAAGATTTAGTAAAATTTATGCTTTTTTTATATCCTTACAAAAATTACGTAAAAAAAAAAATAGTCCATCACCAATGTTTTTAACATCCCAACATACCGCGTGCGAGTTTACCATATTTAATTTAGGAGGACTTGATAGTTTTACTTACCTGACAATATTGCAACAACATGTTAATGTTACATAATGCACAATTTTTTTGTAAAGGACAAAAATTTACGCTTTATTATATCCTTAAAAAATTATGTAAAAAAATAAAAAATGGCTTTTAACCTTTTAACATCCCAACATACCGCGTGTGAGTTTACCATATTTAATTTAGGAGGACTAGATAGTTTTACTTACCTGACAATATGGCGACAACATGTTAATGTTACATAATGCACAATCTTTTTGTAAAGGTCTAAAATTTACGCTTTATTATATCCTTAAAAAAGTTATGTAAAAAAAAAAAATGGCTTTTAACCTTTTAACATCCCAACATATCGCATATGAGTTTACCATATTTGGACATAAAACAATACAGAAAGTTGTAAAAAAAATAAAATAAAATATCAAAAATGTTAAAGAAATGTTTTAAAATAATTGTCATTAATTATTGACCAATTCTATGCGAATGATCATTGCCGTTATTTAAATCCAGAGTCAAGAGAGGTTGGACAATCACTGTACGATAACAAATTACCTGGATTTGGATGGATTTATATGCCCATTGTGTCTATGATCAGTCCTCGAGGGGAGCGATAGTCTAAGCTCAGCTGTGACTTCACGTGTAGATGGAATGATTACAATCTGAAACTTTCCACAGCTGAACCACTACAATGTATGACAAATGTACCTCACAAGGATGTGGTAGTGGGGGAGGGGAATATACAGACAGCACCACGTTGAGAAAATAGTGGGTGATCAAGCGCAAAATTTCTAATGTACGAGTGAGTCAACATAATCTCCTACAATATTCATGATATCAATCATTGTCTCTGCAATCAGCAAGAGTCCTTCACAAATGTCAGATCCCTTCAATGATTCAGCATGCATCTGCTGTTGGGGACAAGTTGCTACCATACATTTCAGATCGATGATGATGATGATGGATGATGATGATGTATGATTGGATAGCTGATGCTGATGGATAATGATAATGGATGATTGGATAGACGATTGGATGGATGATGATGATGGCTGTTGATGGATGATTGGATGGATGATGATAATGGATGATTGGATGGATGATAATGGATGATGGTGATGGATGATAATGGATGATTGGATGGATGATAATGAATGATTGTATGGATGATGAAGGATGACTGTATGAATGATGATGATGGATAATGATGATGGACAATTGGATGGGTGATTTGAAGGGATGATGGTTTATTGAATTGATGGATGATGATATTAGATGGATGATTGGATGGACGCTTGGATGATGATGGATGATGATGATAGATGATTGGATGAACAATTGTATGGATGATAAAAACCTCAAAATTAGAATCACCAGGTCCATATTATGTTTAACACGTACACTGTTTGTACTATGGTCCCCAACATTAATATAAACCTACAACCGACTCATAGTCACATATTAAATAATAGAAATCAATCTGCAAGTGGATTTATCATATCACTTTATTTTATTATCAAAAAAATATATTTTTTTATTTTTTTATGGATACACAAAGTGCAGGAGGTGCAGTATAAAAACAGACTATACGTATGAGGTAAACAGCACACAGGGCAGTGCGATCAAGATGACCGACATGGCAAATGCATTGAACCAATTAATGAAAATTGTTGTACATAAATGGGGGCTATTTCTGGATACAGTAAGGGAGATATAAGTACAAATTATTGTTTTAATAAAGTGCTTAATCACAGTACCTCAATACTGATGTTATATATTATCATATCAAACTTTTGTCATATTGCACATATCCCCACTATAGACCACAACTGTGCACACAAATAGTACATAGATACTGTTATCTGTTATATGCAAAAAAGAAAATGAAAGCAACCAGATAAAGTGCTTAATTATAGTGCTTAAATACTGGTATAATATATTATCATATTGCACTTATATCAGATTGCACATATCCCAACCATTATAATCATAGATGATCAATATATATACACAAGTATTTGGGTCCAGACCTTGCTCCCCAGCATGAAACATAGATCAAACCAATAGTATCATATTCAATGGGTTAAGTAAAGCACAAATGTGCAATCAGTATCTACTCTAGAATTTGCCCATTCAACCAGCTCTCTAGATAGTATGGGGAGTCTCACCCCTCAAGATAAGCACCTGATGTTGCCATGCCCGGTCTCTTGGTCACACCGCCCCGCACTCCAACGCGTTTCGCCGGAGCTTCGTCCGGAGGTGCGGGGACAGTGAGACCGGCTTCCTAAATACCTGTCCTGAGATGTGTACCTGTGACTAATGGCGCGCGTAATCAAGCCACTTCCGTGTTCACCGCCGCGGCCGGCGTCCCAGAAGTGCACACCGCGCATGTGCACAGCGCAAACATACCATTGGACGCCGGGCGAAGCAGGGAAGAGGACCGTGGAGTTTCATGATTTGTCTGGAACAAATAGATACAAAATATTACATTTCATAAATTGTCGGTCTACAGGTATAGTTTACTGGGCAACATGTCCCTGTGGCCTGATATATGTTGGCCTTACCTCCAGAGAGTTTAGGACTCGGATCATGGAACATATTCGAGATATAAAAGGCGCGGCCAAAGTGAAAAAAATGGGCAAATTATAGAGTAGATACTGATTGCACATTTGTGCTTTACTTAACCCATTCAATATGATACTATTGGTATCACACTTGCAAACTTCAAACGGACCCTGAAAACTAATTTGTTCAGAAATGCCTATAATCTACAATGACCTCACTGCCCGACCACCGTGCGGAGCTGCCGCCCCACCACCGTGCGGAGCTGCCGCCCCACCACCGTGCGGAGCTGCCGCCCCACCACCGTGCGGAGCCGCCGCCCCACCTACACCCCACCTACTGTCTCCTCCCCAAAATCCTTTAGAATGTAAGCCCGCAAGGGCAGGGCCCTCTTCCCTCTGTACTAGTCTGTCTACTGTAACTTGTATATGTATTCTGTATGTAACCCCCTCATGTACAGCACCATGGAATCAATGGTGATCTATAAATAAACAATAATAATAATAATAATAATAAAATAATAATTGGTTTGATCTATGTTTCATGCTGGGGAGCAAGGTCTGGACCCAAATACTTGTGTATATATATTGATCATCTATCATTATTATAATGGTTGGGATATGTGCAATCTGATATAAGTGCAATATGATAATATTTTATACCAGTATTTAAGCACTATAATTAAGCACTTTATCTGGTTGCTTTCATTTTCTTCTTTTTTGCATATAACAGATAACAGTATCTATGTACTATTTTTGTCCATAGTTGTGGTCTATAGTGGGGATATGTGCAATATGACAAAAGTTTGATATGATAATATATAACATCAGCATTGAGGTACTGTGATCAAGCACTTTATTAAAATAACAATTTGTACTTATATCTCCCTTACTGTATCCAGAAATAGCCCCCATTTATGTACAACAATTTTTATTAATTGGTTCAATGTAATTGCCATGTCGGTCATCTTGATCGCACTGCCCTGTGTGCTGTTTACCTCATACGTATAGTCTGTTTTTATACTGCACCTTCTGCACTTTGTGTATCCATAAAAAAATAAAAATATATTTTTTTTTGATAATAAAATAAAGTGATATGATAAATCCACTTGCAGATTGATTTCTATTATTTAATATGTGACTATGAGTCGGTTGTAGGTTTAAATTGTATGGATGATGATGGATAATGATGATGGATGATTGGATGGATGCATGATGATGATGGATCATGATGTACAATTGGATGGATGATGATGGATGATTGAATGAATGATTGGATGGATGATTGGATGGGTGGATGATGAAGATGGATAATAATGATGGATGATTGCATGGATGATTGGATGTGTGGCGCCCCTGAGGCTCTGGTCGCCAGGGTACTGCACCTCAATTAAGGTGCGGTATCTATCTCAGGTAAGGTGGGGTTAATCACCAGTGTTCCACATTCACACTCTACATACAGCTTAGGAACCTTCACACAGGGTGGGATGGCTTAGGGTAGGCAGGGGGGTGGCCATCACGATCATGGGACTTCCCCTGGCACTGAAGGCAGCCACCTGTAGGGCGGGTTCCACTTGGGAGTAGAAGTAGGTGCAACACACTCAAACACCGAGATCCATCGGGACCATAGTTCTGACAAGACACCTCTGGAAAACTTGGACTTGACCAGGTCCAGGGCTTGGAGCGGGAGCTCAGCCCGGGGACCTAAATGCTGAGGGGGATATCCTAGAAATAGGACACTCTCTCTCTCCTTCTCTCTTCAAACACCGGTGGTGGCCCCTTTACTTGCCTGGGATTGACCGGGGCCCAGGACGTCAGAGACCAGCACATGGGTGCAGCATAAAATCAGTGAGTAAAAGAACCTGAAACCGCAGCTGCCGATTCAGACTTTGATTAGTGACACCATCGCCCTGTGTTGCGGCGCTCCCAAGGAACTGCCATTTCCCCATCATCCACCCGGGGCCCGCTCCGCCTGTGGGTAGCGACAACATCCTGGCTGCCATAACACCTGCCCCAGAGAGGAATCCTGCAGTGGCTGCTACTCCCTGGCAGCATACCGCAGGTGGCGTCACGACAAACTTTCCCAAATACCCCGCTTCCTCCACCAATTACTGTATGCCTCGGGGCAACGGAACCGGACAAGGCCACGCATGACACTCCTGATTTGACCCGCGACTACCCGGTGAAGAGTAGGTTAACCACCTGCCCCGTGGGGTGCTACAGATGGATAATTTAATGGATGGATGATGATGATGAATGATTGGATGGTTGATTGGATGGATGATGATGATGATGATGATAGAGACAGGATTGTTGTGGTTTGCAAAAAATAAAAAAAAATTCTCAAAGGACAGAAATAGTTCAGAGTGATAATAAAATCTTGTCCTTCTAACATTTCACCAGAAATCACTATTCACACACTGAGTATATGGTGAGTTTTTACCTCAGGATTTGTAGCCAAAACCAGGAGTGGAACAATCAGAGGGAAAGTATAAGAAACACGGCACCACTTTTGGATTTTTTACCACTCCTGGTTTTGGCTACAAATACTGAGGTAAAAAACTCACCAAATACTCAATGTGTGCACGTGGTAGAGTTCAGTTACTCTGCAAGATTATCATCATTGACCTTCCAGGAACGTTCTTTTCGCAATAATCTTGCAATCTAATGGGCTGCCGATTACCTAATGAACAAGACAAATGCTTGGTAAATGATCTTTCATGCTGCATAAAATACTATGGTTCTTTGCAGTATGTGTAGAGCGGTCCTGGGCGGTGGTTGTGGGCTCGGAGCTGCTCCCTGACGCCCCGACATGCTACATGAAGAACAAGGTCCTGGCTTGGTGTGTGCGTTACTGTCGTAGGGGCGATATGCCCGTGTAAGCCGCATGTCGCCAATAGCTCTGGGTGGCCAAGACCTGAGGATAACCCAGATCGACAAAAAGACCATCACTTCCTTTTAAGCAATGAGATTTTACTGAATAGTTCTACCAAACAACTATGCTCACCAGGCAGTGGGTACATAACTTCTCACACGTATTGGCAACAGAGTATCTCCAAAGATGCAGTCTTCAACGCATTTGAGGTGCTTCTGTTCTCACAGGTTTAGCTACTTCCAGCACACCACAGCCTAGCACCATAACTCTAGCGCCAGCGTCCCTGCACCGCTTGCCCTCCTCCCTGCAGGAACGCTGACTCACTTACTGCCATGGCTGTCCCGCACTGCCTTGCCTGGCTTTCTCGCAGTTCTCCACATGACTGTTCCCTGCTTCCTCCTATCACAGCCTGTGTACACCTCATGAGTCCTCCGGAAGTGCTCCTAGGGCATACGCGCGCACAGCTGCCCTTCTCTTAAAAGGCCAGCGTGCCACTTCCTGGAAGTGCCTGTCAGGTACTGGGTACTTGTCAGGGCCGGGAAGGCTTGCAGGCCCAGGAGGTGGATCCACTGGACCTTACACCCCACCGGAGGGCAGGGTACACGGCAGCCGGAGCACTGGCGTGGCAGGGACAAGTATAAGCAGGTCACCAGAGTCACAGAGTTCTTTAGGACAGTAATGTAAACAGGCACAGGTACCAGGGAGCAAGGACAAGAAGTCAGCAGGACACGGCACCAGGGGACCTGAGCACCTAGCTCATAAGACTATGCTACAAGACACGTTGATCAGGCCCCGCCCACATGGAAAGGCAAGACTTATATACCCAGCACAGCCCTATGTCATTTCCTGCTTCAGGTGTGCTGGGCCTATAAGACCAGGAGAGTGGGCGCGGCCTGGTCCTATACAGAACCATGAGGCCAAGACTCAGAGTCAGACTCCTGAGACCAGGAACAGGACTCAGGGGAGCAAGAGCGGGATCGGCAGCCATGACTGGTGGACACATGGAGTGGATCAGTGGGTAAGGAGTGGTGCTGGGACACGGGGAGCGTGACAGTACCCCCCCCTCTATGCCCCCCCCTCCGCGCACAGTACCCCAGGGGCACTCCGGATCGAGTCACCGGACCAGGACCCAACGCAAAGGCGGGGGAGGACCGCTGACCCCGTACCGCCTTCTTGGCCGCACGACGCTTAGCCGATCTACCAGCAGTGGCAACGGGGGCAACGGGAAGCGGAGGGAAGACAGAAGCAGGACTGGGGTCGTGGACGACCGGACCGGACGTCTCGGACCGGGTACAGGACAGTGTCACCTCCTCGGTAGCCGGTGGCATCACAGTCTCAAATGTCAGGGACGGTGGAACGTCGCTGGAGTGCGTCGTCTCCTCTGGTTCCGGTGGCACCACAGGCACAAGGGACAGGAGTTGTGGCACGGCACTGGACTGAGTCGTCACCTCTTCAGGGGTCGGTGGTTCCAACGGTTCAGGTGACAGGGACTGAGGAACAGGCTGTAGGCATTGGTCATGACACAAGGGTCCCCAGTGGGAAATAGTGCCAGAGCGCCAACTAATGGCAGGGTCATGGAGTTGAAGCCAGGGCAGACCCAGCAGGAGCTCAGGAGCCATTCTTGGGATGACATAGAAGGCTATAGTCTCGGTATGCGAAGCGCCAACCTGGAGGTTCACGGGTTCGGTGGTAAACCGGACAGGTTTGTAGAGCGGTTTTCCTTCCACTGAGGCGAACCAGAGAGGCTTCTTCAGCGGGGTGACAGGGACCTGGTATTTATCTACCGTGGCCTGGTGAATAAAGTTGCCTGCTGCCCCGGAATCGATGTGGGCCTCAGCTGAAAACCGGGTCCCCTCTGTCGTCACCCGTACAGTCTGTTTTACTGGAACCGAAGGGATTTCGGTGGCAAGGGTGGCGGTTCCCACCATCCCTTGGACCTGGGTTCTACCTGGTCTCTCCGGGCAAGAACGGAGCATATGTGAACCGTCTCCGCAATAGAAGCACAGGCCCCGGGCGAGCCGTTCTGCACGGCGTTGCTTGGCCTGGGTCAGACGGTCCACTTGCATGGGTTCTGGCGATAAGTCATGGAAAGGCAGGGACGAGGGAGCGGTAGGTCTCTGCGGGGGCAAGGCATGGCAAGGTGGTCGCTTCTCCCGGACTCTCTCTTTGGTACGCTCCTGAAAGCGGAGGTCAATCCGGGTGGCCAGGGAAATCAAAGCGTCCAGGGTGCGTGGGACATCACGGCCGGCTAGTTCGTCTTTAATACGACCAGAGAGACCCTCCCAAAAGGCCGCTGTTAAGGCCTCATTGTTCCAGCCCAGCTCCGAAGCGAGCGTGCGGAACTGGATGGCGTATTGGCCGACTGTTTGGGTCCCTTGGCGTAGCCGGAGGAGCGTAGAGGTCACTGCGGTAGTTCGTCCGGGTTCGTCGAAGGTGCCCCTGAAGGCTCGTGACTCGCCCACCCCAGGGCTATGGGACACCCGGTGCCGGGCCGGACTAGTCCGGTGGTGGTCAGTGGTGGCTGGGCCTGGCTCCGTGGCCCTGGTGGGTGTCAATAGAATATGTGGCTGATGACTTTAAGTTTGTGTTCGTGACGCCACCTGTGGTATGCGGCTATTAAGCCGCCGCTGCTGTGTAAGGCCTCCGGGGTGATGAAGTGGCAGCAATGATGGTACTGCTCCCCACAGGTGGAGCGGTGCCCCGGGACACAGTTGGTGCTTGTGGAAGTCTATGGTGTTGTGTGACTAGCACGGTGCAGGGCCGACAAGCAATGAAAGAAACAGGCACAAACAGTAGTCTCTTTACCTTCTCCTCTTTTACTCGGCAGAAGTTTAGTCCAGGGAGACCGTCACAGATGGTACAGATGATCCGGCCGGCCTGGAAGTGCCTGGGGTGATCTTTGGCCAGTTGAGTATGAGGCCTACTCCTTAATCTTTCTTTGCTGTTTAGGACACTGCACTTTGGGTTAGCAATTGCCCTCTTGCTGCTGGGACTGGTGGTTCGTCCCTTCTTCTGTGGGGTAGACTGCGCAGGCCTCTCTGGTGCTTCACTGCTGGAGTCCACACCAGGCCCTTGGGATGCAGCTGTACCCTCAGTTTGCTTCTGGGCCAGGGGCTTGCAGCTCCCCTGCCCTCCGGATTCAGCTACCAGGGATGGATTTTATGCCCTGGCAACCACAGACTCCGATGTCCGCGTCTCTTCTGTGCCTCTCTGCACCTCTTGCTTCACTGGGCCAAGCTATTCCAGCTCTAGGCCCCAGTTCCACAAGGCAGCACTACTCTCCGTCTGTCCTCCTTCACTCCTGTCTCCAGACTAACTACTACTTCCTCCCTTCAGCCAGACTTAAGGAATGCTCCCTGAAGTTCCAGGTTCAGAGCTCCCCCTGCTGGCCGGAGGGAGAACTGTGTTGGGTGTTAACTTACTGGCCAATAGATCTCCCAATTACCTCCAGGCTCAGCATTAACCCTTTGGGAGGGCAATGCTGTTGTGGCGAACAGGTCCTGGGGCGCCACACTCCCCCTTAGTTAAATTCAGTACTCCCGGACTGTAGAAACAAACATAACATGTTAGAACATTTCATCCCATTATGGGAGGCGCATTACTTGAACGTTACAAACTTAAACATTACTATAAGAGTCCAGTGTGGCTCCCTGCCGGGTGTCCATTACACTGCTCCATGGGGGACCCGCCGCGATCAAACCCCCAACGTAGGCTCTGGGCGTGCGTCAGAGCATTGATGACCCCACTCTATGCACGCCGGACGGGTTTTTCTTCAGGGGTGTTGAACACACTAATGCTAACTATGAACAATTTAGGTGTTGGCCACCCATAGTCCAGTGGCCCAATTGTCCATTTTTGCAATCAAAGAAAAAGAAAAACATTTTGTACACAACATTACAGACATTTCGCATAACTATTTACATTCTAATAAGTACTCCCTCTCTTTCCCCTATACAGTTGACTCTCTATACCTTGGATGGGGTTGTCCCCGAGTGCTGCGTTGAGACCTGCGTAGCTCTGGTGTTTGCCCCTGACTACTTGGTGTGTCTTCTACCTCAGCACTACAGGTAGGCCTAACCCCGATAGGTAAGCGTGATGATTGCCTATGTGGTCTAAGAGTCGCCAAGGGTATGACAGGTTCACCACTGACAGGGGGTTGATCCTCCTGTTCCACTGCTGGCGTGTCATCTCGTGTTGGAGCGGACGGTTCTTTAGGTGGATCCGGAACCTCTTCTGTTTCTGGCTCGACCAACTGCGGAAACGTCAAAACGGGTACCACTATGGCATTGTTTATTCGGGTCCAAGTTTTGGGGAATTTTCCAAGGATTGTTTGGATCATCTCCCCTTCTTTCTCTTGACTTTGGGGACTTCCTTGTACTTCTTCCATTTCTCTTTGGATTCTGCACCGTTCAGGGCACGCTTTCAGGCGGTCTCGAGAGACTGCTTGATAGGTCTTGCCTTCATCCTTGCTTATGAGGCATACCTTACTGTTGTCAAAGTTGGAGGGGATAATGGTGTAGGGCTCGTTTTCCCACTGATCATCCAATTTGTGCATCCTCCGCTTCTTCTTGAGCACTTGTTCTCCAGGTGCTAAGGGAGTTGCTGGGGCTGTTTGATTGTAATGCTGCTCTTGTCTCATTCTTGCTTGAGACAGGGCCCTCTCTACGCATTCTTGGACCTTACGGTACCGCTGCTGCCGCTCTGTATCCCAATCTTCCATTTCCTGAACCGCCTCAGGTGACACAGTCCCCATCTCGAAGTCTACAGGTAACTTGCCAGGTCTGGCTCGCATCAGGTAAGCAGGGCTGCAGTTGGTCGAATTTACCGGGATATGGTTGTACAAGTCTACCAGATCTGGTAACTTTTCTGGCCATTGGTTTCTTTCTTCCAAAGGTAGAGTCTTGAGCATGTCAATAACCACATGGTTCATCTTCTCGCACAATCCATTGGTTTGGGGGTGGTACGGTGTGGTTCTGATCTTCTTACAACCGTACAGGTTACAGAACTCTTGGAACACTTCTGCCTCGAATGCAGGACCCTGATCAGTCAGTACCCTTTCGGGGTAACCGTGAGGTCGACAAAAGTAGGCCTGAAATGCTCTCGCTGCTGTTCTGGCTGTCTGGTCCTTCACGGGCACTACCACCAGGAAACGGGAGTAATGGTCCACAATGGTGAGGGCGTACACATAGCCTGACCGGCTTGGTGTTAACTTCACGTGGTCCAGGGCCACCAACTCCAGGGGCTGCTTCGTGACAATTGGCCGTAGGGGAGACCTTTGGCTGGCATCATCTTTCCGCCTCAGGTTACATGGACCACAGTCTCGGCACCACTTCTCGATCATCTTCCTCATGTGTACCCAGTAGAACCGTTCGCGGAGTAGGGTCTCCAACTTCTTCCACCCGAAGTGTTCTGCGTTATCATGATAAGCTGCTAGGACCATTGGAGCATCCCTCTGTGGGACCACTATCTGCCAGACGAGTTCATTCGTTCGCCAGTTAACATATCTCTTGCAGAGCTTGCCTTGGTAGGTGAACAGTCGTCCCCTTTCCTTCCACAGCTGCTGGGCTTCCTCTGGAGCGTCTGGGCCAAGATGGGTCTCAGCTTGCGCTAGCTTCTCTTTGACCAATCGCACGGCCGGGTCACCGTTCTGTGTCTCTTCCCAATTATGGTGGAGTAATGGGTTGACCGAGACCTCGTGCTGGCTTGAGCGCTTCACTCCCACAGCATGCTCACACTGGGAAACACCTTGGTGATGGAAAGCCGGTAACTCTATCTCTTCGAGTTCATCCAGGTCCTCTCCAGACTCGGGTAAGTGAGGCATTCTGGACAGCGCATCAGCATTGTTATTCTTCTTGCCAGCCCGATACTTGATGGTAAAGTCAAAGTTAGACAGCCGGGCCATCCATCGCTGTTCCAACGCACCTAACTTGGCTGTGGCCAGGTGTGTCAACGGATTGTTGTCCGTGAAGATGGTGAACTTGGCCGATGCCAGATAGTGCTTGAAGCGTTCAGTCACTGCCCAAACAATAGCGAGGAACTCCAGCTTGAAGGAACTGTAGTTTTCTGGATTCCTTTCTGTGGGCCGAAGCTTCCTACTGGCGTACGCTATCACCCTCTCTCTGCCTCCCTGTACCTGGGACAGAACTGCTCCCAGTCCCACGTTGCTGGCGTCTGTATACAGTACAAACGGTTGGCTGTAGTCAGGGTAGGCCAGAATTTCTTCTCCCGTGAGAGCCCCTTTCAGCCGGACAAAGGATGTTTCTCGTTGGCTGCTCCATTCAAATGGAGGGCTCTGCTTCTTAGCCTGCTTTGGCTGGCCCACCAGGAGATCTTGAAGGGGCGCTGCTATCTTGGTGAAACCATCAATGAACCTTCGGTAGTAGCCCACCAGTCCAAGGAACTGCCGCACCTCCTTCACTGTGGTGGGTCTTGGCCAGTCCTTGATTACAGTGACTTTCTCCGGATCAGGTGCCACACCTTCTGCGCTGACCACATGACCCAGGTACTGTACCTTTGGCTTCAAGAGGTGACATTTGGACGGCTTGATCTTCAGGCCATATTTCGACAAGGACTCAAACACTTCTGCTAAGTGCTTCAGGTGGTCCTCATAAGTCTTGGAGTAGACTATGACGTCATCCAGGTACAACAGCACGGTTTCAAAGTTGTGGTGGCCCAAGCAGCACTCCATCAACCTTTGGAATGTCCCTGGGGTGTTGCAGAGCCCGAATGGCATACAATTGAACTCAGAGAGGCCCATTGGTGTCGTGAATGCAGTCTTCTCCTTGTCCGCCTCTGCCACGGGAACCTGCCAATACCCACTGGTGAGATCCAAGGTGGAGAAATAGTTAGCTGACTTTAAGGCTGTTAGTGACTCCTCTATTCTGGGCAGTGGATAAGCATCTTTATGTGTAATGCGGTTAATTTGCCTGTAATCTACACACATTCTCATTGTACCATCTTTTTTCTTTACGAGCACTAGTGGAGCTGCCCAGGGGCTACAACTATCTCTGATAACCCCAGCCTCCTTCATTTCTCGTAACATTTCCTTGGCACACTGATACTGTGCGGGGGGTACAGGGCGGTATCTCTCTTTAATGGGATGATGATCACCCGTGGGGATTTGATGTTTAACCCCTTTCACCTGCCCAAAATCTAGGGGGTGTTTGCTGAAGACCCGCTCGTACTCCTGTACCACCCGGTAAACCCCATGCTTTTGGTGTGAGGGGGTGGAGTCGGTGCCTACATGTAATTTTTGGCACCAGTCTTCCAGCTGCCCCTTGGAGCCATTGTCTTCCGCCTGGTCGGACGGGATCAAGGGTTCCACTGCTTTGATGGTATTGTTGCTGACAGTGTACAGTTTTGCTACAGTGGCGTACCGGGGCAATTTGGCCTCCTCCTCCCCACAATTCAAGACACGGACGGGCACTCTCCCCTTGCGGACGTCCGCTACCCCTCTGGCTACCAGGACTCCAGGCCTACTGTCTGAATACACCGGTTCTACCAAGGCATGGTAATCCTGACCCTTGAGGCCTATTGCTGCCCGACACCATATCAACATTTCACTTCTTGGGGGTATTGCAATGGGGAGGGGGTCACTTACCCTCACACTGCCAATTTCTCCTCCGGCCAGCTCTACCTGCTGCCTCCTCATCAGGGCTCTGATCTCCCTCTGTAGGGCACGCTGCTGCCCGGAGCTGGCAGTTTCAGACGCCTGTTGCAACAAAATTATCACTTCGGCAATACAATTTTCTATCACATTTGTACCAATGGTTAGCAGTGGGTCAGATTCTTTGCGATCAATATCTACAATTATCATCCCCTGACATGGCAATTCCACCCGCCCCACTTTAATGGTTACTTCTTTGTACCCAATTTGAGGTAAGGGCTGACCATTACTGGCCACAATTGTTAAATCATCATCTGGGCCATGGTCAATGTCTGAATCAGCCCAATATCTTTTGTACAGTTTGTAGGGGATGGTTGTTACCTGGTACCCCGTATCCAGGAGGGCATTCAAAGGGATCCCATCCAGCACAACGGGAAGGACCGGTCGTCCTCCCACATACTTGCTGCGGCTGGGGTTTGAGCCGGGCTTCCTTACACCTGGGGGTTGGCTCCTGGCCCCAGGCTCGGCCCATTTAAAGGACAGCGTCGTGCAATGTGGCCCGCCTGGCTGCAGCGGCAGCAGATCGGTTGTCCTGTTGAATCATACCGGTCTGTGTCTCTGCCTCGGGTCGGCGGAATCCTCCTCTGTCGCATCCATGGGACGGCATCTGGGCTGGAGGCCAACTCGATTTTTGCAGGCGAGGGGGTCATTTGTAGAGACTGCACGGTCTTGGCAAGGGCAGCCACAGTCTTGGTCAGCTCCTGGAACTGCTGTCTGAGCTCTGCAGTGGGGTCCTTATCCAGGGACTGCGCCTCAGCCCCTGCAGTGGCTCGTGTTGCAGGCACCACCCCGGGGTACGTGATAGCAAGAGGCCGGAGGGGTACTGGGTCATTTGGTGTAGATTCTCTCAGTACCCTGATGGCCTGGTCCTTAAACTTTGCAAAGTCCAGAGCAGGGTTCTGCAGGACCAGGATACGCAGCTGGGTCCTGTGGGCATCTGACAGGAGCCCCTCTATGAACTGCTCGGTTAGGAGTTTGTCTCCTTCACGCACACTCTCTGGGTCCTCCTGTTTAACTGCTTTCAGGGCCTCTTGCAGGTTTAAGGCATAGTCCCTTATGCTGTCTGTGGCCCGCTGCTTGCACCCAAAGAATCTCATCTTTATCTCTGCTGCGGTGCGGGTGTCAAAAGTACTCTTTAGCTTGGCCAGTATCTGGGCTGCTGTCCCTTTATCTGTATCAGGCCAGGACTTCGCTTCACGCTGGGCTGCGCCGGCTAGCTGTCCCATTACTATGCCCACCTTCTGGCTCTCAGTCAGCGGATACACCCGGAATAAGCTGTGCAGGCTTTCTCTGAAGTCGCTCAAGGTATGGGACTCCCCGGAGTACTGCGGCAGCCATTCTGCTCCCGGTATGTACGGCATGGTGATCGCCATTACCGGCGCTACAGTGGGGGCTGGGGCGATGGCGACTGGGACTGCTTCGGCCGGTGCTGCGGCGCCTTGGGCGATGACAGCCACCTGCTCTCCCTCTGAGTCGGACATCTTCCTCACCCTTAGTGAACCTTACCAGGCTCCGTTCACTTTTCAAATTTTCTTCTGGGTCGCGCGGGGTTAACAGCGCTCTGCTCTGATGGCGCGCTCCCTTCGCGCACTTTGTCAGGCACGCCCCCCTTCTTCCTGCGCTCGGCGCGGCTAATG
Organism: Anomaloglossus baeobatrachus; assembly: GCF_048569485.1. Classification (NCBI taxonomy): domain Eukaryota; kingdom Metazoa; phylum Chordata; class Amphibia; order Anura; family Aromobatidae; genus Anomaloglossus; species Anomaloglossus baeobatrachus. The sequence goes on from NC_134359.1 coordinate 261,392,998, forward strand.
GCGGCGGCAATTTACAACCAGTACACAGTCTTTTAAGCACAATTCCTGCAGGCGCACAGTACCCGGTGGGACCGGCACGAAATCCTGTTCGTGACGCCAAAAGTTGACTCGCCCACCCCAGGGCTATGGGACACCCGGTGCCGGGCCGGACTAGTCCGGTGGTGGTCAGTGGTGGCTGGGCCTGGCTCCGTGGCCCTGGTGGGTGTCAATAGAATATGTGGCTGATGACTTTAAGTTTGTGTTCGTGACGCCACCTGTGGTATGCGGCTATTAAGCCGCCGCTGCTGTGTAAGGCCTCCGGGGTGATGAAGTGGCAGCAATGATGGTACTGCTCCCCACAGGTGGAGCGGTGCCCCGGGACACAGTTGGTGCTTGTGGAAGTCTATGGTGTTGTGTGACTAGCACGGTGCAGGGCCGACAAGCAATGAAAGAAACAGGCACAAACAGTAGTCTCTTTACCTTCTCCTCTTTTACTCGGCAGAAGTTTAGTCCAGGAAGACCGTCACAGATGGTACAGATGATCCGGCCGGCCTGGAAGTGCCTGGGGTGATCTTTGGCCAGTTGAGTATGAGGCCTACTCCTTAATCTTTCTTTGCTGTTTAGGACACTGCACTTTGGGTTAGCAATTGCCCTCTTGCTGCTGGGACTGGTGGTTCGTCCCTTCTTCTGTGGGGTAGACTGCGCAGGCCTCTCTGGTGCTTCACTGCTGGAGTCCACACCAGGCCCTTGGGATGCAGCTGTACCCTCAGTTTGCTTCTGGGCCAGGGGCTTGCAGCTCCCCTGCCCTCCGGATTCAGCTACCAGGGATGGATTTTATGCCCTGGCAACCACAGACTCCGATGTCCGCGTCTCTTCTGTGCCTCTCTGCACCTCTTGCTTCACTGGGCCAAGCTATTCCAGCTCTAGGCCCCAGTTCCACAAGGCAGCACTACTCTCCGTCTGTCCTCCTTCACTCCTGTCTCCAGACTAACTACTACTTCCTCCCTTCAGCCAGACTTAAGGAATGCTCCCTGAAGTTCCAGGTTCAGAGCTCCCCCTGCTGGCCGGAGGGAGAACTGTGTTGGGTGTTAACTTACTGGCCAATAGATCTCCCAATTACCTCCAGGCTCAGCATTAACCCTTTGGGAGGGCAATGCTGTTGTGGCGACCAGGTCCTGGGGCGCCACACTCGCAGGAACTCCTGGATGTCGGTGATCATCGGGTCCTCATTTTCCCACAGGGGGTTAATCCAGGCCAGGGCTTCGCCTTCCAGGTGTGACATCAGGAACGCCACCTTGGCCTGGTCTGAGGCAAACAAGTGCGGGAGCAACTGGAAGTGCAGGGAGCACTGGTTCAGGAAACTGCGTCAGGACTTGGGATCCCCTGCATAGCGAGGCGGAGCAGCGAGGCGAAGTTGCGAAACTGTGGAGGAACCTGGTTCAGACCTGGAGTCTGGTTGCTGCGTGGACGAGACAGCAGTCTGCAGCGTATACAACCGGTGGTCCACGGACGTCATGAATTTCAGCATCCGATTCAGGGTTTCACGCTGTTGTGCCAGCTCCTGGCGCAGCTCAGCCAGCTCGGATGTTTGCGCTCCAGCGGGATCCATGGCCTGATCAATCTGTCAGGGCCGGGAAGGCTTGCAGGCCCAGGAGGTGGATCCACTGGACCTTGCACCCCACCGGAGGGCAGGGTACACGGCAGCCGGAGCACTGGCGTGGCAGGGACAAGTATAAGCAGGTCACCAGAGTCACAGAGTTCTTTAGGACAGTAATGTAAACAGGCACAGGTACCAGGGAGCAAGGACAAGAAGTAAGCAGGACACGGCACCAGGGGACCTGAGCACCTAGCTCATAAGACTATGCTACAAGACACGTTGATCAGGCCCCGCCCACATGGAAAGGCCAGTCTTATATACCCAGCACAGCCCTATGTCATTTCCTGCTTCAGGTGTGCTGGGCCTATAAGACCAGGAGAGTGGGCGTGGCCTGGTCCTATACAGAACCATGAGGCCAAGACTCAGAGTCAGACTCCTGAGACCAAGAACAGGACTCAGGGGAGCAAGAGCGGGAGTGGCAGCCATGACTGGTGGACACATGGAGTGGATCAGTGGGTAAGGAGTGGTGCTGGGACATGGGGAGCGTGACAGTACTTAAGGCACTCTCCCAATAGAGGAGGAACCTGAGCAACGTGGTTAGTTAGTTAGTGGTCTGTTCTCTAGCTAGCTAGTTATCAGGTCCCCTTGTCTACTGTGCGTCCTCGTTTCAGTGTGCAGTAACTTTCTTGCCCCGGCAGTACCCCTAGTACTGGACTTTTCCTGTCATACCAGCAGAGTCCCATCATAAATAATACCAGCAGAGTGCCCATCATAAACAGTACCAGCAGAGTGCCCATCATAAACAGTACCAGCAGAGTGCCCATCATAAACAATACCAGCAGAGTGCCCATCATAAACAATACCAGCAGAGAGCCTATCATAAACAATACCAGCAAAGTGACCATCATAAACAATACCAGCAGAGTGACCATCATAAGCAATACCAGCAGAGTGCCCATGATAAACAATACCAGCAGAGTGCCCATGATAAACAATACCAGCAGAGTGCCCATGATAAACAATACCAGCAGAGTGCCCATGATAAACAATACCAGCAGAGTGCCCATTATAAACAATACCAGCAGAGTGCCCATTATAAACAATACCAGCAGAGTGCCCATTATAAACAATACCAGCAGAGTGCCCATTATAAACAATATCAGCAGAGTGCCCATGATAAACAATACCAGCAGAGTGCCCATGATAAACAATACCAGCAGAGTGCCCATCATAAACAATACAAGCAGAGTCTCCATCATAAACAATACCAGCAGAGTGCCCATTATAAACAATACCAGCAGAGTGCCCATTATAAACAACACCAGCAGAGTGCCCATTATAAACAACACCAGCAGAGTGCCCATGATAAACAATACCAGGAGAGTGCCCATTATAAACAATACCAGCAGAGTGCCCATTATAAACAATACAAGCAGAGTGCCCATTATAAACAATACCAGCAGAGTGCCCATTATAAACAATACAAGCAGAGTGCCCATTATAAACAATACCAGCAGAGTGCCCATTATAAACAATACCAGCAGAGTGCCCATTATAAACAACACCAGCAGAGTGCCCATGATAAACAATACCAGGAGAGTGCCCATTATAAACAATACCAGCAGAGTGCCCATTATAAACAATACAAGCAGAGTCTCCATCATAAACAATACCAGCAGAGTGCCCATGATAAACAATACCAGCAGAGTGCCCATTATAAACAATACCAGCAGAGTGCCCATGATAAACAATACCAGCAGAGTGCCCATGATAAACAATACCAGGAGAGTGCCCATTATAAACAATACCAGCAGAGTGCCCATTATAAACAATACCAGCAGAGTGCCCATTATAAACAATACCAGCAGAGTGCCCATGATAAACAATACCAGCAGAGTGCCCATTATAAACAATACCAGCAGAGTGCCCATTATAAACAATATCAGCAGAGTGCCCATTATAAACAATACCAGCAGAGTGCCCATGATAAACAATACCAGCAGAGTGCCCATTATAAACAATACAAGCAGAGTCTCCATCATAAACAATACCAGCAGAGTCTCCATCATAAACAATACCAGCAGAGTGCCCATTATAAACAATACCAGCAGAGTGCCCATTATAAACAATACAAGCAGAGTGCCCATTATAAACAATACCAGCAGAGTGCCCATTATAAACAACACCAGCAGAGTGCCCATGATAAACAACACCAGCAGAGTGCCCATTATAAACAATACCAGCAGAGTGCCCATTATAAACAATACAAGCAGAGTGCCCATTATAAACAATACCAGCAGAGTGCCCATTATAAACAATACCAGCAGAGTGCCCATTATAAACAATACAAGCAGAGTGCCCATTATAAACAATACCAGCAGAGTGCCCATTATAAACAATACCAGCAGAGTGCCCATTATAAACAATACCAGCAGAGTGCCCATGATAAACAACACCAGGAGAGTGCCCATTATAAACAATACCAGCAGAGTGCCCATTATAAACAATACAAGCAGAGTCTCCATCATAAACAATACCAGCAGAGTGCCCATGATAAACAATACCAGCAGAGTGCCCATTATAAACAATACCAGCAGAGTGCCCATGATAAACAATACCAGCAGAGTGCCCATGATAAACAATACCAGGAGAGTGCCCATTATAAACAATACCAGCAGAGTGCCCATTATAAACAATACCAGCAGAGTGCCCATTATAAACAATACCAGCAGAGTGCCCATGATAAACAATACCAGCAGAGTGCCCATTATAAACAATACCAGCAGAGTGCCCATTATAAACAATACCAGCAGAGTGCCCATGATAAACAATACCAGCAGAGTGCCCATGATAAACAATACCAGGAGAGTGCCCATTATAAACAATACCAGCAGAGTGCCCATTATAAACAATACCAGCAGAGTGCCCATTATAAACAATACCAGCAGAGTGCCCATTATAAACAATACAAGCAGAGTGCCCATTATAAACAATACCAGCAGAGTGCCCATTATAAACAATACCAGCAGAGTGCCCATTATAAACAATACCAGCAGAGTGCCCATTATAAACAATACAAGCAGAGTGCCCATTATAAACAGTGTCAGCAGAGTGCCCATTATAAACAGTGTCAGCAGAGTGCCCATTATAAACAGTGTCAGCAGAGTGCCCCTCCAAAATGGTGTCGGAGCAGTGCCATTATTTTTATACAAGTTGCATTTATTTTTAGGGAGGAACGGAAACATAAAGACACATCTGCAGGTTTATTCCACTACCCTCTCTATAGAGACACATCTGCAGCTTTTCCCTCTGCTCTCTATAAAGACACATCTCAAGGTTTTTCCCTCCACTCTCTATAAAGACACATCTGCATGTTTCTCCCTCCGCTCTCTATAAAGACACATCTGCAGGTTTTTCTCACTATCTGACATGAAATCAGAATAAACCTTTCCTGTTTTAGGTCAATTAGTAACCAAAATTATTTATATTTGCTAAATGGTATAATAATAAGAGAGAGAAACAATGGTTGACAGCATCATGTTGTGGGGCTGTTTTGCTGCAGGAGGGACCGATGCATTTCGCAAAAGAGATGGCATCATGAGGAAAGAAGATTATGTGACAATACTGAAGAAATATCTCAAGACATCAGCCAGAAAACTTAAAGCTTGGGCAGAAAAGGGTCTTCCTAATGGACAATGACCTGAAGCATACAACCAAACTGGTTACAGAGGGGCTTAAGGATAACAAAGTCAATGTTTTGGAGTGGCCATCACAAAACCCTAATCTTAATCCCATTGAAAATGTATGGGCAAAGCTAAAAAGGCCGGTGCGAGCAAGACAACCTACAAACATGGCTCAGATACACCAGTTCTGTCAGGAGGAATGGGGCAAAATTCCTACCAGCTATGGTGAGAAGCTTGTGGAAGGAGATCCAAAATGTTTCACCCAAGTCATGTAAGGGCAATGTCACCTAATACTAATGACATGGGGGAAAACATGACTTTGCAGAAAGTAATAAAAGTATCTTAAAACATTTTATCTCCCTCTCATTATTCTGGAATTTGGCAAATATGAATAATTTTGGTTCCTAATTGACCTAAAACAGGAAAGATTTATTCTGATTTCATGTCAGATAGTGAGAAAAACCTGCAGATGTGTCTCTATAGAGAGTGGAGGGGAAAACCTGCAGATGTGTCTTTATAGAGAGCAGAGGGAAAAACCTGCAGATGTGTCTCTATAAACAGCGGAGGGAAAAACCTGTAGATGTGTCTCTATAGAGAGCGGAGGGAAAAAACATGCAGATGTGTCTTTATAGAGAGCGGAGGGAAAAACATGCAGATGTGTCTTTATAGAGAGCGGAGGGGAAAAACCTGCAGATGTGTCTGTATAGAGAGTGGAGGGAAAAACCTGCAGATGGGTCTTTATAGAGAGCGGAGGGGAAAAACCTGCAGATGTGTCTTTATAGAGAGCAAAGGGAAAAACCTGCAGATGTGTCTTTATAGAGAGCGGAGGGGAAAAACCAGCAGATGTGTCTTTATAGAGAGCGGAGGGAAAAACCTGCAGTTGTGTCTTTATAGAGAGCGGAGTGAAAAATCTGCAGATGTGTCTTTATAGAGAGAGGAGGGAAAACCTGTAGATGTGTCTTTATAGAGAGGGGAGGGAAAAACCTGCAGATGTGTCTGTATAGAGAGTGGAGGGAAAAACCTGCAGATGTGTCTCTATAGAGAGCGGAGGAAAAAACCTGCAGATGTGTCTTTATAGAGAGCGGAGGGAAAAACATGCAGATGTGTCTTTATAGAGAGTGGAGGGAAAAACCTGCAGATGTGTCGTTATGGATAGCGGAGGGAAAAATCTTCAGATGTGTCTTTATAGAGAGCGGAGGGAAAAACCTGCAGATGTGACTTTATAGAGAGGGGAGGGAAAACCTGCAGATGTGTCTTTATAGAGAGCGGATGGGAACTTCTGATTTTAATTGTATCTTATTGTTTACTGTAATTTTGAAAATATTTATCATTTTGTTGATTTATTGACACTTCTATATGGTTCTGATTACCTTTGTTGCTTTGGTGTCTTTATGTAGAATGGGATAAAAGGGATTTTGTTATCACCTGTTAATTGATTTTTGAGACTATCCCGTATTATTGCTCTTGTTATACACTGTCATTATGTAGGAGACCACTCAAGTAGATTCTTGAGGAGAAGGAGAAATATATCATAAATTATATAAATGAGTCCAGGAAAAAAGTGCGGAGCTTATTACAAGAAAGATGGGATAAGTGTAAAGAACCTGTGTGATCACATAAAGAAAATCAACGTTGCAGGGTGCAACAACGCCATGAGAAAGACTCACTCCACAAGACACAGACCAGTGTGTTCTATATAAATAAACAGCGGCAATTTCCATATCTTGAAATCCATGAAGAATTGATAGACAAAATATATTAGAAATATTCATATATTTCAATATGTAACATAAACGTGCTGAAATCGGCACATTTTGTATTTTCACCACTTACAATATACATAAGACCCCCTTGCCCCCCCTCAAAAAAAAAAAAATTCTCTGATACAATATATTCTGAAATATATTGACCCAGGGATTTTGCGACAAACTCAGCTGTGCTCTATCCAGCTCTGCAAATTAATGTGGCTACCAAATTTACTTATTTTGGATTATTCTTACCTCTGCTTTAAGGATGGAAGCGAAACCCATGAATCGGTCTTAAGTCCGCAAAGTTAACAGGAAGACAAATACATCTCGATTAGTGCAAAATCCAGAAATGATCTTTGCCTATTTCTGATATTGAACCATTTCTGGGCATTAGCTGATATTGAGCTCCTTTCACTGTTGCTTACATCTGCCGCTGCAGGAGCTGTTACTAGATTTTCCTGTGAGACGATGACATTTCACTTCAAGGAGGAACATGTTTCTTATTAATTTTGTAGGCTTTATGTTATTAGTCACCAAGTCAGCTCAAACGTATCAGAAAGTGTTTCGTTTTCTGTTCACATTGCCACGTTGGGTTTCGTGGCTTATATGAAATATGCAGCTAAATACAGTCTATTGTTCCCTATTATGTTCATTTTTTTTTACAGAGAAAACTGGTAGGAGGAATAGAAACAATTGCATCAGGATTGTGACTTTATGGGTATGTTCACACAACATTTTTTGTTGTGGATTTTGCAGATTCTGCTCCAAAAGCCACATGAAAAAACTTTTCATAAACTATTTAAATAAACTTACTATTCAATTCCATGGGAAAACAAACAGTGTTTTTTTTCTATGATTTTTTTACACTTATCACATCTTTGTTTGAATTGATGCTCAAAATCTGACTACAAAATGGAGAAAAAGGCTCATTACTTAAAAAAAAAAAAAAAAAAAACATAAAAGAAAAAAATTAAAAAAAGTGCTAAAAAACGCCCCTTGAATTTGCATGGAAATTTTCAGCCAGAAAAATCTACGTAAAAAAAGAGTTCTCTTGTTGTGGACTTTACTTCAAAATCCACATCAAAGTGTATTAAAAAAGTATTTGTAGTAGTTTCTTATATGGATTTTTTTTTTTTTAATTTTCTTCAAAATGTATGGCTGAAAAACTCCATGTGAACATTAGGCAAAATAATTTGAGAGAGTTTTGATTCAATTATATTTTTATTGAATTTTTAAAATTTTACCGAAAGCAATAAAATAAAGAAAAAAATAAAATAAATAAGGAAAAAAGAGGTGGCAGATATGTGGGGAAAAAAAATAAAATTAAATAAAAAAACAAGGAAAATGATGGAAAATATGGGGGAGAAAAAAAATAAAATAAAGTAATAAGTAATAAGTAGTTTCTTATGTGGATGATGTTTTTTTTTAATTTTCTTCAAAATTCATGGCTGAAAAACTCCGTGTGAACATTAGGCAAAATAATTTGAGTGAGTTTTGATTCAATTATATTTTTATTGAATTTTTCATATTTTACAGAAAGGAATAAAATAAAGAACAAATAAATAAGGAAAAAAGAGGTGGAAGATATGTGGAGAAAAAAATAAAATGAAATAAAAAAAACAAGGAAAAATGTGATGGAAAATATGGGGGAGAATAAAAAAAAATAAAGTAATAAGTAATGAGAAGTTTCTTATGTGGATTTTTTTTTCTTTTCTTTTTTAATTTTATTCAAGATTCATGGCTGAAAAACTCCGTGTGAACATAAGGCAAAATAATTTGAGTGAGTTTTGATTCAATTATATTTTTATTGAATTTTTCACATTTTCCAAAAGGAATAAAATAAAGAAAAAAATAAAATAAATAAGGAAAAAAGAAGTGGAAGATATGTGGGGAAAAAAAATAAAATCAAATAAAAAAGAACGAAAATGTGATGGAAAATATGGGGGAGAAAAAATAAAATAAAGTAATAAGTAATGAGTACTTTCTTATGTGGATTTTTTTTTATTATTTTTTTTAATTTTCTTCAAGATTCATGGCTGAAAAAACTCTGTGTGAACATTAGACAAAATAATTTGAGTGAGTTTTAATTCAATTATATTTTTATTGAATTTTTCACATATTACCGAAAGGAATAAAATAAAGAAAAAATAAAATAAATAAGAAAAAAAAAGGTGGAAGATATGTGGGGAAAAAAATAAAATGAAATAAAAAACAAGGAAAAATGTGATGGAAAATATGGGGGAGAAAAAATAAAATGAAATAAAAAAAACCATACAGTTGTGCCCAAAAGTTTACACATCCCGGTAGATTTTTTGCTTTCTTGACCTTTTTTCAGAGAATATGAATGAAAACACAAAAACTTTTTTCCCACTTCATGGTTAGTGGTTGGGTGAAGCCATTTATTGTCAAACTACTGTGTTTTCTCTTTTTTATCATAATGACAACCAAAAACATCAAAATGACCATGATCAAAAGTTCTCACACCCTGGTGATTTTTGGCCTGATCACATGCACAGAAGTTGACACAAATGGGTTTGAATGGCTAATAAAGGTAACATCCTCACCTGTGACGTGTTTGATTGTAATCAGTGTGTGTGCATAAAAGCTGAGTAAGTTTCTGGGATCCAGACAGACTCTTGCATCTTTCATGCAGCCACTGACATTTCTGGATTGTGAGTCATGAGGAAAGCAAAATAATTGTCAACAGATAAACGGGAAAAGATAGTTAAACTGTATAAAACAGGAAAGGGATACAAAAAGATATCCAAGGAATTGATAATGCCAGTCAGCAGTATTCAAACTGTGATTAACAAATGGAAAATCAGGGGATTTGTAAAAACCAAACCACGATCAAGTAGGCCAACAAACATTTCTGCCACAACTGCCAGGAAAATTGTTTGGGATGCAAAGAAAAACCCACAAATAACATCAGCTGAAATCCAGGATTCACTGGAAACTAGCGGTGTGGCTGTTTCAAGATGCACAATAAGGAGGCACTTGAAGAAAAATTTGCTGCATGGTCGAGTTACCAGAAGAAAGCCATTACTGCACAAATGCCACACGGTATCTCACCTAAAATACGCCAAACAGCACAGAGACAAGTTTCCAAACTTCTGGAAGAAGGTAATTTGGAGTGATGAGACCAAACTCGAACTTTTTGGCCAGAACCATAAACATTACATTTGGAGAGGTGTCAACAAGACCTTGTGGTGAAAGGAACACCATTCCTACTATAAAGCATGGAGGTGGATCGCTGATGATGTGGGGATGTGTGAGCTACAAAGGCTCAAGAAACTTGGTCAAAGTTAAAGTAAAGATTAATGCAGCACGTTATCAGCAAATACTGGAGGGAAATTTGCCTGGAAGCTGCGCATGGAACGTACTTGGCGTTCCAACATGACAACGATCCAAAACACAAGACCAAGTCGACCTGTCATTGGCTACAGCAGAACAAAGTGAAGGTTCTGGAGTGGTCATCTCAGTCTCTTGACCTCAATATCATTGAGCCACTCTGGAGAGAACTCAAGAGCGCAGTTCATGCCAGAAAGCCCAGGAATTTACAGGAACTGGAGATGCCAAGAAGAATGGGTAGCTTTACCATCTGACCAAGAAGAATGGGCAGCTTTACCATCTGACCAAGAAGAATGGGCAGCTTTACCATCTGAGCAAATAAAGAGCCTCATCCACAGCTACCACAAAAGACTTCAAGCTGTCATTTATGTTAGAGGAGGCAATACACGGTATTAAGAACTGGGTTATGTGAACTTTTGATCAGGGTCATTTGAATATTTTTGGTTGTCATTAAGATTTAAAAAGAGAACACACAATAGTTTGACAATAAATGACTTCATCCAACCACTAACCATGAGTGGAAAAAAAGATTTTGTGTTATCATTCATATTCTTTGTAAAAAGGCCAAGAAAGCAAAATATCCCCCGGGGTATGTAAACTTTTGAGCACAACTGTAAACAAGGAACAAGGGTATGAAAGTACAAGGGGAGAGTAAAAAAAATAAAATAAATAAAAACAAAATAAAACAAAAAGTATAAGGGGGAGGAAAAAAATAAATAAAATGAAATAAAAATAAATGTAAAAAAGGTTAATAGTTTCTTAATTTTAACTCTGTTGCCCTACTCAGCCTATAAAAAGCTAATAGCCTCCCCAACGTGTTTCACCATGTCTGACTTCATCAGGCTGAGGCTATAATTGCAGAGTAGGGCAATACCAGTCTGATAATATTGTAGGACGCTTGTCCACTTGCTTATAATATCTGGTCCGTGGCTGGATACATGACTTAGGTTGCTCTATTTGCCGATATTTTTAGATTGATCTGTTCTATTTATATTGGGAATAAAAGTTAAGTTTTATTAATCTTTAGTTAGGGTACCTCTAGTTGCCCTTTGGACAAATTGTGTTTGCATTAATAACCCTATGCTGATTAAGGGTATAGATTGAGGTTTCAGTGTTTGAGTCAATAAATCAGACACAGATATACTTTACTATAGCGGAACTTTACTTGAATTCTTTACTGGGAAACTTGCATCTCGCATACCACGGACACGACTTCTGACCCTAGACTTCTGTCCATGATAGAATTTACTGGCCGATTGATTCCCTGGCATCTGAGCTCCTTCGGATACTGCTAGGCCCCTCATTCCCCTGTCTGACGTCACACTGCACTAGATGATTAAAAAAATACTTTTGCCTCTCTATCTCACCCACAGGGATTGAGCAGATGCTACTGAAGGGGCTTAGTCCGACAGCATTCCTCTGGCCAGGACCTATTCTTCTCCTTTAAGAGCCCACTGACCTTTGGTCTTGCAGGGGATTTTGTTGGGTTGTCAATCCAGGAAAGACAAACGCCACCCCTACCGACCGGACTCAACCCCTCTTCCGGGGATGCATTTCCGACAGTCCTCTAAAGAGCAGGACCCCGCGTGTTCGGTGTCAAAGGGTTGACCCTTAGGATCTTTTATAAGAGAATCTTTAGGCTTATCGCTTTCTCCTACTGTGGAATCTCCTACCCTCTTTCTGCATCCTGCCCTATTTATACACTATACTCCTCCTTTCTCTTAACCCTTTTCCTAATAATCTAGGTGTCAGGACAGTCGTCACTAAACCACATTGCCAACTTGGTGGCCATTTACAAAATACACATTACAATTTATTACATCTGATAAACCTTTCTGTGTGCCGACTACTTCTGCAGGGGGTGACATAGCCTTGATTTCCCCCCCCCCACAGGGGGACCATTTCAACCTTGAAAGCAGGCGGAATTGTGAATTTTGATGAGTTATAGGACTGCAAAGGGCCCATATATATTGCACAGGGGCCCTCTTCTGTCCGTGTCTACCATTGCTGAATGAATTGGGTGGTTGAATTGATTAACCTTTGCTTCTCGGCACCAGGCGATGCTGCCGCCCTGCAATGTCTCCTCTATGTCTGTGCTGATACAAGATGAACCAGAATGACTGGCAGACCGTCATCTCATAGTCACTTATAAGAAAAGAGAGGTGTCAGCTCATCTTTTGTGCCAACTGCATTTTCTAGGGCACAGGGGGTTGCCCAAATAAAACCCTCTATAAAAAACTCTATGCAACGCTTGTACCATCTCCGGTGATACCCTCCCACATATGTGCATTACTCGCCTCTTAGGTCTCATACAGGAAAACCAATTATTAATTTATAGACAGTGCGTAATAGAAGAAAACGATGCAAGGTCATCAGTACCAGAAGGGACAAGAGCAGACAGCAAGGTTAGAGGCAGAACAAGGCACACAATATACAGGCAGGTGAGGTCAAAGGATTCCCATTCTCCAGATAGGCACGGTCCTGTTCCCAGAGGTAGGACCCACGTCTATCGGACTTTTACAGCAAATGCCATAAATGTCTAAGTTGGAAATACCCTTTAAAGGGAATCTGTCAGCACGTTTTTGCTACCTCATTTGAGAGCAGCATGATGTAGGCAAAGAGATCCTGAATCCAATGATGTATCACTTCGATTACTGGCTGCAGTGGTTCTGACACAATCAGAATTTTTAGATTTAGCCATGCAGCAGAGCTGAGAGAGCTGTCCCCGCCCACATCAGGCTCTGTATAGAAATTGTACATTGACAGTGAGGTGTCAGTCATAGGAGGGGGCGTGCCACACTGCTGTTCATGTGACATTGTAGCCTAAGCAATGATAAGTGTCCTGCTGATTAAACAAACATCGCACATAAACAACAGATTGGACTGTGACAAGATAGGCATCCCTGAATTCTCTGTGGCAGCCCTTGCAGCATGCTGTCTTCAGCTTACATAGGAAAAACCTGCTGACAGATCCCCTTTAAAGGAGGTCACAGCAGAGGTGAGATCCTTTCAGCTAAGGCAAAAAATTGAAATGCCGCAGTGAAAAAAAAACCCTTGCAGTGAATAAATGTGATTTTGCCATAGTTTGGGATTGTTCATGTTCTTCTTTGAATTATATAAATGACCTGTCATTATGATTCTCCAGGTCCGTAACATTACAATGATCATAAGAAATACAGAGAGGTTACAGCTTACCGTGATATATCCTCTGCAATCTGGAGTGCGGAAGGTCGGCTCTGCCATGGCTCGGAAGAAATTGATGAAGAAAGAGAAGGAATCCAGCTCTACTGACTTATTTGGATGTATATAACACATGGAACATAAGATTAAATTTTAATCTTATGTCCCCTGTGTTATATACATCCAAATAAAGAAGTATGCATGTTCTTTTAAAAAAGAAAATATATATATATATATATATATATATATATATATATATATATACAGTACAGACCAAAAGACCTTCTCATCTCCAGAACAACTGTTAAGAGGAGACTTTGTGCAGCAGCCTTCATGGTAAAATAGCTGCTAGGAAACCACTGCTAAGGACAGGCAACAAGCAGAAGAGACTTGTTTGGGCTAAAGAACACAAAGAATGGACATTAGACCAGTGGAAATCTGTGCTTTGGTCTGATGAGTCCAAATTTGAGATCTTTGCATCCAACCACCGTGTCTTTGTAGAAAAGGTGAACGGATGGACTCTACATGGCTGGTTCCCACCGTGAAGCATGGAGGAGGAGGTGTGATGGTGTGGGGGTGCTTTGCTTGTGACACTGTTGGGGATTTATTCAAAATTGAAGGCATACAGAACCAGCATGGCTACCACAGCATCTTGCAGCGGCGTGCTATTCCATCTGGTTTGCGTTTAGTTGGACCATCATTTATTTTTGAACAGAACAATGACCCCAAACACACCTCCAGGCTGTGTAAGGGCTATTTGACTAAGAAGGAGAGTGATGGGGTGCTACGCCAGATGACCTGGCCTCCACAGTCACCAGATCTGAACCCAATCGAGATGGTTTGGGGTGAGCTGGACCGCCAAGTGAAGGCAAAAGGGCCAACAAGTGAAAGCATCTCTGGGAACTCCTTCAAGACTGTTGGAAGACCATTTCCGGTGACTACCTCTTGAAGCTCATCAAGAGAATGCCAAGAGTGTGCAAAGCAGTAATCAAAGCAAAAGGTGGCTACTTTGAAGAACCTAGAATATAAGACATATTTCCAGTTGTTTCACACTATTTTAAGTATTTCATTCCACATGTTTTAATTCATAGTCTTGATGTCTTCAATGTGAATCTACAATTTTCAGAGTCCTGAAAATAAAGAAAACTCTTTGAATGAGGTGTGTCCAAACTTTTGGTCTGTACTGTGCGTGTACACATATATATATATATATATATATATATTTATTTATTTTCGACATGTATTGTATGGGTTAATTGCATTTACATTTCAATAGTATGGATTTTTATTGACACAGCAATATTCATTTTTTTTTCAGTTTATGTATTTATAAAAGGGGGGGTAATAAGGTCTTTTTATTTTTTTTTGTTATATTTTTTATTTTTTAAGCTTTTTTTAGTGAGATTTACTGAGCTGTTATTCATAGAACAGCCACAATGGCAGTAAAAGGGATCTTTAGCAGACCTCTGGCTGCTATAATATCCCATTGTTGCACCAGTGACTGCTCCTTTGAAATACCAGTGTCAGAGATTGACATCGGCAACTAAATGGTTAACAGCAGCCTTGAAGGTCAGCTAGAGACAGATGCTGTCTGTGTATCATAGCCGGTATCTGCCCCATAGGGAGCGATCTAAGCTCCTGAGCTCACTCCATATTTTCTAGCCCACACTTTGAAAAATCCATCATACAATGTTACTTACGCAAGCTGAGTTTTCAAGTGGGGATCTCAAGGGTGGAAAAATAGTGTCTCCTTACAAACACTTCAGGCAGCCTCTTGAGGTGCCTACATCATGCACACACGCTGGCATTGAGGTTCTCCGCAGGCGCACTACAATACTTTGATCTGCCCTGCTCAGGGCAGATCAAAGTGTGCCTGCAAAGGACCTCAATGCCGGCTAGTGTGGATGACGTAGGACATGTCATGCAGCTAGGCTTCAGAAGAAGGAGGACAAAGATGGCCGAAAGAGGAGGCGCCTCATCCGGAGAACGGAGCCACCCATTTGACCAGTCTGCACCGCACCGACTGTTTAGGTAGGTATTTTAAAGTGATTTTTACTTTCTACACAGCAGCCTGGGCTCTTATATACAGCATGTTAGAATGCAGTATATAAGAGCCCACTGGTGGTGGCCGCAGCTTATAGGCCCCAAATATGGTGACAGGTTCCCTTTAACTTTTACTGTCACTTGCTATAAATATGTGATTTTTTTTGCTTTTGCCTGGCGCAAATGCCTCCTGAATGTGGCGAAATGTCACCAATTTCAATCTATATTAGAAAAAAATCCACATTTCTCTGGAATATGCAAACTTTAAAGGAACCTGTCACCTGTCATATTTTATTGTTCTACCTTGTGTAAATGCTGCTGATCTCCTGAATCCGGTGCTGTTTTTCTTTTGCTCCTGCATCTCTCCATTCCCAGGATATGACCTCTTTTTCCCTGTCATATACATCTAGTCTTTTAAGCTAAATGGGCGTGGTCAACAAGAAGACGCCCACGGAGAGGAGCTGAGGACCACGCCCACTTTGCTAATAAGACTACATTTATATACAGGAAAGAGGGGGCCATATCTCAGGAATGGAGAGGCGTAGGAACAAAAGAAAAACAACGCCAGATTCAGGAGAACATCGACATTTACAAAAGATAAAAAAAAATACATATTTTTAGAAAGTGGGAGATCCCTTTAAGTTCTGCAGATTCCAGTAAAATGTTGTTTATTTTTCAAGAAAGAATCTTTCTTCTTTTGGATTCCGGGGGTCTTTGGGTGTGAACACTTTTCTTCTAATATAGATTGAGGTGGATGACGTCGTGAAAGGTATATAGGCTTCCTGTTATTGTAGAAAGTCAAGATTTTAAAAACAAAAAGAGATAAATGTCATTGTTCGCAAAAAAACAGAAAAAACCCAGCTGATTTACAGAAGATGATACAGATGTGACATGTAGACACACATGTTATGACTTTCACCAAAACATGAGAAGATATTGCGTTAACCCAACCTCAGATAATCTCATGTCTCATCAATGTTGTCAATGTTCTTCGTCAGGAGACTTGTGGTCACACTGACTCGTGCACCGTCATCCTGTGCTCACCTTTTGTGCAGCTGTACCTGCTATACAGCATACACCCATCCTCTACCTCGCGTGTTAACTTGGCTTCCTTTTACACTCATCTGATAACCACAAAGAACAAACCTTCATGACTTCTACAATACCCAACACTTCTGAACCAATACATGCATTTCATGTAAGGGTCCCAAAAATATCTGGGTAAGAGTCCACTTGGAAGTGTTCTCTTTCCCAAAATCTGCTGTACATGTATGGTGAATATTTGTGGGAAGGTGTATGAAGCGGGCTCAGGAGCTGAGCCTGCACATACACTGTGGATACTGGCTGTGTTACACATCCGTCACCTGCCTCTACCAGCAGCTATCAGACCTGGCTCCTGTCACATCTGTGTAACCACCTAAATGTTGCTGTCAATCTCTCACAGCAGCGCTTAAGCGGTATGTTCCGGGTATGGTCCATTCCAGCGCCAAATCTCTGCCCCTTACCTTCTTCCCTGTGATCATAGGCTGCGGATGGGTTGTTGTAGCAGTCACGGGCTTCCTAAAGTCTCCCGTCGCTATCATCTTTGCATTCCTATGAAGCCCAGCTTGTAGATTAATGGAAGATAATCAATTCACTAAATACCGCAATACTAAATTATTGCAGGAATCAAACAATTGCAAAAAAAGTATACAAAAAATATTTTGGAATTGACAAACAAAAGCTTAACTCACTATGCCACCCCAAGGGAAATAAAAAAATATATATATATTATTAATAATAATAATAATAACATATTTGTTATTGCAGTGTCCGGTTTATCAAAATATAAAATTGTGTAACCCGCAGGTTAAAGAGCATAACGAAAAGAAAAAATCAAAACACCAAAATCGCCATATTTTGATAGCTGCATCCATAGGTGGATTTTAATGAGGGCAATTTGTGCTACCGGCCAGGGCCCTGGACTCCATGGCAAGATTGCCCTCATTGTAATGTTTAGTTCACCGCCATCGGCAACACATGATCACCTCGCTTCCGGTTCCCTGGTGCACATCTCCAGGCTTTGCTGGAGCTCAGCTGCCAGTGATACAGAACTTTATATAGATTGTTATGTGTGGGCTCATCTTGTATATAGGGGGTTATGTGGGGGCTCATCCTGTATATAGGGGGCTATATGGGCGCTTATACTGTATATAGGGGCTATGTGAGGGCTCATACTGTATATAGGTAGCTTTGTGGGGGCTCATCCTATATATAGGAGGCTATATGTGGGCACATACTGTATATACAGCTCTGTGTGAGGGCTCATACTGTATAAATGGGCTATGTGAGGTCTCATGCTGTACATAGGAGGGCTATGTGTGGGCTCACACTGTATATAAGGGCCATGTTGAGGGCTCATACTGTATATAGGAGGCTATGTGGGGGTTCATACTATATATAGGGTCTGTGTGTGGGCTAATACTGTATATAGGAGCTATGTAAGGGCTCATATTGTACTGTATATAAGGGCTATGTGAGGGCTCATATTATATATAACGGCTATGAGGGGGCTCATACTGTATACAGGAGCTATGTGAAGGCTCATACTATACATAGAAGCTATGTGTGGCTCATACCATATATAGAAGGCTATGTGAGGACACTATGTGTTGCTTGTGCACCTTTTTCTACCACACTTTTTGCTTCCACTCAACTTTCCATTAATATGCTTGGATACAGCACTCTGTGAACAGCCAGCATCTTTAGTAATGACCTTTTGTGGCTTACCCTCCTTGTGGAGTGTGTCAATGACTGCCTTCTGGACATCTGTCAAGTCAGCAGTCTTCCCCATGATTGTGTAGCCTACTGAACCAGACTAAGGGATCATTTTAAACCCTTAGGAAGCTTTTGCAGGTGTATTGTGGTAATTATTCTAATTTTCTGAGATAATGACTTTTGCGTTTTCATTGGCTGTAATCAACATTAACAGAAATAAACACTAGAAATAGACCCCTCTGTATGTAATGACTCTATATAATATATAGGAATAGATCCCTCTGTGTGTAATGACTCTATATAATATACAGGAATAGATCACTCTGTGTGTAATGACTCTATATAATATATAGGAATAGATCACTCTGTGTAATGACTATATAATATATAGGAATAGATCCCTCTGTGTGTAATGACTCTATATAATATATAGGAATAGATCCCTCTGTGTGTAATGACTCTATATAATATATATGAATAGATCACTCTGTGTAATGACTATATAATATATAGGAATAGATCCCTCTGTGTGTAATGACTCTATATAATATACAGGAATAGATCCCTCTGTGTGTAATGACTCTATATAATATATAGGAATAGATCACTCTGTGTATTGACTATATAATATATAGGAATAGATCCCTCTGTGTGTAATGACTCTATATAATATATAGAAATAGATCCCTCTGTGTGTAATGACTCTATATAATATATAGGACTAGATCCCTCTGTGTGTAATGACTCTATATAATATACAGATGATATTCTAATTTATTTAGATGCACTTGTATATACCAGGATGTGGCCTAGGATGGAGGACATATATACCAAGATGTGGCCTAGGATGGGAACATATACGTACACTGTTAATCCACCCCTGCCTGCACCTACAGCAAAAAATGGAATAAAAAGGGATCAAAAGATGGTATGGATCTCAAGATGATACCAATAAAAATTACACCTCTCACTGTGCAAAAAACCAAACCCACAAACAGCTCCATCGATGGAAAAGAAAAAAGTTAAAGGTGTTAGAAAATGATGATGTTTCGCCCCTGCAGCGGTCGAACCGCTCGGATCCGGGGGTGATTGCTCGTGGCTCGAGGGTCTCCGGACCCAGGGGCTAGGGGCCGCTCTCCAAATGAAGAAGGGGGTATTTACAGGGGAGGTATATATAGTTTGTGACGCCACCCGTGGTGTACGGTAATTGGGAATACCGCCGCTGCCGTTGGGAGTACCCGGGGTGATGGAATGGGGCAGCTAGGTGACGTTGCCCTCCACGCGTAGGGGATGACCCCGGGACTCAGGATGGTGGTGTGGGGTGCAGGGGAAGCGCAGACTCGCTAGTTGCAGGGATCAATTGGTACTCACTCAGCAATAAAGCAGACGCTGACAACGGGGTGAACCAAGTGTCTGACTGCCGCTGTCTCCTGAGGGGAGCTCATCCGGGTCCCGTCCCCTGCAGCACTGCTTGGTGGTCTTTAGAATGTCTTTTGTGGCTTTCCGGGCCCCGCTCCCCACTATGGCTGAGAGTAGGAGCTTGCTCTCAGGGGCTCACGCTTGGGATTTCAGTCGACCGCTTGTTTGGAAAGCCCTATCCCCCTCGTTGCGCTAGTACCCCCGATCTCTGAGCTGGTGGGAACAGTACATAAAGGCCCTGCCTCGCAGGTTAATTGCCGGGTTGCTTGGAGCTTCTCCCCGACCTAGGGTCCGTGTACCCCGTCGTGCCTTCGGTCCCAGACCGGTGATTAGGCCCAGGCTGCTGACCGTCCTCCAAGACAGGTCCCAGGCACCTACCATCAATTCCCTGCGACCGGGGGTCTGACTCCTCTAGGTCCAGACCACCGTTTGCAACCTAGGATTCTTTTCCCCTGGGAGCTCCAACTCCCAGCTCCTCACTCACTTAGAGCTCTCACTGTTCTGCCTGTCAGTTCTGCTCTGTTCTCTTTATGTCACCTCCCACCTCCCTGCCTACCCCTAGGTGGGCGGCCCTATTCCGCTTAAGCAGCCCACTCGTGTGCCTGACAGGTGTAGTCAGGGCCGGATTAAGGTTGGTGGGGGCCCCTGGGCAGAAAATCTGGTGGGGGCCCCATAACGTTAACATTTTTAGCCATAACAGTAGAGCGCGAACTGTAGCATTTAGATAGAAATCCAATGAACATTTATCCTGTTCTGCCACATTCAGATTTACAGTACTACAATACAGACACAGTCCAGGATCACTCACAGCCGTCACTTATACACGGAAAGTAGAGTTAAGGCTGCTTTACACATTTCGATCTCGTATGCGATCACACACGCCCCCATCGTATGTGCGGAACAGGCAATTTGTTGCCCGTGTCGCACAAACGATTAACCCCATCACACGTACCTTCCAAACGACCTCGCTGTGGGCAGCGAACATCCACTTCCTGGAGTGGGAGGGACGTTCGGCGTCACAGCAACGTCACACAGCGGCCGGCCAATAGAAGCGGAGGGGCGGAGATGAGCGGGGCGTAAACATCCCGCCCACCTCCTTCCTTCCGCATTGCCAGCAGTATGCAGGTAAGCTGCAGTTCATTGTTCCCGTGGTATCACACGGAGCGATGTGTGCTGCCTCAAGAACGATGAACAACCAGACGTTCAATTTTTAGAAAATGAACGACGTGTCAGCGATCAACGTTTTAACGCACAATCAGGGTCGCACGTAGCTGTCACACACTACAATATCACTAACGATGCCGGATGTGCGTCACTTACGACGTGACACATTGTTAGATATATTGTAGCGTGTAAAGCTTTACTCACATTTTTTATTGATCCCAATGTTAAGGCAGCCAGGGCCGGCTCCAGGTTTTTGTGGCCTCCGGGTGAAAGAGTCTCAGTGGACCCCATCCACACACAGACACGCACATACACATACAGGCATACATATACATATTTGAAGACAAATTCAGAAAAACACATATAAACAGACAAATATATGCACAGTCATATACACTGACATATATGCAGACACAGACGCATTAGGGCTCGTGCGCACGTTGCGTAATTCCATGCATTTATGCTGCGTATAGCACTGCAGTGTAAATGCATGCGTCCTGCGTCCCCTATACAAGCTATGTAGATTGTGCATGATACGTGCGCACGTTGCTTTTATGAACGCAGCGATTTGGGTGCTAAAATGTTGACCCAAATCCGTGCGTTCATAAAATGAGCATGTCAATTATTCCGTGCGCTATGGATGCAGCTCCCGCTCTGTCTATGGTGGGGGAAGCAGCCATAGCGCATGAAATCGGATTTTCTGTACAGAAAAACTGCATCCATTATGCAGTGTTTCTGCACCGATTTGACGCGCACATGTGCTGTCAAATCGCTGCAGAATATTCAGCAGTTACGTGTGCATGAGCCCTTACAGGTATTAATATGGGGAAATCGCCAGCAGCCTCACTCACCTCTCCCGCTTGTTTCCGTCCAGCTCCTTCAGGACATGTGGCTGTGTTTCACGATGTCTGTCACTAACAGACATGACTGCACACTGACAGCACTGCTGTATATACATCACAGGAGGGGCTGGGGGCTACAATATATACATTACAGGAGGGGCAGGGGGCATAGACGTTACTGGAGTGGCAAACAGCTTTGGTGGTGTACTCATTACTGCGATGGGTGACATAGCACTCTGGGGGACCCATATAGTTCTGGGGGGGGGCCGCACAGACTGCTCTAATTCATATATACACACACAGTACTGCTTCTTACACACACAGCTCTGACACACACACACACACACACACTGCAATGCACCCCTACACACACACACACACTACAATGCACCCCCTACACACACACACACACACACACACACACACACACAATGCACCCCACATCACCTCCTACACACACACTACACACACACAATGCACCCCACATCACCACACACTACAATGCATCCCCCCCACACACACACACTGCACCCCACATCACCTCCTACACACACACACAATGCACCCCACATCACCTCACACACACACACACACACACACAATGCACCCCACATCACCACACACACACACACACACACACACACAATGCACCCCACATCACCACACACAAAATGCACCCCACATCACCTCACACACACACACACAATGCACCCCACATCACCTCACACACACACACACACACACACACACAATGCACCCCACATCACCTCACACACACACACACACACACACACAATGCACCCCACATCACCTCTCACGCACACACACACACACAATACAATGCACCCCCCCATTACCCCTCCCCCCACATACAATACAATGCACCCCCCCATTAACCCTCCCCCACACACAATACAATGCACCCCTCATTACCCTTCCCCACACAGAATACAATGCACCCTCCATTACCCTTCCCCACACACACGATACAATGCACCCTCCATTACCCCTCCCCCCACACACAATACAACCCTCATCACCCCCTACACACACAAATTACACTGCCCCATCACTACACACTCCTCCCTCCCTCGGAATACAGTACTCCTCCTCTGCCTGTCACAGAGCTGTGTTCCTTCACAAATGTTCCCCGTTGTGTCCTCAGCCCCTCCTCACTCATCCCCATTAATTACACCTGTCTCTTCAGCTCCTTCATGGAGCGCTCGCTTCCTCTTGTCCCCTGTGTGGCGCCTGCAGCACTGTGATGACGTCAGCAAGGTGCTGATCTCATCACGTTGCTGCACGTCGGGGGCGGGGCCGGGTCCCGGCGCGCTGTTCAAATGTATTTACGTCTGAAAGATGCAAATACATTTGAATAGGAACGGAAAGAGGAAGCTGCGGTCATCGGCTCTGCTGCGCTCCTCTACACTGGGTGCATGCCGAGCACAGCACACAGCAGAGCCGACAGAGCACAGTGCGCTGCCTCCTGCTAGTGTGCCTGGCATGCACACAGTGTAGAGGAGCGCAGCGGGGACAGCAGATACAGCGGCGCACTACACCGTGCCCCTGCTTCTAGGGAGGGGGAGGGGAGGGGGGGCAGCTGCCCGCCCCTCGCTGGGTACGGCCGCAGCACATAGCAGGGAGCATAAGCACACCTGACCCCGGAAGTACAAGTGGCCGCTGGTACTTCCGGTGTCAATCAGCGTCCTGTGCCCGCAGTTTGTTTTTGCGTCTTAAAGACGCAGATACAAATAAATAGCGGTGCTTCAACACCCCGCGCCTCCCCCCCCCCCCCGAAAACACAGCTGATTTATTAGACTGTTTTTACGGAGGGGGAGAGGGTGTGAAGAAAAAAAAATGCTGACAGGTGCCAAGTATGGTGGGGGCCCCCTTAGAAGCTCTTTTGGTGGGGGCCCCTGGGCTGGAGCCCCGTCTGCCCCGCCTATAATCCGGCCCTGGGTGTAGTGCAAGGTGTCACTTTGTGAAAGCTGGTGGAGGCAGTACTGTAGGTTAGGTTCCCAGAACTATGGGAGTTGAGCTCTGCACAGGGAGACAAAGATTGTGTAGAACCCCGTGACAACCTGACTAGTCCAGGGCGTCACAGTTTACATGATGGTTTACTTAATGGTTTACATAATGGTTACTTGAGGGGGTTTCAGCCTCGGCTCCCCTGTGTATAATCTAATTCTGACAGTTTACTGAAAATAGACCGAGTGCAGAAGTTATAAAAAGTACAGAAACAGAAAGGAAAAAAAAAGCAGAACCAGAGCAAAAAATACAGAAAAAGGTGTCTATAGGATGGTGTGAACTTTTCAATAGGGTTTTTTTGCATAATGGAAATTACTATTTTTTTGGGGGGGGAGGGGGATGCTGGATTAAGGTACATTTGTCATAATGGAACCATACAGTATGAGAGATGGCTTTATGATTTATCATTTGGGCAATGAGGCTAAAACGTGCATTCTCTGTATTCTATATGATCATCAGTAGTATAACTATATATATATATATATATATATATATATATATATATTTATAAAAACATACATACATATGTACCACCCTGCTCTCAGCAGCCGAGCTGCTCGGATCCGGACCTTCTGTGGGTGGCTCGAGGGTTTCTGGACTCGGGGGTCTCGCGGTCACTTCAATCAAAAAGGGGTTATAGTGGTGGATGTAGGACATATATGTACGGGCTGAGCCATATTAAGTTTGTGACGCCACCCACGGTGTGTGGTAAAGGTTGGACACCACCGCTGCAGTTACGGGGGCACGCGGGGGAGATGTTGTGCAGCAAGTTGTTAACCCCTCCGTGGGCAGGGATGGTGGCCCCGGGTTTTTGGTGCAGGG
Organism: Anomaloglossus baeobatrachus; assembly: GCF_048569485.1. NCBI lineage: Eukaryota > Metazoa > Chordata > Amphibia > Anura > Aromobatidae > Anomaloglossus > Anomaloglossus baeobatrachus. The sequence continues at coordinate 261,417,611 of NC_134359.1, forward strand.
AGATGGGCGACCGCAGGGTGCTGGTGTACTTGTGCCGCCCTGTGCTCGGCTGAAACCGAGCCACTCGGATCCAGGCTCACTGGTGGGTGGCTCGAGCGTCTCCGGACCCGGGGGCCCCTGCGGTCACTCCGATCTAAAAGGGGGGTTGGCGCTTCGGGGATGTAGCTGTACGGCCGGAGCCGTGTTTTAAGTTCGTGACGACACCCACGGGATGTGGTGAAGGTGGACACCACCGCTGCAGTTACGGGGCACCCGAGGGAGGTGGTATGCAGCAAGTTGTTAACCCCACCGTGGGCAGGGATGGTGGCCCTGGGACCCGTTGGGGGTGTTTTGGCGGTGCAGGGAGATAAGCGGCCAGAGGGCACTGGTGTACTCACTATTAGAATGAAACATTCGAGTCTCTGGTAAACCAAGATGATGGTTGTCGATGCCCGCAGCAGGCTGCAGTCGGGTTCCCCCACCCGGTTGGTGGTCTCTGCCTTTCTCCTGGACCTGGTTGTGATAATGGACAACTTGAACTTGCAATACAGGAGTCCGCTCCCCGGCTTGTGTATGTCGGAGGAGCCCTTTGCCCGCAGACACTGGCCCGTGGGATCTCTGAGCCGTGGAGGTGGCTGCTTATCCCCCTCGTTGGGCTGTTGTCTTCTATGAGGGACTTTGGGTGGGAAAGGACCTAAAGTCCAGACCGCAATCAGTTAATTAACTCAGTCCAGTAGTTTCTAGACCTTGTTTCAGGGTCTGAGTACCCCCTCTTGTGCTCCGGTTTCCGAGTTGGTTCCCCGGGTCGGTACCGGCGGGCCACTACCCTGTCCCAGTCCACCCCGGTTCCACCGAGCCGTCTTCCCGATTCCTGCAGACAGAGGCCTCCGTATGCTTCCAAGCCAAAGGTGCCCGGGCTCCTACCCTGGCACCTGTCAGTCTGTTGCAGACCTGAGACACAGGCCTGCTTCCTCCACTAACATACTCTGTGTTTCCTGAACTCCTCGGTGGGCGTGCCAACCACCTGGCTCCACCCCCCTGGTGTATCCATCCAGCCCTGAGGGAGGTGACTAGGGTTTAATGTGGTTGGCGGGTGTTACCTAGTGAGGGGACTGGTGTTGTGCGGGGCTCTATCTGTGACTACCTGGCTTGTCCAGGGCGTCACATACTCACTATTGAAGGAAACACACGAGTCTCTGGTAAACCAAGGTGATGGTGGTTGGTGCCCGCAGCCGGCTACGTTCTGGTCCCCCACCCAGCTGGTGGTCTCTGTCTTTCTCCTGCACCTTTGTAAAATGGTGGACTGCCTGTGCTTGCAGCTTCAGGAGTCCGCTCCCGGCTGGATATGGCCTAAGGAGCCCTTGCCCGCAGACGCTGGCCCGTGGGATCTCTAAGCCCTGGCAGTGGCCTTTCATCCCCCTCGGTGGGCTGTTGTCTTCTAATAGGGACTTTGGGTGGGACAGGACCTCTAGTCCTGGCCTCAATCAGTTAATTAACCAGTTCCAGTAGCTTCTGGACTTGGCTTCAGGGTCTGAGTACCCCCCTGTGTGCTCCGGTTTCCGAGTCGGTTCTGTCGCGGGCGGAGGGGACGCGCTCGCCACGCTCGGGTCCGGGGCTTTTGCTGCTGCTGCTCGGTGGCTCGAGCGGTGGGCCAGACCCGGGGACTCGAGCAGCGCTCCTTGCCCGTGAGTGAAAAGGGATGGTTTGGTTAGGGAGATTGTTTGTGACGCCACCCATGGGACGTGGTGATGATGGCACCACCACCGCTGGTAACGGGGATCCTGGGAGAGATGGTAGGGAGCAGCTAGGATGTTATCCCCTCCGTGGATAGGGGGGTTGGTGATCCCGGGGCCCAGTGGTGTAACGGGGAAGCTGGATGGCTGGGGTGCAGGGTTGCAGGGACAGCGCGGCGCGGTGCCAGACGGCACTGGTGTACTCACTCAGACAATCAATGACAGAGTCTCTGGTAAACCAAAACGGCCGGATGGACAGGTCCCGCAGCCGGCTGCAGTGTTGTTGTGCTCTCCCCGGACGGCTGATGGTGGCTGTCTTTCCCTGCACCTGTTAGAATGTTCTGACTCCTGTGGTTGCCCACCGGTAGTCCGCTTCCCGGCGTATAGGTGCCGTAGGAGCCCGTTTTCCCCGCAGGCGCTGGCCCCTGATCTCTAGCCTGTGGCGGTGGCTGTATATCCTCACGGTGTGGACTGTTGCCTTCTGTCGGGTCTTGGTTGTTGGGAAACCCTTGGGGTTCCTGTCACACTCAGATTTGACTATTGTCGGCGGCTCCAAGCCTGGTCGGGGTCCGATAGCCCTGCTGTGTGCTTAGCTTCACTCCGCTCCCCGGTTCGGTACCGGTGGGCCACCGCCCAACCCTGGTCCTACGGCTCTGCAGAGTTCCGCTAACTCCTGCAGACGGCCATCACCGTCTGCCAACCTTGCTGTCAGTACCTGGCCTCCTACCCAGGCACACGCAGACGTTTCACTCCTCTCACTTTCACCTCCTAAACTGATCTGTCTGTTTTCACGCCTCCAGGCCTGTGAACTCCTCGGTGGGTGGGGCCAACCGCCTGGCTCCGCCCCACCTGGTGTGGACATCAGACCCTGGAGGGAGGTAACAAGGGTTTTCGTCTGACTGATGTAACTGTCTAGGGTGGGGGGGTGTATGTTGTTATGTATGTGACTACCTGGCTAGTCCAGGGCGTCACAGTTCCCCGGGTCGGTACCGGCGGGCCACTACCCTGTCCCGGTCCACCTCAGTTCCACCGAGCCGTCTTCCCGGCTCCTACAGACGGAGACCACCATCTGCCTCCTAGCCAATGGCACCAGGGTTCCTACCCTGGCGCAGTTCAATTTGGGTTTTTCGCCTCTGCTGGAGCTGCACCCAGCTCCAGCCCACACTCCTCTCCAACTTGAACTCTAACACTTGACTGTTTACTTTCCCGCCCTGGGCTGTCTAGACTCCTTAGAGGGCGTCTTCCAACCACCTGGTTCCGCCCCCTGGTGTGTCTACCCAGCCCTGACTAGGGTTTTAAAAGGTTGGCTGATGTCACCTGTGAGGGAAAGGTGTTGTGCAGGGGCCTATTTGTGACTAACTGGCCTAGTCAGGGCGTCACACTCCATCTTGGTTAAACACAGACCGTCCGCGGGCTGTCCGACCACCACCGGTTTATTTTGTAACTGCAAAAGGGGAAGCGGGGCGTGGTCTGGCCATGGAGGAGAGAAGACACGGGTAACATTGCTCCTGTGCTGAAATCGGCCCCAGGCTCATAAAACCCCACAGTACACAGCCAGAAACACCCTCAATGTCGGCCAAAAAGAGGGGGAACAAAAACAGACGAGCTTCAGACCTCCCGGTGCCCTGCAGCCCTGGAATTACGCGATTTTTGAGAAGCACGTCCGGCCCAAGGCAACAGCAAACTTACTCTAAGATGGCGACGGCAGCTTCCCCTGCAAATCTTCCAGCGTGGAGGGACAAAGTGAGTGCAGGGCAGGACGCTGGAGCTCACAGCACTGAACATGCAGCTGCAATCCCCACACCATCCAGGTCGGAGCAGGAGCAGGGAGGGGGAGGGTCGCTCCAGACTGAACGGCACACAGATAACCCAGGCAAGACAGCAGCAGGGGGGCAGGAGGGACCGGAGCCACGAGGCATGAAACAGCCGGAGGTAGGGGGAAGGCAGCGATGCCCCGGCGGGGGGGAGGTGAACACAGGCAGGGGTCCTCAGGGTCCAACCGCAGTAGAAGCTGACATAGCCAGCATACCACAGACGGATTCCAGGCATGTATCCTCGGGCCTGCAAGGGAACACAGGAGGACAGGCATACGGAGCTGTGACCATATCACACAGCTCAGATAAGGAGAGTCACTGCTGTCCTTCTGCAAATAATATCACTTTGAATTCACAGCAGGAGAATGGTGATAAGACCCTCTTGGCCCCAGATGCTGATATAAATACCACCACCCCCACCATGTCAAATGAGCAGAATATAATAACATCCATCACATCCATAATATCTCTGCCACCCTCCCCTGAAAGAGGACTGCTCCCTCATTTACTCAGGCCCACTGCTGCCACCAGTCTAACAGGAGAAGCCTCACAAAATGGTTCTCAACAAGTTGATGGTGTCTGGGAAGATTTAAAGGCACGGATACGGACCATCCCTACCAGGGAAGAGATGGAGAATTATATTGCAAAAATGGAAGCTACATACAAGGCGGAATCGTCCGCAATAAGAGGAGACATGCAACAATTGACAAAAAGAGTGGAGAAATCTGAACACCGCACAGAAACGGTTTCACAACAAATCACCACGCAGGAGCAGGCGCTATCGGAACAGGCCTCACAAATTGAATACCTGACAGATCTCCTTGACGAGTTAGAAAATAGAGGAAGGCGTAACAATATCAGAGTAAGGGGTATCCCTGAATCGGTGAGCCCACAAGACCTAGACGGAACACTGCGCCATCTGTTCAACTCGATATTAGATCTCCCTCCAGATGCTAAACTAGAATTGGACAGAGCTCACAGGTCGCTAGGCCCAAAACCAATGCAAGGTGCTAACCCGCGAGATGTCATATGCAAAGTCCATAAATTTAAAAAAAAAGAAGATATCTTATTTAAAGCACGTCAGAAGGGCCAAATTATACTCAGGGGCACTCCTATTCTGCTCTTGCAAGATCTTTCTCGCCATACTCTACAAAAACGACGAGCATTGAAACCTCTTCTTGATGTCTTAAGACAAGAAAATTTTCTCTACTCCTGGGGATTCCCCTTCAGACTACAGGTACGCCAGGCAGGCTCCATGCGAGTGCTCCGTAACCTGGATGATCTCCCGGAATTCTGCTCGGCTCTACAGATTCCCTTGATCCACATCCCTCCAGCAGACTGGCCTAGGGTACACAGAAGGGGGGAGAGTTTACCTGCCCGGATGCTTTCACTCCCACAACGATCTCGTATCCAGAGAAACAGAGATACCTTCCAGAGGGGAGAAACCAGAAGGCCTAACGCCTCATCTTCATCCTAGAATTGAACTACACTACTGTGAACCCCGCTGAGTTTCCTCTGAGGAACTTTCCACGCAGTAAGATCCGGAGGAGGGTCTTCTTATGGGCATCCCTCTTTCTTTGCTTCTGTGGACAAGCTTCTGATCATTAGCATTGAGCGACGGAATATCGATATGATGGTGGTATCTACATGACTCCTACACTTCCTTTTGGCTTACGTAATATGTTTTTGTAAAATGTAAAATGTTCTCATACACGTATATGAATATTATCAGAACAGGCCGCTTGGCCTGATATATCATATTTCATATTTCATGTTTATGTCTATGTTTATGCATTTGCTTATTTCCTGGTTGTGGATGTTCCTGGGTGACCGGTTTAAGCTTGAGGGTCACCGTATTAAGCATTTGGGCCTGGGGCTGGTTCGGCAGGGAACTAATCCCTAGTGGAAAGACAGTCCCCCCTTTTGGGTCTCTACTCACTGCAGGCAGGAGTAGAAATTAGTGACCCCCCTTTCTTAATTTCTTAATTTCTTGATTTCTTGACCTATAGTCAAACATCCTTAATATATCTCATATTCTCTATCCCCTACATTTCTTTTCTTCCCCCATACCGACTCATCTGTTGAATACTATACTCAGATATATTCTTATATATCTTCACACAGTCTCCTCTTCCTCTTCACTCCCTCGCTTTTCCTTTCCTCTTCGCTTCCCCCCCCTTTTTTTTTTTTTTTTCTTCTCTCTCTCTCTCTCTCTTTCTCTCTTCTCTTCTTCTCTTCTTTTCTCGATCCCCCATATTGTCAGTCCTACTTTCCTACTTGAACTCAACTCTCTAGACCTCTCCCCCTTTTCCATTTCTTGGCGTCCTACACATACCTTTGCCTACACTTGACTCCCCTCCTTAGACCTCTGAGGTCCCCAGAGCAACATGACTACACTTAACTGTTGTTCAATTAACATACGAGGCTTTAACACCCCTCAAAAGCGTTCACAGGTCCTGTACTCTATGCATAAGAAACAAGTCCACGTCCTTATGTTACAGGAGACACATTTTAAAAAAGATCATGTACCCACATTTCGAGACAGATATTTCCCTGTGTGGTTTCATAGTACCAACCCCGAATCCAGATCAAAAGGGGTCTCGATTGCACTCCATAAACAACTGGTACACACTATAGTAGACTCAAACATTGACGAACAGGGTCGATATATTTTCCTTAAATTGAAAATAGCAAACTCTCTGTTCACACTGGCAAACTGGTACCTTCCTAACACTAAACAGATCTCTCATTGCAGAACCCTTTTAGCATTACTCGCTGATTTTGCAGAAGGAACAACAGTAATTGGAGGTGACTTCAACTTCACAATGAACTCGGCCTTGGACTCCTCATCTGGACGGAACACCACTCGTATCAGAGAATTTCGTGCCTTGAATCGGACCCTCCATGCCCTCCGGCTGATAGATGTGTGGAGAATTCTAAACCCCCAAGGTAGAGACTACACATATTATTCCCCATCACACAATACATACAGTAGAATAGATCTCTTCTTGGTGAGCCATGGGGCCTTGGCTTGGAACCCAGAGGCGGACATAGGGGAAATTCTCTGGTCCGATCACGCCCCAATTTACGTGTCCCTTCGGGTCCCATCCTTTCCCCAACGCTCATGGACATGGCGATTGAATAACAATCTACTTAAAGACACTCTTTGCCTAGAAGAACTGAAATCCTCAATTGACTCCTTTACACAAATACATGGCTCTGATCCGACTTCTTTGCCTACCCAATGGGAAGCATTGAAATGTGTCCTTCGTGGAGTACTAATCAAACATGGCTCCAGGATTAAAAGGGAAAAGACGAAGGAGGTAGAGGAGTTGCTGACACAAATCCACGAACTAGAAAATTTACATAAATTAACACGCACTTCTACGGTTCTGGCCGAACTGGTTCTTAAGAGGGCTACGCTTAGAGACCTACTGGATCAGAAATACTCACGACACAGAGAGAGACTCCGAGGTTATTATTATACATCCTCCGATAAATGCGGCCGCCCCCTAGCGAGACTCTTACACCCCCGGGCCAACACCTCTTATATTCCTTGTATTACCACTAGAGGCAATAAAAAATCTCATGACCCGACAGTAATACTGGAAACCTTCCGGTCTTATTACGAGGACCTTTATAATATCAAAGGGCAATACTCGGAAATACAACCAGCGGCTCTGACAGGGAAAATTGAGAGATATGTGCAGGAGACGGCCCTACCCCCCTTAGATAGCTTCGCTGTAGAGGCACTGGAGGGAGATTTCTTAGAATCTGATATCTGTAATGCAATTCAAAACACACCCTCAGGAAAATCTCCAGGCCCAGACGGGTTTACCCCGGCCTTTTATAAAATACTCAAAGAGCAATTAACACCGATTATGACCAAAACGTTCAACTCAATTGATGGAGAGTCACGGTTAGCACCACAATCCTTAGAAGCCCACATTAGCGTGATCCCCAAACCAGGGAAGGATCCATCTCTAGCCTCAAACTATAGACCCATATCTATTTTGAATATAGACCTTAAACTTTATTCCAAGTTATTAGCCGACAAGCTGGCACCACTCCTGCCCTCCGTTATTAACTTGGACCAAGTTGGGTTCATTAAGGGTCGGGAGGCAAGAGTTAATACGATCAAAACTCTATCTCTTATTGCTAAGGCAAAGAAAAAATCAATACCATTGGGTCTTCTGAGTATTGATGCAGAGAAGGCCTTCGACAGGGTCCATTGGAGCTTTCTGAAGGCAGCTCTGGAGCAATTGGGTTTGGGACCCCGGTTCCTACAGAGAATTAATGCTCTATATGACAATCCATCAGCCAGAGTGAGAATTAACGGGACATTATCTTCTTCCATTGCGGTGAGAAATGGGACTAGACAGGGATGCCCCTTGTCCCCTCTCTTATACGTAGTGGTCATGGAACACTTAGCCAACGCACTTAGGGGAAACATAAACATTAAGGGGATTCAGGTCGGGGATAAACACCATAAAATTGCATTGTATGCGGATGACCTACTAGTATATGTCTCCCAACCCCATATTTCGTGCCCAGCCATAATGAAAGAGTTCGAAAGATTCAGCCTCCTTAGTAACTTTAAAGTTAACCTCACAAAGTCAGAAGCCTTAAATATTTCGCTGTCTCAGGAGGACGTTACAAGGGCAAGAGACAACTTCCCATTTAAATGGCGACCTTCCACCATCAAATACTTGGGCATCCACATACCGACAGACATCTCGAAGCTCTACACACTCAATTACCTACCACTGCTAGAGAGCACAATCAAAAACTTTAAATCTTACGGGGGTCTAAAATTATCATGGATGGGTAGAATGAATGTGGTGAAAATGGACATTCTGCCACGTTTTCTATATTATTTTCAGACTATCCCCATTTCCCCCCCCTCCAGCTTCTTTTGTAGCCTTCAATCAGCCATCATTCGTTTCGTGTGGGGTAGGTTGAAGCCTAGAATCAATCTCCGCACCCTGACCCTCCCTAGGGCACTGGGTGGGGCCGGTCTCCCCAATTTTAGGGGCTACATGCAGGCTGCGGCCATGTCCCGCCTGGTGGACTGGCATTTTAACAAGGTCTCCAAGCAGTGGATACAGGTGGAGCAGGAGGGGCTGGAGATACCACTTCATCATCTTCCATGGCTGCCCATCACTGACCTCTCTGAGGTGGGTTCATACTCAGACTTCACCAAAGACACTCTTAGGGTCTGGCATACAATATCCAATAAGTTATCCCCTACACAACATATTGGTCCTCTCACACCTTTATTCTCCACTCCATCGTTCCGCCCAGGATATCAACAAAGAAGCTTTCTCGGCTGGAGGGCAGAGGAGGACACCCGGTTGGGGAGCATCCTGATTGATGGCAAGGTTCCGTCCCTCCAATTTTTTCAAGCTCAGCATCTGGGCGGGGGAAGGAAGTGGTTGGAATTTTTCCAGCTGCAGGCCTTTGTATCCGCGCTGGGGTCCAGTGGCCGAGTTCGAGACACATACAACGCCATTGAAAAACTGTTTACGAAAAAAGATCAGCCTGAACGCCCGGTTTCTCAGCTGTACAGCATTCTCAATGAAATTGGGACCTCAGGCAAACGAGGCTACCAGTTGGCTTGGGAAAGTGAGCTGAAACAACATATCTCACCAGCTGAATGGGAAAAATGCTTTTTATTCACACATAAATTATCAGCTACGTGCGCCACACAGGAGAAAAATTTTAAAATCTTGACGAGATGGTACCAATTTCCAGCTAAGCTTCATTCAATATTCCCTACGGTGTCAGCAATGTGTTGGAGATGTGAACGGGAGGTTGGCACAATGACTCACATTTGGTGGGAATGTGAAGGAATACAGCAGTTCTGGCAAAAAGTACTCTCGAACTACCATCTCATAACTGGGAAAACAGTTGAGAACTGTCCCAAGATAACACTCCTCTCCGTCTTACCTCACGCTATCACATATCATAAGCGAGATATTCTGCGGTTCTGCCTTGCGGCGGCACGCTCCACCATTCCTAGATACTGGAAAACTTCCATAATCCCTCCTATTTCCGAGTGGTACATGGAGATGGCAAATATTTGTAGGATGGAGGAGCTTGCTGCCGAGGGCGCGGACACCAGAGATAAATTTTACAGGACCTGGAACGATTGGATAATGTTTAGGGATTCACCTGACTTCCATAAACTGTTTTGAAGATGTAGACCTCAGAGGAACCCCCTCCCCCCCCTTCCTCCCCCTCTCCATCTCCTTTCTTTCTCCCCATCTCTTCCCCATTTTCCTCTCATCTCCTTCTGCTTTCTCCTCCATATCCTTTTCCTTTCTTATTCTTTCAAACTCTTTCTGCCTATGGTATTTTCTCCTGATCTTATATTGGAATAATGAGAGATATGTATATATTATTTTATAAATATTTTTGTTGTTTCATTCATAACTTTAATGGCTCCGGTCAGCAAGTTTTTTCCATTGAGCGAGGGAATACTAAAGTATTAACTTACTAGGCTTGCTTGATCCCCGCTTTTAAATTTGAAACTTGACATTTCTACTCCTGAGCTTGCTTTTCTTAATACTAGCAGTTTGAACATCGGCATAATCTTTAAATTTTTGAAGTTTTGAATAAGAATACGTTCTTTGCCTATATTCTCTGAATTTCAATTCTGGTACTGCAAATCCACGAACTTGTTGTGTTCATCATTACATACGCTTCAAAGGTTTTGAAAATGCCTAAGAATCGATATGCTGCTTGTACGGGACACCGGCAGGCTGCTCTCTGCAGATTGCTTTCTTTGCATAACTTGTTATATGACTCTATGTTGGTTTTTTTTTTTTGTAATCCTGATAACTTCCAATAAAAATAGATTGAACATAACTGCAAAAGGGGATAAAAGAGGCTAAAACATTTACAAGCATAATTACATATTTACATTTATGGATACTTTGGTTTCTTCCCTTAACGGGAGGCATTTTACTTTAACATTGCATAAAACATTTTTATTAACCGGGACGGGACGGGACCATGTCCTTTTCACCTTAGCCCACCCAAACAAACCTAGCCCTGGTGCCACCGCTAAGCACTGGTGCGCTCATGATTAAGGGTGAGTGTTTCACCTGAAACGCATAGTGCTGGTCATGTCATTCTTTGTGTCTGCATGATGAAATAAAGACGTGATTTCTTTGCCTGAAGAGCTGGACATCTTGTTCTCTTTTCTACATTATATCGGGCTGTGGCAGTGCCTGTCCGTGCTCCAGGACGACATCGGGATTGAGCTTTCACACGGTGAGCTGATACAAACAATTGGATTGTGACTGGTGCGCACCCCTTTTCCCCAGTCCAGGAAACGGGTTCCTAGTCCGGGTGGTGCCCACACGGGCCGGGTAATAAGTTCCTTACCTGGCAGTCTCTCTCAGAGGTCCCACGTCCAGGGGACCCCTGACCCGGAGGGTAGTCACCGGTTTTCATGGTGACGGGACCTCGGCCTACTCTGCCGCAGGCCCTTCCTCCAACCAGCCTCTCCGGGGACTGTGGCATGATGAAAAGGGTGGTCTGGGGCTATTTACAAGACCCAATAGTTTATGGGTTGGCCTGCAAGTTCTCAGCCGTGTCTCTTTTTGTGTATTTAAACAAACGGGAATATCAAAGGGTCCCAACGGGGAACTGAACTTGTGGGTAGCCGGGAACCACTACCTCATTAATACTCTGAATATTCTGGACTGGAGGGAGGCAGAGAGGGGTGGCTGCACTGCGGGGCAGTTCTGGCTACCCTTCTCCAGACATCCAGGGCAAACCACCCCCTCTCTCCGCAGTGCCGGGTGTATGTCACAAGTTCTCCGCGCTCCAGGTCCCGGTCGGGATGGCCGACGGGCAGGTGTGGGTAGACATTTCTTCGGGAGACGAATATTTCGGCCTCCATGCCCGGCTCAAAGATGAAACCCCATCCTCTTCGGGGGTCAAATTGCCGGACTTGGCCTTCATAGGTCGGGCCCCTCACCCGGAAGGTGGCGTTCCGGAGGTTGTCCTCCGTGAAGGTCCGGGACAGGACCTCCGCCTTCCTCTTCTCCCGGGCGGCGATCTTCTTTCCCAGTCGACGCTGCTGCCGCTCACAATATGGAGCATCTGCTGTCTGCTCCGGGGTGACCTGCGCGAGGGCCGAGCCCAGCCGGAGCACCTCCATGCCGGATACGACCGGCATTTTCTGCAGTGGAGGGCCCCGCTGTGACGTGGCTCATACGGCTGCCCCGCAGGCACATTTCCGCTGCACCTCAGCCAAGGCCGGGAGTCTGGGAGCGGCCAGCGGTTCTTATCGTGTCGGCTTCCAGTCGGGAACCGCCTCTGCCTTGGCCGGGCGGACTACCAGGGCCGTTATCGTCTTCAGCGCTACGTCCTCCAAGACCGGGATGGGAGTCGGGTTCTGGCATGGTACGGGTGCCGGTGCCTGAGCGATGACGTGCTTGCTGCAGGTGGCTTCCTCGGGCTGGTCCTCACGGGCCAGTGGGACGAATTCCGCTGCCGGTATTAGTGGCAGTGGACCGAGCGGGGCGTCAGCAGCAATCGGTACGGGCGGTGAGGGAGGCAGTATGGCGGGCAGTGGCAGACCGGGTCCCTCAGCCGGATCGGCCGGTCCCTGTGGGACATAGGGGCGTGGGTCGCTTACCTGCTCCTCCAAGGTTGCCTCCACTTCACGAGCCCGCACGGCTGCAGCCAGCTCCTCCATCTCGGCCATCCACCGCTCCAAGATAAAGCGCGCCTGCACCTGGATCCGGCGGCACATTTGCTGTGTCTGGGCTTCTACCCTGGCTGCTGTTCCGGGCACGAGCTCCTGCACTTCGGGCTTGCCAGATGGGTCAGCCATGTTGCTCTTTCGGTGTCCAGGAACAGGGGTGGCAGGGTCCTGGACTCCCTCCCCTTTATCTGCTCGGTCACATGTCGCAGAATCTTCACCCGCCCCCCTTAGTCTTTTGCAGGCACTCCTCTTTTAGGCCTGTAAGTTTCGTTTTGCGACTTCCGGCCTTGCTTTCCGGCCGTGTTCCCAGGGGGCAGGGCTTCGGCTTTTGCGCCCTTTTCTCGGGGAAGAAGACTCTGGGCGGGAATCTTCGCGCCCAAAAATGGTGGCAAGATGGCGGTTTCTGAAAATTTTGCAACGGATCACCGCTGACTTCAATACAAGGCGCAATTCCACATGGTAAGTGGATGGGTATCTATCCTGTTCGTGACGCCAGAAATCGAGGTGTACCGCCCCGCTCTCAGCAGCCGAGCTGCTCGGATCCGGACCTTCTGTGGGTGGCTCGAGGGTCTCCGGACCCGGGGGTCTCGCGGTCACTTGAATCAAAAAGGTGGTTATAGTGGTGGATGTAGGACGTATGTATGGGCTGAGCCGTATTAAGTTCGTGACGCCACCGACGGTGTGTGGTGAGGTTGGACACCACCGCTGCAGTAACGGGGGCACCCGGGGAAGATGTTGTGCAGCAAGTTGTTAACCCCTCCGTGGGCAGGAATGGTGGCCCCGGGACCCGTTGTGTTTTTGGTGCAGGGAGATGGGCGACCACTGGGTGCTGGTGTACTCACTATTGAAGGAAACACACGAGTCTCTGGTAAACTAAGGTGATGGTGGTCAGTGCCCGCAGCCGGCTGCGTTCTGGTCCCCCACCCGGCTGGTGGTCTCTGTCTTTCTCCTGCACCTTTGTAAAATGGTGGACTGCCTGTGCTTGCAACTTCAGGAGTCCACTCCCGGCTGGATGTGGCCTAAGGAGCCCTTGCCCGCAGACGCCCCCTGTGTGCTCCGGGTTCCGAGTCAGTTCCCCGGGTCGGTACCGGCGGGCCACTACCCTGTCCCGGTCCACCTCGCTTCCACCGAGCCGTCTTCCCGGCACCTGCAGACGGAGACCACCATCTGCCTCCTAGCCAATGGCACCAGGGCTCCTACCCTGGCGCCGTTCAATTTGGGTTTTTCGCCTCTGCTGGAGCTGCACCCAGCTCCAGCCCACACTCCTCTCCAACTTGAACTCTAACACTTGACTGTTTACTTTCCCGCCCCGGGCTGTCTAGACTTCTTGGTGGGCGCCATCCAACCGCCTGGTTCCGCCCCCTGTATATAGGGCTACAGATACTCACTGTGGTGTTTGGTAATATGGTGTGTATGTAGCGTCCCACGGGGCCTTAGGGTACTCGTCACCGGACCAGTGGTTTCTTGGGGTTGCCGTGACTGGCCTGACCTGGCTCCATAGCCCCGTCGGCTACATGAAAAGACAAACAAGTGCGAGGGGGGATGGAAGGAGGGCGAAGGGTCCCTGGGAAGCATGTCGCCGGTTGCAATGGCGACTGGGTCTCGGCCTCCTCCGCCGTCGACCCTTCCTGCGACTTTTCCTCTTCCAGGAGCGGTATTGGATGGGAAAGGGGGATGCTTTGCAGTGCCACCCGTGGTGCGTGGCCAGGAATTAGCCGCTGCAGAGTCTCTCTCCGAGGCAGGTGTTGGGTGCAGCCAGGATGGTATAGCTCCCCACAGGCGGAGCAGGACCCTGGGAGGCTGGTGAGAACGGGGCAGTCCACAAGAGCGCTGGAGCACAGAGCGGCGGCATTTACTTACAGAGTCAATGGGTGCGGGTTCCAGATGCTTTTATTCTCTGGTTAAGATCACGCCCCAGGTGCTAGTCTTTGCCGTCAGAGACTCCGGTCTATCCCGGGCAGGTCTGAGGTCCGGTTCGGTCTGGTAATTGGTTGGCTTTCTCCTCCGTGCACAACTGTGTACTTGGTGGGTCCCCGTGGCCTGAAGCATTCTGGGGATCCCCTCCAACTCTCTCTCTCACTCTCTGTCTTGGCCCATATGGCAGGCAGCTTGAACCTCTATTGGGCTGGACCTCTGTCTCCATTCCCCGGGTTCCCTCTTTGCTGCTGTGCCCCGGACACTAACGTCGATGAGGTCCTTGATGGTCCCCTCACCGGGCAGATCTTTATCAGGTGAGCTTGTAGCGTCCTCCTGAACTAGAGCTCTGCACCCCGCCTGTGCTTGGTCCAGTGAGTACTGACACTGTACTCAGCCTGGCGACCGTCCGCCTTGAGCCCACGATTACTGGTACCGGGTCCCGTCACTCCAGGTGTTACTAGCGCCAGTCTGGCTGGCTCCCCTCTGCAGGAGACTCCTGCAGAGGTCGGTGGGGTGTTACATACCAGACGGTTTTGTTCTGCCTCCCTGAGGGGTCCCTGGCTACTCACAGCATGACTGGTCTGCCTCTGTCTGACTGGAACTGAACTCTATTTCCTGTCTGCTTGTAACTTACTCCTACTCCTGCCTCCCCACCTGTGCAAGGATCCAGTTCGTTGTTATGGTGACCTGGAGTTCCCCCAGTGTCTGTGTCTGTTTGGACCTCGCTGAGTCACTTCCTCACTGTGTTTAGATGAGCTATGTGAGGTGTGTGTAAACTTACCGGGTTAGGCTGGGGCCACACGGGGATTACTGCGATCCCCTTGCATGACACTCGGCTCACGCTGGCAGTACAGCAGAGCCGAGTGTCATGCATGTGTCCTTGCTACTGAGGTCCGTTCGTGCGAGGAGACCTCAGCTTCGGGGGACAGGCACCGGTGTACCGCGAGAGCAGTGCCATTTTTCTCGTGCCCCATTCACTTGAATAGGTGCAAGAGAAAGAGTCTCGCATTACACCCGCAGCATGCTGCGATTGTTTTATCGGTCCGATTAGGGCTGAGAAAATAATCGCTCATGTGCGCTGTCACACAGGCTAGAATTGGTCCGAGTGGAATGCGATGTTTTATTGCACTCCACTCGCACCGTTTTTCTCGCCATGTGGCTTAGGCCTTAATCTCTTCCTGCCCGGGAAGGATATAATGATATACCCTGTAGCGACCAGTCTCAGGGGCACTACATGAACCACACTCAACATGGACCAGAGGAATCGAAGAAAAGAGTTGTCTCAGGAGATTAGAAAGAAAATTATAGACAAGCATGTTAAAGGTAAAGGTTATAAGCCCATTTCCAAGCAGCTTGATGTTCCTTTGACTACAGTTGCACATATTATTCAGAAATGTAAGATCAATGGGACTGTAGCCAACCTCCCTGGACGTGGCCTCAGGAGGAAAATTGATGACAAATCAAAGAGACGGATAATACGAATGGTAACAAAAGAGCCCCGAAAAACTTCTAAAGAGATTAAAGGTGAGCTTCAAGCTCAAGGAATATCAGTGTCAGATTGCACAATTCGTCATTGTTTA